>NC_088797.1:65791110-66113253 GCF_011386835.1 Chrysemys picta bellii | reverse complement strand
ATGATGAAAGCAAACCAGTAGCTATTAAATTCATTAGCATATCTGCTGTGCAAACAAATTTAATTAAAACGGATACAGTCACAACAGTTGGATTTAATTTGAGTTTAGCAGGAGAATTTTCAAAATGTGTGTATATGTTCACACACAAATTAGAACCCTGTTTATGTAAAATAATTTGGAGACATTAAAACAACGCAACTCCTCAGGTTGTCCCTATATATTGTGGGCTGAGAATGGTGGACACGGGTCAGTTGTTTGGTCGGGGAGGGAAACAACAAATTGTTTCACTCATCTGACTCCAGAATGGCTGGCTCTACTCGTTAATATTTTCACCACTCTCTGAACCTAGGACAGAGCTTGCTACTGGTCCCCCAAGCAACTGCTGTGCCAAAGGTACACTCTACTGGAGTTTGAGCTCCTGTGTCTGTCACTAGCGATAGCAGGAGTACTTACAGCAGGCTTGGGCATCTGGTGGCCTGGGGCCTACCAGATCATTTTATTGGGCCCACCACAGCCCAGCTCCAGGCAAACCAGCAGCACCAGGGATAAGAAAGGGTCGGAGTGGGGTGTTGTCGTGAGAGGTCCCCACCTGTGCATGTATGTGCATGCCATCTGACATAGTGGTGAGAACCAATGCGCTGGAGTGGGGAGTCTCAGGACAGGAGCCACCACTGCAGGATGAGCGTGGGGCAGACTCACTCCCCAATCCCTGCCCCCCCAAAGGTAGAGTCCGACCACCTCCCCCCATGTCACACCCTTTGGGGCAAGACGCGACCGTCTCCTCCATCCTCTGCATCACACTTCCCAGGCTGCCAAAGGGTTTATTGTGTCCCTCTACTACCTAAAAGCTGTTCATCCCTGACAGACTGCACCTTTCCCTGCTACTGCCAGCCACTCCAGCAGACCGTGAAGAGGAGAGCAAGTGATGGGACCAACCTGCTGCTGCTCTGAGTGCGAGTTCTAAAGCCATTGCAGCCTGCTGGCACTTCCCTGTCCAACCTTACTCTGGAGTTTGGGGAGCTGGTATTCGAAAGGAGCTTGAAACCTGTTTCTCCATAGCCTGCACCATGAGTGGCCATCCAAGGGAACACCTACTCTCTCCCCATACCAATCTGGTAAGCTGCTCACACACCAAACCTTCCACATCAGATAAAGACACAACTGGTAATCAGGCCTGTCCACCTCAAAAACCAAACAGGACCCACACCCAAACCAGCCACCCCCATGCTCCACAGGGGATTCACTTCCCAACCCAGCCAATACCCTATGACCAGAGTCCTCAGGATCACCTGCCTACTACTCCCACTGACAAGAGAAGCAGGACACTCAATCTGCTACCACCAGTTCTGCTTTGGAGAACAGCTGCCAGGTAGCAGAACCATCTCAAAAGAGCCAGCCCAAGGTGCTGAGGAGGGGGAAGCATGACAGGTGAGTGTGTTGGTGTGGCAGGATGGTGGATAGGGAGATGGTAGAAGGATTGATAATTGGGAAGGGGAAAGAATGGAACTGATAGATGTTTGGCCAGGAAGAGTACCTAACCAGGCAACGTTATATTTATTTCCAACCAAGACAGGACATTTCGGAGGGAGCCCATTGCAGAGGTGTCTGCAGAGAAAATATATGAGGTTCAGAAAAAGTCCCTTTCAGGAACTCTCTCATACTCTATCTCACCCATTAAATCCAACCCAGCATCACTAAGGTAAGTTAGGACTCCAAAGTTTATTTTTAAATATATTTTAAAACAAAATCTTTTTTAGGCTACAGGTGACATTGTTTCTTAGTGATTATATACCTTTAAAAGGGCTTCATTTATTAACATTTACTTTGCTGATAATCAGTACATTTACTGTTCAATGTCAATGAGGTTTAAAATGCAACCCCAGCTCATGATAACTACTGTTTTCACAAGGATTTTTTATAATATATTCTTTGGTATTATGGATCTATCATACAGCATGCAGATATGTATGTATTTAATACCCGTTCACAGCAGGCATTGTAGTGGCTGCAAGGGAGCCATTACAATGTAGCCTACTAATTCATATTAAGATTAGGCAACAAAAATTGGCTGATTCTTAACGTATCAAATGAACTCAGATGTTGAAAAAAACTTGGAGCTCACAAAAATATCTTGGCATATTTTCCTCTAAAAAAATATTTTAAAAATCAAGTGCACCCACAAATGAATTTCTGTCGATCTTAAAAATGACATTGCTGAGTCCATTTACGACAGTATTGCCCTAAGACTATATAACTGTACTAGTGTGGTGTAAAAAGAGGCTTATTGGATTAAGTGCTATAATCAAAAACAATCAAATTCCAAGGCTGAAACTTTGTGCTGTGCAAACGACGGGCGCATCCATTCCTAGACACAATAGGTTGAGTTAAAGAGAAAATATCAATGAAAAATCTGAACCTCCTTAAATTTATGGGTTTCCTTCAGACCCTCAAATCATCAATAGATTATCTAAATAATATTCATATTGATCCATGTTTCTTGAATAGTGAGGATGGCCTCCTTGAGAAGGATTCTACCTTTTCCAACGTAACACAGGAGGAAACAAATATTAGGACTTTTTTTGGTTTAGGATTTGACAACGACAAAACCGAGTATAGAATGCTAAGTTCACAGCTCAGTCCTAAAGGTTACAATAAATAAATGGTCTCTTGCTCATGAAACCCATTATCGAGATTACCGAGCAAGAAAAAGAAAGTAAACAGGCTGCCTTGTCCATATGTTTAAATTAGACTACCAAAGAAAGATATTTTCCATCTCCTCCTCCACCCCTATCCTCAATGAAGGCCTTTTGCTAACTTTTTTTTAAATGCTTACATGAAGGAAGTCCCAAGTATTTTGCTTTCCTTCACTAGTCAGGCTTGCAATGGCAAAGTTTGCAAAAACTCAATAGTGATAAACACAAACCCATTTTAATCCACAGAGTTAATCCAAAACTTCTCCAAGGTTCAGCATCTTATTTTTGATGCAGGAAGTTGACCATTTAAAATCATATATTTCATTATAAAATGACACAGCACAGAAAGCAGCATAACCGTGTCTTTGTTCTTTTCAGTTTATAAATCTCACTTTGAAGCCATCTTCCTTTGCCCTATTCACAAAACCATAAACCTCCAAAGCTCTGTATCCTGGTCACTTGCTTCCCCGCCCCCAGTGGAAGGTCCCTCCTGGATATCCCAAAAGAGAAAAATGTGCCTGGGAAGTGGGAGAGGTCAAACATGAGCACAGCTATTTATTACATATACTGCAACCAGATGGAAGTAACTCATCCATCAAGGAACTCGTCATCCTCATCACATTAGCTTCTTATAAAAAGCCTCCTGCTCCTTTCTCTGATCCACATAGTTCAGCTTCCTCTCTTCTGTGCACTTTTGGAAAATGAACCCTCTCTAACCCCATTGCCTCGTTCTCCTTAAATCATTGCTACCTATCACTTCATGGTTATTTTTAAACTTTACTTTTATCAATACTCATCCTGTAGCTCTGAAAGATATTAAAAGTGTACCAGGGCAAGGAAGGGCGTTTCTGACACTTGCTCCCTCATTCATCAGCTCCTCACAGGCCCGTTGGTGACAATGAAAAGATTTCACAATACCGTGCAGCAGAAACTCATTCTCCCACTCATCCATCATGCTCAACCTAGCAGCAGTTCTACTGACCTAATCTGTAATGCCTCGGTGCTCACTGGAGATTTCTTAAAGGCACCCTTCATTGCTGTTAGTTACAAAGAATAAGCATGTGCTATTAGATAAGGAGGCTAAATGATGCAAGGATTAATGCAGTATTCTTTCATCACCAAGTCCCAAAGACTGCAGGGCTAGAGTAACAAAGTCTGTTTTCAATTTGAGTTTTGTTGAAGATCACCCCAAAAGCAAGAGTAAGACGTTTTTAACCCACTTCCATGTGTAAATAAAAATTAAAGGCCCATGGGTGATGCACTGTTACTAATTTATCACCTTTGACAGTTGCAGGCTCACAGATGACAGTTACTTTACAGTAAAAATAAAAACAGAGTATGCTTTTCAGCAAAGGACAGTCACAACTAAGGCAAAGTTGAATACTTTGATAGAGTAGACATTTTTTCCCCTCTCTAAAGGGAATAACCGGCATCTGTGAACAGTAAAGATAAAAATGTAGGACACAATGAGAAATTTAGCACAGATTTTATAAGAAGGGAAATAAAACTGACAGCTGGATGTATGATTTTATCACATTGACATAACCATAAAAGAACAATGACAGCACATATAGTAACTGGTAAAAAAACATAACTTTACAGTATAAAATGGTGATTTGGTAAGAGTTCAGAGCTTATTTTGTCATTCACTGAACTGTGTTACTATTATTGGTGATAATGTAATGGATGAACCATTCACAGATAAGCAAACATAACAGTGGAAATATCAATATCGATCAATGTATTTGGAATATAAAATGGTAAATATGCACAATTCACTCATCATATAGATTTCTAAAAAAATGGGCTTTACATTTAAAAACTATGAAATCTAAACTAATTCTCTAAACTATTCACATAATTAAGATGAGGCTTACAGGCAGCAGCACTAAACGGTTAATGCATCACTTGGCACGTACAGACAAGTACTGATTTGTAATCACACCATTTCTTTGGGTCATCGTAACCCTAAATTGGAGTGAGAATTAGCAAGGGATCTGAAAAACAGAATGTCATATTATATGGTGTCATATTATTTGTGTTACAATAGCATCTACAGGGCCCCCAATTGTTCTAGGCACTGTAAGAAAAAGTCCCTGATCCAAACTGCTTACTGTCTAAATATATGAGACTGACAAAGGAGAAAGAGAAAGCATCATCATCCACATTTCATAGGTGGGAGACTATGGCACAGAGAGATTAAGTGACCTGCCCAAGGTTACACTGGAAACCTGAAGCAGAGACTGGAAATGAACCCACCTCACCTAAGTCTTACTCCAGTTCCTTACACACAAAACCATCCTTCTACCTTCAATCTCACCCAGTCCTGGCAGTCACATCTTATAACATAAAGAACCTGTTATTCAGGATCCTCAGATGTAAAGTACTACTTTACAATTGCAAAGGAACACTTTTTTTTTTAAGTGCAGTGTGCTCAATACTGTACAAGATGGACGATGACCTGGCTCCTCCCTATGCTTGTTATCAAAATGTTAGTGTGACCTTGAAGCTGCACACAATGGAACACGGAAGTATTTTTACATAGTATACACTGATCTGAGCACTACAAATTTTCTTCGCTCTAGATCTTAAACAGCTCAGCAGAATGGAGTTTTCAGTCCAACATGGCTTCATACCAAATGTAGGCGTAAGGGCACATTTTCAGGGGGGCTGTGGGAAATTAATTCTCATGTTGGCACAACATATTTTTAGACCATGTGTCCCTTTTAACCCAAGTTGTACACCTAAGTGTAAGTGGCAATTTGACCCAAGTTTGTGGGATTCCCAACTAAACAATACCAAGTATTAGCAAGTATACTGCAGGGAACAATGGCAGCAGATGGACTGCGTAATTCAATAGGTCTTTTCCATCTGAAATGTCTATGATTCAAGAATCACTAAATCATCATCTTACATTCACTTCTCTCCCCCTAACCGAGCACCAAATCCTGCAAGACACAGGGCACTCTCTGCTCTCTCAGATGTTACCTCTCAGGAAGTTCTCAATACCTTGCAGATCAACAGAGCAACACAGCAACGTGTAGGAAGTAACTCTCATAAATGATGTTCATTAACCTAAATGTATGTATTGTGCTACAAAAGCAGCTGTCAGAGAGTAAAGGGGGCCACCCATTTCTTCAATAGGGATTTCATCCATCACCACCTTATACAGGCTAACTTGGGGGCCACAGTGTCTCACTTCAACAAGAGTACTCTATACCAAAGAGGACCACTGAACACTGGGTTTCCTCTAATAGAAAGCCTTTACATGTTTTCCGGCTGGATTGATTTATATGGGGCTCAGTGCTCTTACTAAAGCTTACTCACTTATTATTCACACAGCACACAGACCTCTTGCATTACTGTTTTGAGGTATCCAAAATACATAGTTTTCTAGAACATTTGCAGAAATCAGTATGGTTAACCATTCTTTAAGTGACGCCAGAGAAACATAAGGCTTAGAAACAGCTTCTTTCATAGACAACGAATTCTGGGTATGTTGTACAGAAACCACGTCCTAGGAGCATGTTAGTCAGCATATTCTGCAGTACAATAAACTATATTAGCTTTTCCAGAAGGAAAAGAATCGTTCACATCTATGTATTTGTGGGCAGGGGGTTGCCTTCTGAAAGATTCTGTGCCAAAATCTATTACTCTATTATTTAATAAAGGACCAGTCCTCCATGATACTGAGCACTGTCAGCTCCCACTGACTTAAGTGAGATTTGAAGTCACTGAGCATCCCATAGGATCAGACCCCAGAAAGCAGTTACTTTTAGATTGCTCATGTTAATCACTGATCCCTAGAGATCTCATCTGAAATGTGCCTAATCAGTAATAACCAAGATGTCACACTTTAAGATGACTACATTTCCCAGAATAGCCACGACTGTGCCAGGGATCAAGATTCATTGTCTCTGTCCTGAACAATTAAGGTCAGGATACGCCAATGTTCAGGTTAGTGCTGCTTCGCTCTGTGATGTCAGGACTCTGGCACAAAGCTTCTCTGCATCTTGCAAGCAGAATGAACAATTTTGTTTGGAGTGAGACACCCTACCCCTTCCTACTTGGAACTCAGTGGGGGACCAATTCAGGAACAATTTCCTTGTCCTAAGCTGATAAGTTTAAATTTTTATTAGAAAAAAGTAATATTACAGCTCAAATGATAGCTCAGATGAATAGATGGATGAAAGGGAGGCAATGCAACAAAGGCATACATACCGACCTATAATTTGGACATCACAAATCGTAATTAAAATGTAAAATCCTCAATATAATGAACATATGGCTAATCTAACATGCTTCTAAAACATGCAGGCTTTTTCATCTTCTGCTGTACTTAAAGAATATTCACATTTTATTTCTATTACAATAGCTTTGTTTAGTTTTTTTTTCCAAACAACATTCACCGTTTTTGTGATAACAAAAGGCAATATCCTATCTCAGCAAATGTTATTTAACACACTGATGTGCTGAGGGTGGAAACCTTGTGACCTAGGACAAGCTATTACTGCTAAATAGTCCCCAGACCCCACTGCTCTGCTTTGTGCCAGTTTATTTATTTATTTATTTAGTCTTCAACTGTCCTAATTCTGCCTTAGCTTAGACTGTCTGATCCCAGCTCTCCTCTTAAATAACTGTTCACTTAGAAGACTGATTGTTCACTTAGGGAAACATGTTTCATCACACACACACACCTTGTTTTAGTAAAAATTCATCTGATCTGTAAATACTGTATAAAAACTTTCCAATACATAGTAATCTACATACCCCAGGAGTGCTCAATTACATCATTTTAGTGCTAAACACAAAAGAATAGGGCTATTCTGTTGAAAAAATAAATAAGTATAAACTACACATCACTCTCTTTTCTTCATAAATAATATTCCGTGTTAATGTAATGCATTCGAACCTGAAGCACTTACCAAACAGTCCACACATGGCTTTGCAAAATTCCACTCACTAGAACTAGTAGCTTTTTGATGGGCAAGTGCAATCTCTTTAGTTTTTTCATCATTACTCTTCTGGATAAAGGATGGAACTACATTTTGTGCCCAGGCTAGCATATTTTCTCGGTAACAACTTAAGTCTGGGATCTTCCAGTACCAGAAGCTAAGAATATCCTCTTTCCAATGGCTTACTTCAGACAAAATCAAATCAAAAGTGATGGTGGTGATGAATTGGAAGTAGCAACCGGAAGACTTGGAGAGGATCACAACTGCATTCTAGGTTGAGTGAAACCAATGGGAGTTAAGTGCACCCAGAATCTTGCAAAATAACCCTGGCCGCCAAAAAAGAATATGTTAAAGGAGGGGTTCAGAGAGTTAGGTACACAAGTCCCACTAACTTTCATTGAAAGTCTGTTGTATTTGGGAAGCCAGTGGGACTTGTGTATCCACAACTCCCTGAAGCACTTTTGAAAATTCCACCCCAAGGAGACAAGTTAGAATTATATGAACATTATAAAGCAACATTTTGCAGAAGAAAGTCAGTGCCAATTATTATTTGAATCTTAACACACTTCAACTTTTTCCGAGGTTTAACTGCCCAAAATAGATAAACCTAATGCATCCAAGATAAAGTATATGAATGAAGATTTTTTCAAGTGAAAGAAGCCTTATATGCCTGCATATGTTGAAAAAAAATGGTGATGTTTAGCCCTAGCCCTCTCCAAAACTAAACACATGAGATCCAGAGTACCCAAAGATCAGGGCCTGGTCCAAACTAAAAATGCATACCCACAAAGCTACATCAGTCAAGGATGTGAAAAAAAACACACTACTGAACTACTTGGCTGTGCCAGTAAAACCCACAATGTAAACACAGCAATACCCACAGAAGAAGGCTTCTTTTGGCTTAGTTAACGTCATTTGGGGAGGTATTTTTCCTAAACTGCCAAAACACTCCCGTTGGTGTACACTACGTCTACACTAGGCGACTATGCCAACCTAGCAATGCCAGCATAGGCTATGTAATGTAGACATAGCCTAAGTATATCCAAAGCTTTGATACAAACAGGGTTCCTACAAATACAATAGGTTTAAAGCAGCTGCCAGAAAATAAGGGTTTGGCATTTTGGGTCGAGGGTAATCTACTGAAAATGTTTATCAGCCAGATATTCGTTGGATATTCTTTTTTAATCTGACCTTAAAAATATAAATAAATATATATATATACACACACACACACACAGAGAAAACCATTGCAGAATTTTTTCTTCAACACTTATCTCAAAAATGGCCCATTTGATTCATGAACATCTCTAATGTATATCATCAGTGACTGAAGGAGTTTTTTTATATGATTTTTGACAATTTAACAAGTCCTCCTGACAAATTAAATGGTTGTGTTGACAACTTAACTGTACTGCCAATCAATATTTTCAATTACTTTCATTGTCATTCAGAAAAAATACAACACGAGGTCACACAGTGGTAAAACCAAGTAAAGAAAATAAAATGATGCACCATTAGTGGGGGGAGAATAAAAACCTTAAAAACTTTGAGGCGTAACATACAATTTAAACATTCTTTGGGGTTTTTTTTGGGGGGGGGGTATGAGAATTAGGTATTTGAAAACAACTTTTCTAATTTTATATCTTAGTGACATCTCTGAGATGACAATATATTTTTAATGAAAGTCTCATTATCGCATTACTTTCCACTCTACCTTGCACATTCTTAGCCACTAAACCAGCCCTAGACAAGGTGGGTTAAAGTATACTGCAATTCCAAAAATGTAATGGTCAGTTTGAGAAATTTAAGTCATATACTGTTTAGTCAGAGCTTCATTGACTCAGACTTTTCAAAGAATTAGCAGCCAATCAATATTTTCAAACATTTCTGTCATGTGGAGGAGATGCTGCATTACAAAATTAATTACAATGCCGAAAAATCCTGCTTCACCTTTTCTTTGATGGCGCCTATACTGACAAAATAGTGATTATTTAATGTGCAGTATTAACCAGAGTATATCGGAACAGAACACATTCAACAGACTTGACGTAAAGAAGGAATTTGAGAGATGGTCAAGCAATATCCAAATAATTTGACAAATTTCACAATTTATTTTTTAAATTAGTCTACTGATTTTATTATTTTTCCAGCTGGGTATGTAAATCATTAAAATTGCTGGGATATTAATTTCACTTTTTTTCCAAAAATAAAACATTGGCAAATATTTGTCACCGTTAATTGGCCAGGTCTGAAATTTCCATTTTATTTCATGTGATCTCAGCAAGTCATATATGCAAAACATATCCTGAGATTATCTAAGGCAGAGATTCTCCAAGTGGGGAACAACAGACTCCTGAAAGCCAGCAACAATTTGCTAAGGGGCTGTGCAGCTCTCTCCTCCAGCAATTGACTTAAGCACAGACTACAAATGTGATCAGTGGCTCCGTGTCTTGAGCTCTATCTCCTCCTACTCCACAAGATAAAATAAATGCAGGTAGGAAACAGAACTAAGATTATGGTGATTCCTAGCAACACACATTCCCTTCTCCTCCTAACGTGGAGCAGGGGACTGGCCTATCAACCCTAGACATAAAGAAGCAAACTGGCTGCCATTACAGGCTCCTGGACGTGCAATGAGCTGAGCCCTAGCAGGTTTGCAGAACAGACTCCAAGAGAGACAGCAAGTGTGCAGACCCAGGAGTGAAAGAGAGGACAGGATAAGAGAACAAGACTCGGAGGGATGAGTATTTGTGGAGAGAAAGACTTTGGGACACAGATTAAGGAGAGAGTCTGAGGGAATCGGTTAGAAATAAGGAAGGAGATTTGAGAGAGAATAAGAATGAGGGAAAGGAGGAGGAGCGAGATGTTTGTGAATTAGACAATAAAAAAGGTCATAGGAGAAGATTGAAAGGTTGTAGGAGTGAAGGTGAAAATAGAGTGCTCTGTAAGGGAGCTGATTTTCAGAGTGCTGAGTACCCACCAATTACAGTTGGATACACCAAATCACAATTCATTGTAAAAAAATCTTGCCATGATATAATATTTTGTATGTGGGCATACGTGTGCACGTACGCGCGCGCGCGCACACACACACACACACACACACACACACTTGTCTTTTTCCCCTAGTTCTTCTCAGAAGCACAAAAGTTAAATCAGTCTTCAGAACTATCTCAGAAATCCAGTCTAGGAATATCCATGATGAACGTTGATAGGGGTATGTAACTAAAAGCAATTATTTTCCCCCTCTTTCAGGTGCCTCAAATGTCAAATATTTTCAAAAAGATTCCTGCAGATATATCCCTGGACACAACATATATGGGTTTTAGTCTCCCTCTTGTTTATTACAAAGTATTTTGTACAATAAAGGCTGGACAAAAAGTAATTGTTCAGGCTATTTTATATCTGCAAGTCCAGACTTTGGGTGGCGGGGGGGGGGGGAGAGAAGCTTTTGCACACAATATCAGCAGCAAAACTGAAGGAAGGCAGGAAGAAAAGTCTACTTTAATTAAAATTAATGAAATTTGGAAAGGAGATTAGTATTTAAAACAAAATTAAAAACAAGAATCACTGAGGAAACTCAAGAGAACATTTAAAACCCAAACTCTCAGACTTGGCCATAATGTATGGCAACATCTTTTAGCATACTATCATTAGTTACATTTTTTTTTTTAAATCTGGGTCTTAAAGACCTAAGCTCTGTGTTAACTTAATATTTGCAGTTTATGTTAATAAAAATATGGGTTTCATCAGTTCTGATTTAGTTAATTTTTAAGTCCTGTTCTACTAATTCTATCTGATTGGATGGCATAGCAGACACCTCTTGATCCTATATGTTTACTGCTTATATTCATATATTTCATCTCATTTAGTGAAGGGAATCTGCAAAATTGAGCCCCTTCCTTGGTCAACTGTTAAAAAAAAAAAAAAAAAAAAAAAAAAAAAAAGGAAACAGATATAACCAGTACACTATGACAAAATGATGCTACATCATAAAGTCTTTGATGTAATAAAACACTTCCAGTTACTCAGATCAATAAGCCTTCATTGTTAATGACAACAGACAATTCAGGGTAATGTAAAATAAAATTTGTCTTATGGAATACCTGCCTACAGAAGTTTATATGAAAAAACCTTCACTTCTTGAAGCATATTCCATTGCTTGTGTTGCTACAAAACCCATGGATTCTGCACAGTTCTGTTAACCATCAGCAATTATCTTCCTGTCAAAGCTAAAGGTAACAAATTTCCCCATATCCAGCAAGGCTATATCATCAACCGGACACCAACATCATTTGACGGAAACTAAATCACCCCACCAGCCAAGAGCTCTGACAGACAAATGTGCTGCCTCTGAAAATCTAGGCCTATCACTCAGAGGGGGAAAAAGGTTCTCTCAGATGGTCTTTCTGAAAAGAGATTAAATGTTGTAGATTCTGTAAGTACAGTACAGAGCAAATCCTAAATATGAGAATTATTAATGGACTTTACCACTGGTCTTTTTAATCTGTTGCCAACATATGCTCATCTATTTTACCTTGGTCTGTCTTGTTTCCTGATGGACATAAAAGGCAGGAACTGTGCATTATCCTAGCCTTAATCAGAGCCAGCAGCATAAGAACAACATACCGTCCTCTACCTACCATGGACAGGATAACATTTTAACACTAGCTGTTCTTTTATAATGAAGACTGCGTAATAAAAGATACCACTAATATGTCCTGTTCTTGTATTTAACAATAACATTCATTTCATGATATGCTACATAATGGGGATATCAATTTTTAGCCTGCTCAGTAACAAAGTACTGCATTATCACAATGCAATTGCAGTTTAGCTGGAATTTTCTGATAATCTGGGGTTGGCACTTGCATTTTCCCCCCAAAGGGACACAGACTACAGATGATCAGCCTGTAACTGCAAAACTATCATTTGAGTACAGCTACCTTTAATCCATGTAATACCCAAGTTATAAAAAATGTGATGCTTTGTCAAGGGGTGTTATATATTGTTAAATACAAATCAAAGAACTTCCAGTGACATACCAGCGCAATATTTTTCTTAAAAGATCTGATGTCACATTACATGAAATCACAAACACAGTTGATCAGGTGGATAAGCACTGGAGGGGGAACTGGATGGCTCAGGGTATTGATAGTGGCAGAAAAAAAACCTTTCACCTTTAGGTCAAATGTGAACCAAGTTGGTAGTGACCTAAAGTCATTACCCTCTGACAGCTGTTTGGTGACCTATGTGAAATGACTTAGTAGTCTTAGACCAGTACTTATTGGAAAGATGTCCACTTCACAAAAATAACGCTATCACAACAGGCATCAATTAGCATCATTTCTGGAAACATCAGAGGGCCAGAACTGAATGAGCACGAAGACCCGGGACTCACAGAAGAGACTGCTTCAGGTGGGGTTGTGGTACATGAGTGGCGTGTTTTGGAAAGATTGCATTTCTATACACCTGTTCTGTAGACTGGCAAATTTTTAAAAACCTCAGACTGTTTTCCAGTACAGTGAATCCAGCACTAAACTCACTTAAATTAAAAAAAATCTGGTGGAATGTATTAATTAAATGTTAAACTCTAGATGTTTTATTACAGGAGTTTATAGCACTGTATTTGTAAGAGCTTACATTAAAGAAAAGCTTCCATTTTAAAATCAAGTCTGGTATCTTCTATTACTTGCATAATTTCATCATCACTTAAAATGTTTTGCTGAATTTGGCAGCCTTTATGTAAAATATAAGAACAGAAGGGAATAAGAGCAGGAGCTAAACGAGAAACAGAATGCAATAAAGAGAAAAGACAAAAGAGCACCTCATCAACTTTACTCTGACCCCTATAATTTTAAGGCCAAGTCTTCAGGACCTTTGAACATAGGTCTCTGCTGAAAGAAGTGGGAGTTCTACACAGGGAGTGGCTCCAAAACATAGCTCAAATGTTTCTGCCTCTGAACAAAGGTCCCAGAGTGTACCATGAAGTTATGGCAAGTAGCCAGAGTTCTCTTTTCCTCTCTCCATCTGCAGGTGGTCCTTTTCCCACAAAACAAAGAATAGGACAAATATGGAAAAAATAGCATGAAATTTCACCTGCCAAAAGAAAACTCCAAAAATTCATCCTTTTTCCAAATCTCTGAATCGTGTATAGTGTTTTTGATCGCTCTCTATATATATTAAATCTGGCAATTTCCGGCATAAAGGTAAGCATACTGCCATAAAAGACCATAGAAAATCTATTCACTCAAGTTTAGCTTGCATAGTGGACTTCATATTCTTTAGAATTTAACAAACATAGTTCAACTATATGATACTTAACATATTTACTCAAAATTTTTACCCCATTCAAATCACCTTTGTAACCAAAATTTACGATGCAAGCAAAGATACTCAGACTAAGTAACTACTGATATAGCACATAAGGCCGCACAGTTTAAGCAGAAATAGATTAACTTCAGCTAGCTTTGATCGAGACAGCTTGCTAAAAATAGCAGTGAAGCCACAGCTGCATGGGCTAACCACCTGAGTACATACCAGGGTCGCTGGTGTGCTTGTAACAGAGTGGTTATAATAGTATTTCCCAGTGTCATTGTAGACATACCCTAAGTTACTCATTTGGATGCTTTTATCCTCTCTACTATATTGTGAACAGTTCATTAATTTAATATTATTGTAGGTATATACGCCAATGAAAATTCTATTAAGGATAAACTAAAGACAAACCCTTAAGCTTAACTATATTTTTAGGCTTTATGTCATGCCCAAATGTGACAGACTGGATGACCTAACTAGTCAGTGTTAACGTTTTGCTGCTGAAATGCTGTTTTTAATGTGATCTATATAATATGCACTAAAAGAGAATATTTAAATGGCAGACATAATTAAAGCACATCATGCTGAATCATCTTCATGTATATCACAATACACAAGTGCCATGACATTGTTGCTACAGGCTACTGAGTGTTACAGAGGGAGGACATACTTACTTACCAGCAGGAAATTTCATCCAAGAGCACTTCAAACTCTAGCTGTCCATATATGTCTAACGCAATCCCATTAACATATTTGTTACTCTGCTTGTTCCAAAAAAGGACCCAGACAGGTAGCCTCAAAGTGCAGCAAATAAATATTTCTCATTTCACATATTGATTGGTGAAAAAAATCATCATTTAATGTCAGGACACAATCAAAATTTTCCAGCCTGTCACAGCATTGCAACTGAAATATGCTATATAATTTTCCCTTTATAAATTAATATTTCTGTTACAAACCATTGAATGGCATTTATTATGCCAATAACACCTGAGAAATCAGTCACTATTGTAGTTAATGACTGGTTTGGTAGATTGTTAACTGCCCTTAACTCCCCATGAGTAGTTAACTAACAAACCAGTCATTACCTACTTCATGGGGATTAGAGGTTAAGCATAAACTTGATTACAAGCTATAAATGTGAGTAATTTGAAATGTTATTGGTTATTACAAAAATATATGGTAATAATTTCCTCTTTAATGAAAGGGAGCATGTTTTTAGTGGTCCCTAGTTTCTTGTTTAGGCTTAGGAAAGGAGATCAGTATATGATTAACAACTACACTCTTATGATGGGCATCTGGGGCTAGGTGGCACAAATGAATACTCACCACTTAGCTGTGTCATAAAAATGCAAAAATATCATCACATTTGTATGATAAACACAAAATTTATAGGCGGTGTCCTTTATTTTCTGCTTTAAAATGCTCGTGGCTCAGTAGATACAGTATTTTTTGCCTGTACGCTAGAAAATCACAGATTTGAAAGATTCAAATATATCACCATAATAATCCAATATAATCTTTCCAGTGTTGTTGTAGACTTATTCCTGGGTTGCTTTGAATGCATGTTTCTTAAGAGATAATCAAAAGTTTAAGCCTATAGCAAAAGTCATAGAAATATTTAGTTAGGATATCTCTACTTGGAATGAATGATTGATTTACAAACTCAGTGCTAGCGTTTTCAAAAACTCCCCCATTTTTATGCAACAATTATGTTATTCTTCTACAGCAACATTATTCAATGTTTCCTGGTAGAAAAAACAAGAAGTTCTCTCATTGAAGATCTTCCCAAAAGGTAACAAAAAAAAATGCAGGCAAATATGGTGCTGTGTTATGAAGGAACATGAAAGATTGTTTCTAAAATGATAAAATATCAAAATGATCAAATAGTAGTAGTTAGGTATCAGAGGGGTAGCCATGTTAGTTTGGATCTGTAAAAAGCAACAAAAAATCCTGTGGCACCTTATAGAGTAACAGACGTATTGGAACATAAGCATAAGTAATTAGGTTACCTTCGAGGTGTACATTAAAGGATTCTTGACATTCAACTAACTAAACTTTTTCAAATCAGACTTTATAGTAACCTATCAGAATAGATAAGAAATATCTTCTAAATAAACCATTACCCGCTAAAAGATTAGCACCCTAGGCATACATTTTATTAATACAATAATGTGCAACACACACACAACATCTTACAGATATCTTTATAATAATATAAGCATTAAAAAGGAACAGTACAAAATGGTCAGTCAGTACTGGCCTCCAATAGTTGAGAAAAACTTGTTAAACAGTTAAGTCTTGAACCGCTTCTTCAACTTTACTAAAATTGGGTATTGACAGATTATAAGAAGGAATGAGGGGTCCAGAGATGGCAGTTCTTAATCACAAATAGTTTTATTTGGAGCTGGAGGCCAGCTAGCATGGAACGTAACTGGCTACTTAAGTCAAGCTCCTGCTGCTTAACTCCCAGAGTTCAAAGACAGACGTAAAGGCAGAGAAGCAGTGTTGAAAAGAATTGGGTTCCAATTCACTTGGGCTCCAGAGATAGACACCTTGAAATCCACCCAAAGGCAGAAAGAATGCCAAAGCTGAGCTGAAAGAATTGGTGTTTTATCCTCACTCTGTCTGGCAAGTCTGACTTAAGCAGCCAGTTACATTACATGCTAGCTGAAGATTTCAAACGGCCTTCAACTTTAGCCTAGATTCCCCCCTCCCCTCCTCCCATGACGTAATGTCATTTTCTTAAAATCTACCAGATTGCTTTCAATAGTCACCGGGAGATCAGTGCCGATTCTGTGAGACTCCAGGCCAATCCTGGAGGGTTGGCAATGACAACCCTGCTGTAGCCCTACGTAAAACTCTTTGTGGCATTACAGCCCAGAGGGACGAAGGCCTAGATAATATGGGAAATTCAGCATCACTAGGGAAGGATCATAGACATCGGCCTAGCTGAAGATATTGAGAAGCATTTCTAGTCACCTGCAGAAATAGATCAGCAAGAGACAGGCTACAAATCACCAATCCAAGGGTGAGCATGTCCAATAATTCTTCTCTTTAAAATCAAAACAGAAACCCCAGAAATTCACTACAGGAATTGCTATTGGCTTGCTACTCAAGTGCTGATTGGTCCAGAAGGTCACATGAACCAATGATTTTTGAAAAAGAAGTCTAGCCAAGAGTAACTGAAATTGCTGCACATGCGAGGCAAATAAATATTTTTAATAGTATGACATCATTATGTATAGACTAGAGTTTTTAAGTTTATAAGGAGAACTATTGTTCCTTAGGTAGAAAAGTTTTGACTCTAGCAGAAATAAAGCCCCCAGCTTGCAGCTACAAGTATTACAGTCAACTGTAAGTCAATTTTCTAAGCCATGGGCTAATCACATCACATTTGATTCACATCACCCATTCCCCCTTTCCCTCAGTCCTCAACCCCCTTATATTGTTGTTAAAAATGGTTTAAATGCTAGAGTAGACAGGACAAAAACCCATGATACCAAAACAGAACAAATGTCTGAGACCCAAAGAAACATGGTCTCAATCATGCTTTACATAACATCGCTGAAAATGGGTTTGTCCTTTCTACACTAGCAGCTAAAATATTTTCAACACCATAGAGGACAACTCAGCATGTATCCCCCCCCCCACACGGCCAAACCTGACTGCACAACTCAGTTTTTATGCAGGGTTTCTCCCAATATATAAATTACAGCAGTGGTGGTGGTAGCAAATCCAGGGAACAATACATACTATCTGGCAACGATAGAAATGTCAATTAAATGAATATTTTAAGGTAAAAGTAATTTGACTGTATATGTCACTTCTCATGAAATATTTCTCCTGTAGGGTGTAACTAGCCTTATGCCAGTAAATAATAATATGTACTGTAAAAAAAAATGCAATGTAGTCCACTGCACAGAGCACTGGACTGGGAGTCTGCAAACCTGTGAAACTGGGCAAGTCATTTCTCTGCTCTGTGCCTCGGTTTCCCCTCCTGCTCTTTGTCTATTTAGACTGCAAGCTCTTCAGGGCAGGGACTATTTCTTACTATGCATCTGTACCATGCCTAGCACACTGGAGGTGGGGGCAGTGTCGGATGCACACCTAGGCTCTGCTATAATACAAATAATAAAATAATAATGGATTTCCTCTCATACACATGCACACAATGTGGCACCAATTTCACTCTGAAGAAAGAAATCACAGGACCTAATGGAGTAGGTGTATTATTGAAAAATAAATAAGTAACATTAAACAGAATAGAATTTAGAGTAAAAATGGACAAAGTTTCAGGTACATATATGTAATATAAAACCCCCACAGCCTTTTAAAACTGCCTCACAACCATTTATTTAGACATTTGATTGTAGCTAATGTGAATTAGAGAAATGAATGAGTTAATTTTAGACAAAGGTTCAGTACATGTTGCCAAAAATATTCTGAGCTAATTTGAAATGTCTTTCTTCGTCCTTTTTGTTTGAGAAAAAAACCAAAACAAAAACAGTACAGCTATACCTGCCCTATCTACAGCATTTTAATAACAGGAAATAAGGGCTTTAGAGAAATATGGTTTTAGGGCTAAAAGGATAATTGATACAAAAAGGTAACCTAGCATGATTTGGGGGGCTACAGCTAAAAACCCTAATCATTGATAATTCACAATTTGTGAGCCTGGTGGGATTTCATGCAGAGCACTAGCTTCACTAAGGTAATTGGTGCTATTGAAACAACACTGGCTCAGCAGCATGCTGCTTTCTTCCTCGCCTCTGGGCACAGGAAGGATCAATATTTGTTAGGATTGCTTCTTGTTCCAACAATGTAAGATTTACAATACTTGCTAGAATTCTCACTTTGTCTTCACACAACTCATCAGTGGAACCCAATTACTAACCTCAGACAAACAACATTAACATGAGCCTCTATGCTTCTTTATTGCCCTTCATCCAAGTCTCATTTCAGGGTCTTCAGGCAGTGCCACTATAACAGATACTACACTTTAAAGTGTGCTCCAAGGAATAAATTTTCAGTCTTTCATTACTCGTACCTTGATTTACTTCATATCATCTTGCCGCTATAGACAAAGATAACACACTGTAAATTACAGCCATCCTGTCTTGTAGTTTCAGAGGTAGGGGGAAGGCAGGGAGTGATGCTTTTCCTCTACAATTAGCACTGGACACCAGTGCTACCTCTGTAATAACACTGATGACTAATATTTGTTTATCATGGCTATATGAAGACTTTTTAAAATAAATTAATTTCTCAAAGTGCTTTGTATTTATTTTGCACTCCTGATAAATGAGAAACTTCATAGAGGGATAAAATACATAATTTTATATTGTTTATTACATTAATTTAGATTAAGTAATCTTATTTAACTTCACTCATGGGGCTGTTTCTGCAGATTTTTCAGTCCTGAAGTTTTAATAATGCAATGGCCTTTGATACTTCACTGTTCATTATGATCTAATTCAAGCTTAATACACAGAAGCAAAACCCCAAACTGGATAATTCTAACTGTGCCTAACATTTTAACTATTAGTGCATTGTTGGCAATAGAAGCCTTGGGAAACAGTCATTGGAAAAATTCCTTCATGTTAGCTGTTGCAGTACCCCCTTATTTGTCCTACAATTTCCTCTATCCTCCATCCTATTCCAGTGGCTGATAACTAAGAACATTAGTTTTATGCGACTTGTCAAGCTCAAATGAAAAGAGAGCTAACTTTAATGACACTGCAATTAATCGCCCCAATAGACAGACAGCTAAAAGACAAGATATTGACTTCATTAAGGATAATGTATTATGTCATTAAGTTGGTAGGGTCACCTTGTGTATCATATATGCCTGCTAATATATTGGCATTTTCCTCAAATAAGATAAATTCAGATATGAGTGATAAAGCTGATTAGAAAATGTTTAATCTAAAGAGGCTAGTTTCCTTATATGCCGCTTTACAGCCCCGGGTGTAAGTGGAGTTGTGAGAAGCCATTATAGATCCTAGATTATCTCAAATAACAGGTCTTAGCCATTTGTAACCTTGCTTTTTTTGCTCAATTTCTAAAGTTTAGAAGGTGTCTTAACTGATGAAGCCTAGAAATCATTTGACAACACTGCATTTAAGATTTATTTTTAAATGTATGATCTGTTTTTACTGCATGTAAAGTTGAAATTACAAACAGTGTGTGTGTTACATTAGTACCAGCACAAGAAGGGTTAACCCTTTAAGACTCAAGATTCTGAAATCAATTTAAATTGAAAATGGTACTCTGATAATGAGCTGTTATAAAGCTGATCATTCCTTCTAATTCCTTCTCTTTTTAGCCCTAACTAAAGGGAGTTTTGTTGGTTGAAGATGAAATAATTTTTCATTGATAGAAGGGAATATTTGCAAATTAAGATACATTTACAAGGCAATTCATGGCACTTACTATTGCCTCATTTTATTTATTTGTTTATTTATTGCTTTCCTACTCATTTTTTAGAATCTACATTGGGTTCACATTTCGCTTGCTAACACTATTTTCTCAGTCCCTCATGTGAGCAGAGACCTAAGCAGCTCTTTACACCAATGACCAGAAATGACAAATCATACAATGCCTGGAAATATTTTTTTCCTGCACACTCTAATTTTGAAAATTACATAATGATTTGGGGGTCACAATACACTCTAGAAGAAAATTGCCTTTATGTACGCAAGGTGTTCATTTGACAAATATTGCTTGAATAAGATGAAAACAAAAACAAAGGTTGCACTGCAATTTCCTATACTACTGAAAATATTTAAAAACAGCTCTGCTGCATGAGTATGTGTGTGTGAGTATTTGCATCTATTAAACTATGAGAGTTTTCTCAGATAGGAGACCTATTTTCCAGATCTGACCTAATCGTTTGTCTCCTCTGCATTCTTATTTCCTAGCATTCTCATGGTGTTTTCTTTAAGTTATATAATAATTTTATGGCCAGAGGAAAATATGCACAACTGCTTTATTAAATCAAGAACCACAGGGATAGTTACAAATGAGTACAAGTTTGTTTTCCAGTTGCTGATATTAATTTGCTTTGTTTTAGCAATTCCACAAGAAGCAAAATTCACTGGAGGATTCCCAGAGTCTGTTAATGGTCAGTTTGCCTCAGCAGTAGCATTGGTAACACACATGACCTCCCTTTAAAGAACAGACACTAATTAGCATCACCTATAATCCCTCATTCCAAACCATACCTTTTAACCTGTACCCCATCTTTTCCAATATTTCCATTAGGGCTGTCAAAAGCAGAAGTTTGGGAACCTTTCCCTGTGACCTTGGCATTTCTTCTCAGGCTTAACGTATTGGCATTTTTTCTTGTGACTGCATCGCTTCTCATTTGTCATGATTATTGTTGAATTTTTCAACTGTCATTCCCGAACGTAAATCAATGGTTGTCGACTTCCCCTTTGTCATATCTGCACTGCCAACAGCCTTTCCCTTCTAAATGAGGCTTCCTTCTTTTCCATCCATTAAAAAGGGCCTGTCTTTTGGAGAAGTCAATCCTTTGTTAGGTCACTCCATTTATCATTCTTCCAATCAGTACCTGACATACTTATTCAGCCAGGTCTTCAACCACACAATCATTGTTCATTTTTTTAAAAATTTATTTATGCACGGTGTTTTTTGCCATCCATCTTGGCCAGTTTTACATTTTTCAATGTCCTTGTATCTTTTAGGGCTCTCATTTGCTTGAGGGAAACACCAAGTTGAAAGAAGGGGTGTACGTGCAAGAGGTTTTGCTGGGGGGAGAAGGGGCAGGGGGAGGTGAGGGGAGGAATATCAAAAGAAACTGGACAAGGCAGAGCCTCCTAGCAGCCCAAATTTAGTTTGGTTACAAAGGGGCTCTGGAAGAGTTACTTCTATGTTTAAAAAAAGCACATAACTGGAACAGAAATAGTAATAAATTGCATGAACTTTTTGACAAGGTATAAGTAATATAAAGTTATATTACAATAAAAACAGTTTCCAAGCAGAATATTGGTTAAGAGTGACTTACAGAAGCCTTCAGGGCATGACTTGTTCAATAAAGAAGAGGAAGTTAGTTTTGCTATTTTATGTGGCTATACAGCCACATTTAGGTGAGTGGAAGCACTTGGGCTTCAGTCCCCAATTTCAACATTTCAGACAAGCCCTCAATTGACTTTCATAAGTTGCTTTTGTCATTATCAGATGTTGTTGTGAAAAATGTAAAGTTTATCAGCAATCTCCACACAAGGCAACTAGTGTTTTTTTTTTCCAATAATACTTTCTTTCCATTATAACTTGCTGTTTTACAGTAGAGATGGGCCAAACACAAACTTCACAGGCCATTACTGCTACTATAATAAATGAAACCAGAACCCTGTTCTGAGCATCCCTGAACTATGAGAAAGTTTAGACCTAAATCATTTGCAGTTCGGCTCTTTTGAGATAATTACTGTTTTTCACAAGTGAAAATGAATGCTACAAGAACACAACAAAATGCTGTGTTGTTATGCTTCAGACAAGCATAGTCCTCTAAAATGAAAAGGGGAAGGAAATACACAGGCTGTAGTGGTGCGAATTCTGACCAACACAGAATACTTCATGCAAGGTCAGATATACAAGTTAGACAAGACCCTACGCAGGGGAAGTTAATATAAAGCACGCTTCCAAGGCAGAAAACCCCAAAGTTTATAAACCATTGCTAGGACACAAGACTGCCTTCCTTTAATTGATAGCTTTATGAACAGTGCAAATCTCCTTCCCATTAACATTTGATGGACCTGTCTTCCCCCTCTTGTATCCCAACTTCCTTAATATAAAGAAATGTCTGATATAATTCCATGCACTTTCTCCCACATTTTTCTTATGCTGTCTTTGGGGGGTAATCTACACTCTTATTCAGCACTGCTGTCTGTTGTGCACTGAAAACAGTATTAAAATTGTGATTTATAACTTGCAATTTTCAGGTGGTTTTCCTCATCCTGCTTGCAGACTAAGGCACTTTGCAGGGAAGCCTGTGATCAGGGCACAGCAGCAGTAAGTCTGGAGACAGACAACCTAAGATTAAGGCTGAATGAATTATATGTCTTTGTTTTAGGGAGCAGCCTGCCTTGGGTCTCTCTGTTTTGGGCTTCTTGTGTGTTACCATTCTGAATTCTAAGAAATAAAATAATGCTCTGTCGCAACCTTCCAGCAAGAGTATTTATTTTTTAATCTAACTTCCCTGAGTGTAGGCCATGAGCATAACACTGTCTATTATAAGAACCTTCAAAACCCTGTGTTACATGCTTCTGAATCACTAATTTTCTTTCCACCTGAGCAAGATATGGCTTTTTCTTCTTGTTATGAGAGGACAAAGAGGATGAAATTATAAGCAGTAAATTAATAGGAAGACTCAGGGCCGTCAATGGTCTACCCACTGTAGTTTCAGCTAATTTTTCATGAGGCCTTACTCTCGTCTTTGTCTTTATGAGCATTCTCTGCTCATTATGACACACAAAGCCCGAGCTCCCCAACTCTACAGCTAGGAAGAAAATTGCTTTTCAATCCCAAATGTGTTGATTAGATCAAATCTCTTCATGTGGTTTAAGATGACCCAAGTTAAATGCCTATGCTTATTTGCATCTCTAAATTACTGTCCCTTTTGTCTTGAGCCCTGGTAAGGTAGATTTTTCCCCAACAACTCTGGGAGCAGAAAATTCCAAATGTTAATGGCCTTCTGAAAAAAAGTATCACTATTTACATAAGTAGACATTCCCATATGGCTCATTTTCTGCAACTGCAGGCTCATGGATTTCTGTAGACCTCTTTTCTTTGTATATTCTATTTACCAATTAAACTACCTTAAAATCTAAGGGATTATCACATTCTGGGGTCCAATTCAGACAAGTGAAAGTTGTGTCACCGCTTATCCTGTAACCCTGGGTGTTCTGCAGCTGTAATTCCCTTTCTGGATGCTCCCAGCCAGCATACAAGCATGCACAGTGTCTGTGCCTTAGGGTGACCAGACGTCCCAATAAAATCGGGACTGTCCCGATTTTTAGGTGTTTGTCCCGTGTCCCAACCGATGTTTGGTCGGGACGCAATTTGTCCCGATATTTCACACTACTGTTTTTGTTTTGTTCCACCGGCGGGACTCCGCTTCTCCCCCTGCCGGCAGGACGCCACTTTTTTTTTTTTTCTTTTCCTCTGCCGGCAGGACTCCACTTTTCTCCCCCCACCTTGCTCTGCCAACAGAGCTCTGGGACTCCGCTTTTTTTTCCCCCTCTCCCCCCCATGTGTCCCGATATTTTCTTTATCCCATCTGGTCACCCTACTGTGCCTTGAGCAGCTCTGGTTCAAGAACTGTTACACCCCAGCCACTCTCACTGGTCTCCACCAGCCTTGGTTACTACTAGCCAACACCCACCAAGTCCCAAATTTCCCCAAAACTGTTTGCCCTGAAATGTCCAGCTCACTCCCGAAGTAATGAGAAGGAATGTGGTCCACTGTTCCTTTAAAGAGACAAAAACACAACAGCTTGTTTTAACTGGAGTTAATAATCACTTCAATTCTAACACAGCACTGGGTTGATTTAGAACAAAAGTAAAACAAGTTCATTGAATCAGAAAGAGAGAGGATTTCAGTGAGTTCACGTGTAAGGGGTACATTCAGAAATAGTTACAAACAAAAGTGAAAATTCTTTCTAGTGACTAAGTCCTAACATAACTACAGTCTTGGTTCAAGGTAAGATTTGTACCACACCTCCTTCCACCAAGGTGGGTGACTACTCTCTTGGTCAGGATCATGCACAATGAACAAAGTACTTGTTTGTCTCCTTAGGTGGAAGATAACTTGGGCCTCTTTGCCCCTCTCTTTTATAGCCCAGTGAACTTTATAAATGTATCCTTTTCAAAAACTAGTGTCCCTTTTGTGACGAAAGGTACCCTGGAGTCTGATGGAAAAGTTTCCATGGTGGTTTCTTCCCCACTGCTGCTTTCTACAATACAAATTGATCTGTCCCTGTGACCTCTGAAATGCCAATGTATGGCCACTTAATTGTGGTTGCCAATTATCTGTGATAGCATCTGGATGGAGGTGTTGGCCTTTCCTTTGTCTCAAAAAAAAAATCGTTTACTTACTCCCCAGACATGGCTGGTTCAAACACATTTTAGTCCCATATTTCCTTCACATTTGTACAGTCTTTTGGGCATTTACCATGCACACACCATGCATGGATATTAACAATGAGTGTGTTACTGGTTGTCTAATGATACCTTATACAATCCTATTAGATACAAATTATGACACAATTCAATTGGGGTACACTGCATCGGCCAGGCCACCTGAAACTCTCTACCTCAGCACACACTCAACTGGCTAAGCCAGCTGAAACTCACTACCCCATGCCGGTGAGCCCCTTGCCTTCTGGCATTGGGATGCTCTTAGGGTCACAAACAGGTTTTCCTGCTGTGCAGCTGATATACATTACTACCAACAGCATAAGTAGCTTTGGTAGTAAAGAGACCCCCTGAATCTTAAGAGGTTACAGAAAAAATCCTGGATTTTATATAGGAAGTAATTATATTGTTCCAAAAAGTCCCAAGGGGGTTGGTAGAAAAAACAGGATTATCCATCACACTTGTCCAATTTGCAATACAAAAAATAAATGTTGCATCATGTCATTCTTGCCTCCCTGTGAAAGTTCCTCTTACTTTGGATTCTCTTGTTCAGAAGGTCATGTTGATGGGCAGGAAGGAGTCAGGACCAGTGGAATGGATATTCTTCATAGTATCCCGTTTCCTCTCAAATCCACAGAGGTGTTTGAAGTAGACTTTTTCAAACAAAGTGATTAAATCAAAACGTTTAACAGGAAATGATCTGTTTCAACAAGTCTCTCAACATGAAGAAATTCTGAAAATAGAAGTTCTGAAATTCTTGAAATATCCCATTTCAACATTTCTGAAATAAAACCAATCATTTTCTGGTTTGAAATGACTCTTTTTGACATTTAAGCTAATTATGGTACAACTTTTTTAAAACAAAAATGGTTGAAATCCAACTGAAGTGTTTTGATTGACCTGAACCAAAACTGATGAAAGGTAATAAGGGTAGGAAAGACAGTCTAGTGGATAAAGCACTGGATTGGGACTCAAGCAATCTACGTTAAATTCCTGGCTCAGACACAGATTTCTTGTGTGACCTTAGGCATGTCACTTACTCTTCCATTTCCCATCTGTAAAATGATGGTGGTATTTCCCTATCCAAAAAGCGTGCTGTGAGGATAAAACCATCAATGATTGTGAGATGCCTTCATAATATGGTGATGAGGCCCCTATAAGTACCCACATAGCCTCTCAGCAAAGCATGGTCTTTTAAATCAGAGGGAGGTGCAGGGTGTAGTGTGGAGGCACTGGGTGAATATACCAATGCATGAGCCCCATGAAAATCCCAGGTGTCCTGTGGGTACAAGAGACCAGCTCTCTGCCCATTTCACAGGGGGCAAATCATGCTCCGTCTCCTCAAAAAGATGATCTCACTATTACTCTGTTTATTGAAACTTGGATTTTCCTGCCCTTTATGTGGGATTTTCATGCAGAAGAGACCATTTGGCCTAGAAATAAGTTGATTTCACAACAGGCTGAGAATGAATGCTACATTTCCACCCAAGAAATATTACAAATATGCTTGCAGGTGGAGAACACTTCTTCTAATTTAGTTTTCAGAGAGAATGGGGGCAAGAAAAACATAGCCACATGAAAACAAGGATAGAGAATAAAAACATTACAAGTCCGTAACTGCAGTGGCATGCCACTGTAATCCAAAGTAAATATTGTCATAAAGACTCGGAAGCATCTATAATCCTAAATTGTAATCTTTTTGCTTTCCACTCCCTTCCATTTGCCACTTCAGAACCACACACTTTGGTTCCATTGTAAACAAAGAGTGAGTGCTACATGAAAGCAGTCTTTATTCCCAGGATTAGTTCAGTGGATCAAACCTCCAAAAAACAAAACTGCATTAAAAAATCTCAAGCACATAATTATAAAGTATGTGCCAAATCCCGCAAACTCCTTCTGCACCCTACTGCACTCCCTCAGCTGCTATTGAAGTTGTGGGAGTTAAGGATGTTTACAGGATCAGGACTTATTTCAGAATACCTTTTAGCATGCAATCATAGAATCATAGAATCATAGAATATCAGAGTTGGAAGGGACCTCAAGAGGTCATCTAGTCCAACCCCCTGCTCAAAGCAGGACCAATTCCCAGCTAAATCATCCCAGCCAGGGCTTTGTCAAGCCGGGCCTTAAAAACCTCCAAGGAAGGAGACTCCACCACCTCCCTAGGTAACGCATTCCAGTGTTTCACCACCCTCCTAGTGAAATAGTTTTTCCTGATATCCAACCTGGACCTCCCCCACTGCAACTTGAGACCATTGCTCCTTGTTCTGTCATCTGCCACCACTGAGAACAGCCGAGCTCCATCCTCTTTGGAACCCCCCTTCAGGTAGTTGAAGGCTGCTATCAAATCCCCCCTCATTCTTCTCTTCTGGAGACTAAACAATCCCAGTTCTCTCAGCCTCTCCTCATAAGCCATGTGCTCCAGACCCCTAATCATTTTTGTTGCCCTCCGCTGGACTCTTTCCAATTTTTCCACATCCTTCTTGTAGTGTGGGGCCCAAAACTGGACACAGTATTCCAGATGAGGCCTCACCAATGTCGAATAAAGGGGAACGATCACGTCCCTCGATCTGCTGGCAATGCCCCTACTTATACAGCCCAAAATGCCGTTAGCCTTCTTGGCAACAAGAGCACACTGTTGACTCATATCCAGCTTCTCATCCACTGTGACCCCTAGGTCCTTTTCAGCAGAACTGCTACCTAGCCATTCGGTCCCTAGTCTGTAGCAGTGCATGGGATTCTTCCGTCCTAAGTGCAGGACTCTGCACTTGTCCTTGTTGAACCTCATCAGGTTTTTTTCTGCCCAACCCTCTAATTTGTCTAGGTCCCTCTGTATCCGATCCCTACCCTCTAGTGTATCTACCACGCCTCCTAGTTTAGTGTCATCTGCAAACTTGCTGAGAGTGCAGTCCACACCATCCTCCAGATCATTAATAAAGATATTAAACAAAACCGGCCCCAGGACCGACCCTTGGGGCACTCCACTTGAAACCGGCTGCCAACTAGACATGGAGCCATTGATCACTACCCGTTGAGCCCGACGATCTAGCCAGCTTTCTATCCACCTTACAGTCCATTCATCCAGCCCATACTTCTTTAACTTGGTGGCAAGAATACTGTGGGAGACAGTATCAAAAGCTTTGCTAAAGTCAAGAAATAACACATCCACTGCTTTCCCCTCATCCACAGAGCCAGTTATCTCATCATAGAAGGCAATTAGGTTAGTCAGGCACGACTTCCCCTTCGTGAATCCATGCTGACTGTTCCTGATCACTTTCCTTTCCTCTAAATGTTTCATAATTGATTCCTTGAGGACCTGCTCCATAATTTTTCCAGGGACTGAGGTGAGGCTGACTGGCCTGTAGTTCCCCGGATCCTCCTTCTTCCCTTTTTTAAAGATGGGCACTACATTAGCCTTTTTCCAGTCATCCGGGACCTCCCCCGATCGCCATGAGTTTTCAAAAATAATGGCTAATGGCTCTGCAATCTCACCCGCCAACTCCTTTAGCACCCTCGGATGCAGCGCATCCGGCCCCATGGACTTGTGCACGTCCAGTTTTTCTAAATAGTCCCGAACCACTTCTTTCTCCACAGAGGGCTGGTCACCTTCTCCCCATGCTGTACTGCCCAGTGCAGCAATCTGGGAGCTGACCTTGTGCGTGAAGACAGAGGCAAAAAAATCATTGAGTACATTAGCTTTTTCCACATCCTCGGTCACTAGGTTGCCTCCCTCATTCAGTAAGGGGCCCACACTTTCCTTGATTTTCTTCTTGTTGCTAACATACCTGAAGAAACCCTTCTTGTTACTCTTAACATCTCTTGCTAACTGCAACTCCAAGTGTGATTTGGCCTTCCTGATTTCACTCCTGCACGCCTGAGCAATATTTTTATACTCCTCCCTGGTCATTTGTCCAATCTTCCACTTCTTATAAGCCTCTTTTTTGCGTTTAAGATCAGCAAGGATTTCACTGTTTAGCCAAGCTGGTCGCCTGCCATATTTACTATTCTTTCTACACATCGGGATGGTTTGTTCCTGCAACCTCAATAAGGATTCTTTAAAATACAGCCAGCTCTCCTGGACCCCTTTGCCCTTCATGTTAATCTCCCAGGGGATCCTGCCCATCTGTTCCCTGAGGGAGTCAAAGTCTGCTTTTCTGAAGTCCAGGGTCCATATTCTGCTGCTCTTCTTTTTTCCTTGTGTCAGGATCCTGAACTCGACCATCTCATGGTCACTGCCTCCCAGGTTCCCACCCACTTTTGCTTCCCCTACTAGTTCTTCCCTGTTTGTGAGCAGCAGGTCAAGAAAAGCTTTGCCCCTAGTTGGTTCCTCCAGCACTTGCACCAGGAAATTGTCCCCTACGCTTTCCAAAAATTTCCTGGATTGCCTGTGCACCGCTGTATTGCTCTCCCAGCAGATATCAGGGTGATTAAAGTCTCCCATGAGAACCAGGGCCTGCGATCTAGCAACTTCTGCTAGTTGCCAGAAGAAAGCCTCGTCCACCTCATCCCCCTGGTCTGGTGGTCTATAGCAGACTCCAACCACGACATCACCCTTGTTGCTCCCACTTCTCAACTTTATCCAGAGACTCTCAGGTTTTTCTGCAGTATCATACCGGAGCTCTGAGCAGTCATACTCCTCTCTTACATACAATGCAACTCCCCCACCTTTTCTGCCCTGCCTGTCCTTCCTGAACAGTTTATATCCATCCATGACAGTACTCCAGTCATGTGAGTTATCCCACCAAGTCTCTGTTATTCCAATCACATCATAGTTCCCTGACTGTGCCAGGACTTCCAGTTCTCCCTGCTTGTTTCCCAGGCTTCTTGCATTTGTGTATAGGCACTTAAGATAACTCAATGATCGTCCTTCTTTCTCAGCATGAGACAGGAGTCCTCCCCTCTTGCGCTCTCCTGCTTCTGCTTCCTCCCAGGATCCCATTTCCCCACTTACCTCAGGGCTTTGGTCTCCTTCCCCCAGTGAACCTAGCATGCAGCCTATATCTTCTGCACATAACTCTTTGTGTGCATACTATGTATCTGATTTTTTATTTGCATATTTATAATATACTCCATTCTTCAGAAAAGTTAAAGCATTACACTAAAATCTTACACAGTGCACTTTGCATTCTATTTCTAATGCCATTCTTACCTGAAACCTGTTTAGCATTACTATTAATGTTATCACATGCCAATATAAATGATACGAACCACCATCTTACAACAATATATTTTTCTTAAAGTGACTATCTATTAGAATCTGTTCATTTTCACATTATAATATGTATCTTTTCACTTAAAACGGATATATTTTGTGACAAGTGATTACAGGCATGTTTATCTGGAAAATACTTGATTTTTTATTTAAAAACCCTGCCAGTTTTTAACTTTTTTTTTGACAGTTGCTCAAAAGAATTCTTACCACTTTATAATGAGGTAAATAATCGTTGTATTTCAACTTTTCTGCTACTAAAGGGAAAATTTATGGAAAATCTTTGGAATCTAACTTCAAATCGATGTTATTGTATGACATTGCAATAAAACTGAATACAAGTGTTGATGTCCAAGGAAAGAACGTAGGATGACTAAACTAACCTCAATACTGTAAGAATTGTATTGGGGGTGGGGGGAACCCAAACCAACATTGTGGTGGAACTGATTAATTTATAAGCCAAACTCTGACATAGCCAAAAAAGAGAACTTCAAAACAATGAATTTTGGTTTATAAGCAAGGACATCCAAATGTTTGCTGTAGCAAAAAGTGGTAATGTACTAAGCTATTCCCCTAATGAATCTATGTCTGCATTGCATAGTAGAGATGGGCCAATACTGTTACACAATGGAAATAAGGCTACGTGGTACACTTAAATATGCCAGAAATAGATACCGTCCTATGTTCGTTTTTCAGAGGACCTCTAATCAATTCTAAAATTTCTTATAAACAGCATACAAATAAACAATGTCTATTTACATTACTTGTAAAAAGTTCAGTTTAGTCAAAAGCGAACACATACCTAAAATGTGTCATTTGTCTAGTTTTAAAAAAAAGAACTCCCCCCCCCCCCACCCTTGCTTTCCCTGGCCTCTCTTTTTTTTCCCATTTAATGTCTCTAACTTTATGCCATGTTCTTTTCCTCTTTCAGCACGGCTGAGCAAGGCTGACAGGCGGATTCCTTTGCTTTTCAGGGTATTAAAGCCACTTTCCCGCTCTGACAGCCTGTTCTACTCTGCCACCTTATAGCTCTGGCTTCACACTTCTCTGGGCAGCCACTGCTTCTTGACAGACCACTGTCACTTCCCATCATCCTCTCTGTATATCCTGTTCTCTCCCCCTCAGCACGCATCCCGACTTTCCAACCAATGCAATTATTTTTTTTGACAAGCCATCCATCAGCTTTAACTTTAAAAGCACTTTCCGCTGATATCCATTGTTAAATCCCTTGCTTTTTATGGAGCTTGCATGAGAGAATATGATATCAGACATTCAAACTACCAAACCATGTAAATTTACTTTGTTCTCAGCTATGTTTCCAATTTCACGTCCAATTTTTCGGTACATTATGCGTAGTTGTTGTGCTTAATATGATGTTGTCAAATCCCATTAAAGTTCACTGCATTGCACGGCTTTAAAAACAGGTTACAATTTGCATTCTATAAAGAAAGGAAGGAGTGCAGTCTGAAGTCAAGCTGAATCTTATTAAAATTATCTGTTCAATTGTTACATTTGTAGATGGAGTAATTTTGAGGCATTAGCTGAGACACATATGAAAATGTCAGTGTGCCAACTAATGACAATGAAAGCAAAAGGAATATATCTGTGAAACTCAATAAAGCTCCTTTGCTGGTGACATAAATTTGATGATAATCCGAGAAAATGAATAAGGGACCATCCAGTTTGAATAGGAATTACCTTTTCTATTAAATCACTTTGGTGTATTTCCACTTGGCCTACATCTTGGTCCTATGCCACAATGAGTATCTCTCAGTGGACTAAAAAAAAAAAAAAAAAAAAATCCCTACAGGAATAACACTCTCTTGAGGAATATCATTCATGTAAGATTCATATAAAATTTCAAAGAGATACCAGTAAACAACCCAAAGAATTAGTGTCTCTCTCTTCCTCTATCCACATATAATTCCCCCAATTTATCCTTCTTGCCACTATGCTTTCTACTCTACTACTCAATTTTTAAATTAATTCTTCCAAAAGGAATGGTTAAAAAGAATGGTTATACCTTTTGCTCTTACACAGCATAAGTAACATGACAAAAACCCACCAAGGATCCCATAAATGGTCCAGCATAGTCTATGTATATCATTTGCCACAGCATAGCTGGTCACTCCCAAGGATGCAAAAGGATGTGTTTAGGCATGTATTGCATTTGTTGACAATCTTGACATTGTTTTGCCATTTCCTCTATTTGTGCATCAATCTCTGTCCACCACACCAAACTCAAATAGCATAGATTGCAAACTATATTTAAGAAGCTGGGAAGACAAGAAACCTTAGGCTAAGACAGTCTGTTCTTTGTGTCTACAGATGTGCAGATTTGGAATCCTTAATTTTAAGTTATGATCCCGAGGCCTATATTTTGTACAATTCAAGATTGCAAAGCCCATCGGGCCATGCCATTTGGTCCAACCAGAAAACTATATTTTCAGTATATCATGTACAAAGTCCCAATGAATATTAAACTTACTCCATAGCAGATAACCAAATATCCATTTGCAGACCCTGCCATTAAAATCTGAAAAAAAATGAGGGGAAAATACCACTTTGAATTTTTATTTGTTTTACTTCCATAAATAATGGCCATCTTCAAACATACAAACAAAAACCACAAACCTCCACCACTACCAGGTATTAGAGCAAAGAATACGCTGTATCATAAGATACTGTCTGATGTCCAAAAGGACAGTGTTCAGTGTTGGAAAATCTCCACTGGACTCTTGCATGAGCAGATGCATTCTAATGGAAGACGTCATGGATCTGTGTGCAACTCAAACAGTCCATTAGGGTTGTGAATTGACAATTACCCTATATAACTGGACTTCCTCAATAACGTAACCATTATCTAAGCATATATTAAGCACTTAATATAAAGCAAACATATTTTTTTTTCATAATTTATTTGTCACCCATGGACTTACCTGAGATATCTACAATTTGTCAAGCCCTATCCTACTACATATATTAACATCCACACTCTAAAATGGTGTCCATTCAACCTCTTTTCAATAAGAATAGTTCAAAACTCTATCACCATTATGAGTATTTTAAAACTATACACTGACATACATACATACACGACTCATGTAGTATTAAATAAATAGTTTAGGGTTGTGTTATAAGGGTTAAAAAATAATTTTCCCCACCCTCAAACCGAGGCTGCCTTTTTCCTTCCTCATTTATCCTATTTTCTAGCCATTAAAAAGAAATACAGAGACTTTCTCAGAGCCAGCAGTTTTGTTTAACTCACTTAAACATAAAGATTCAAGGCTCTGAGCCTCTGCCCTCAACACCATCAATTCTAGTCCCACCTGAAAATCAAACTACTAAAGTGATTGTGGTGAATTTCTGGGAGTCAATCTTTCTGGCTGAATGGTTGTCTTCTTGATCGAGAAGGGCAGTTGTCCCTGAGGAGGAGGGTAATGGTAGGATTTTGTGTTCTCCTTTAAGTCAGAGTATCCATGTACTGCTGAGTCAGCCATACAAACAAGCAGATAGCAATCACAGCTTGCTCAAGCCTAGCTTTCTCAAGAGCACTGACAGAAGTAAAGTACCAGCTAATGCCACTAAAGTGATGTTCTAGGTTGAATATATTCGGACTATAGCCCTGCAAGACTTCTGAACTTTTATCGAATATGAAAACCTTTCACTAGAGTGAAAAAATGGGAGGGGTTATCACATTACCTAAGCATTGGTAACAAATAGAAAGAAATATTATATAACCTATACAAGCGTGCGTGCACACACACGAACACACACGCACGCACAGAGTAATCAATAGAAATTTTAAGTACCACAGTATTTGTTGCGTGGTACTCTGGTAGTCTACATTTGAGATTCAGAAATGCTGTGAATACCACTGAGAAGTCGGTTACCATTTTCAGGTAAAACAATCACATTTTTAATGAGAATCAGTAGTGTGTGCGCGCGCGCATAAATGCATGCACATGCATATTTATACAGATCTATATTAGATAGATAGATAGATAGATATAGATGAATGAAGTATAATTCTAAATACATACACACACATCCTCCCCTACAGAACTAATGGATTAAGTATCAATTGTGCAATAAACTAATTCTCTTGTTTAGAGGACAAGCTCATGAAATATACAGTACCAATAAATATTGACTGTTTCTAGGTTTACATAACTGCCATAGCAACTGCTACCATAATATGGAAAGCTTCCCAAAGAGGTGGCTTTACATAAGGTCAACAAGTCCCCTGACAAAAATTTTATATACTACTCCATCTTGGAAATATAGCCAAATCTTTGTTCTCTTCGTAACCCTTAGGCTAAAAAAGCTAATGAGAATCACAGACAACATATTAAATGATGGTCTTTACAGGGCAGCTGGGGTTTCATTCTATCAATAATTTTAAAACTATTACCCAATAATGTATTGCAATAAAAAGCTGACAAGGTCTTGCTCAACTAGCAATCACATGTATGCTGTTCCAACAACAGATTAAGAACTTTCTCATATGTCTGTGTTGATTTTGGTGATTTTCCATACAACTGTTGCTATTATTTACCATCATTGGAGTACTACTTTTTGCTGTACATTAAAATTAAGGAAAATTTATTTGCAAGATGTAGAAAAGCAAAACAGACTTTAGTCGCTGCTTCTACATTGTACAGTATTTTATACAGAAGGGGTGGATGCGTTTCCCTCAAACATGGCACACCTTAAGTGACAGAAAACAGTGGCATTTTGAAATAAAATAGGCTTGCTCTCAAACCCATTCAACATTGTTTATTGAAAACTCTATTGGCCAAGAGGTATTTATTCCCACCCAGATTATTCCAATTTCCCACACATAACCTATATAAATTGCTGTATTAGCCTGATTCAGCTGATTTAAACCAATGCAAAACCATGCCCCAAAAAAGTTCACAGGCTTCTTTTTATGAGAAGAAACAACTGACATAATGAGGGAGGAAAAAAAAAACTCATTCACACCCCCAAAGATTAAATCTGCATGGAATCAGAGGGCACACCCCAATTTGATGCAAGTGAATATACAAACCTTGTTTCGCAATATTTTCTAAAATATTTTGCATTATTTGATTGGGAAAGCCTCACCTACCACTTTGTCTTGTCTATTCAACATGCTGTTGAACAGATGATAAAGTGCCACTCTACCCTGAAAAATAAAAAAGTGTAAAAAGGGGCGCACACTTGCTCAATCAACAGGCCTGATGTGTGTGTGTATTCCAAGTCAAATCTTCTTTCCTTGCTTAGGAAAATATCATACCAACTATTTCTATTAACATTGCATAACCCACACATCTCAAGAAGAGAGACCGATTGTCATTATTTATTATTTACATTGCAGCAACACACATATGCTACGCACTTTCCAAACACAAGAGATGGCATGGTCCCTGTCCTGAAAAGCGTATTTTAGTCTGGCTCATACTTTATCAACAGAATTAACTGCAAATTAGTGGAATTGCACAGGGGAAGGACATAAACAGGCCAGCAGATTCTTTACCAACATTGATGATGCATGAGGAGGAGAGAACTCAACCGTACACTCAGATGCTAGGTTAAACTTGCAGTGATAGCAATTCATCTGACATTAGCTGACAACAAACATGGGACTCTACAAAGGCATTTTTACAGAGTTATTTTAATAACAGAACTGCACCTTAAACAGAAACTGTTTCAGGAGGCATTTAATACAGGTAGGTTCTTCACAGAAAACTGTGGGTTATTCAGAAAGCATCCAACATCACCAGCCAAATGAACTCACATTTGGAAGAAAACAAAACAAAACAGGGTATACAACACAGTACATTAGTTGTAAGGTGCTATCTGAGAGTTTAGGTCTGTGAGAGCCCATTTTGACAACACTAGTATAAAAATCTATTTTTTTTCATCTTTTCACTTTAAAATGGGAACACTTGAAGTCTTATGAGGGAATCAAATTGAAGTTTGGGTGCTAAAATATGTTCATACAAATTACAATTCATAAAAATACAAATCTAGGCATCTTGACAAAAGATGTCCACAATGATCCATATATACTAATGTCTGGGCAGAATTAATGTAAATATGTATTTAAGCATTTGGTCAAATAAAGCATTAAAAAAAACCAAAACATGTCCACAATAAAACTAGTTATTTTCAACTGCTAGAAACCAAAAAGGCAACAAAACAGCAGTACTGAAATGACCTGCCAGATTATATTATAGTGTTCTGTATTCTTACTCTAAAAATTGATTGAAGTTGGTTTTGACTGTAACATAGTATCAGAACAGCAGAAAAAAGCTTGTACAAGCTTAGTCAGTTACTTCAAAAATTCTCCATTTAAAAAAAAAATCTAAATTTAAACATATTTTTATCTTGAAATATGCCCACCTAAATCCACCTCATCCCCACTCAGATACTGGCTTTGATTCTTTCAGCAACTATGCAAGCATCCAAATAGTTTGTCAAGAGACTGTTTTAAATCAAGGTAAAAGCACTTAGACAACACAGGAATGGACTTTATAGTGATAGACAGAGACAGACAGGAGGTTAAACAGACAAAGGGGATATAAGACCCTTTAGAAACTTTAAAAGTAGGGCTAACAAAGAGAAGTAGCTGAGTTTATAAGACATACGTGATTAATTCCTGTAGAGATGTAAAATTATGCACAACTGGTATAAGCACAGCTATTATGCACTAACGCCAAGAACCCAGCTCTGGAGTTGAACGATCCTGGTCAAAAACTCTGCTCTGGAGCTGAACAAACCTTGTCAAGAGTTGTGTCCTGCCTGGCTTTTTTTTAATTTAGAGATAATAATTTACATGATGTATATATAAGGTGAAATGAAAGAGTTGCAGAAGCTCTTATTTTGTAGTAGATAATGTTTTCACCCTTCAGCTCACCGAGAGACCCCATCGCAAAGTACACAGCATTTATTTGGAACTGTGTAAAATATCTGTGTAATGAATCGGTCTAATAATTTCATTGGACAGTCTTCTTTGATAGTGAAATGTATAAGAAAAAATGTAAATATTTATTATTAATGAAAAGATGATCCTGAGAGCTCAAATTAGGGTGACCAGATGTCCCGATTTTATAGGGACAGTCCCGATTTTTGGGTCTTTTTCTTATATAGGCGCCTATTACCCCTCACCCCCGTCCCGATTTTTCACATTTGCTGTCTGGTCACCCTAGCTCAAATTCACATCTCTTCGAAACTCTAAAAATCATGGATTTAACAGACATACTGGCTTTCTGACTCAACAAATCTATAATCCAGTAGCCCTCTTTTGTCCACTGACTGCAGAGGTGTTAATAGCCCACACCATCTTAAATGGTCTCCTGCAACACATGGGGGGGCCCCTTACATGAAACCATCTATCCCACCTTGTATTTGCTGTGACACACTAACCTTTTCCAAGCCTGAAGAAGAGCTCTATGTACCTCAAAAGCTTGTCTTTTTCACCAACTGAAGGTGGTCCAGTGAAAGATATTACCTCACTCACCTTGTCTCTCCGAATAATTTTTATGGCATTTGTATTGCACACAATATACATAAATATCATACTCTGCAGCCTAATGGGGCATGCTAAACTAAAAGGGAAACAACAATTCTTTGAAAACAACTGCCTATGTTTAAATTCAGCCTTTCCATCAGTCACCAGTTTCTGGCCCTATGTGTATATTCCAAGGGTTGTTTTTACATCCACAGCCCTGAAACAATCAACTTAATGCAATCAAAGTAACTCTGTACAACTGCAGAAAACAGGTTACTTTCATTTTCAAAGCAGATGTTTCACAATTAAAATAAAATAAAACAAAACAAAAATAAAGCCACCTATTCCAGAGGGGCATCAGGAGATTTCCATCACCACTGCAAGGTTTTTTTCCTTTAAATTTTGTCAGCATATTCCAATTTCCTAATCTGAAATCCTGTTTCATCACCTACGCTTCTCAAGTTCTGCTTCTCACCTGAAACTAAGTTAGTGTCTAGCACACTGCCTACAGATATGCAACACCTAGCTCTGTAGTCTTGTAGGCTACACCACCAAAAGCAGTCAGCATTATGAATAGGCTTGTCAGAAGGCCTACGCTACCACCATGCTAGCTCACAAGAAAGAAGGCAGTCAGCTATAAGGGTAACCTGTTAGTTGACTAGGCATAAGCTGTGCCAAGGAAAATAACATGAAGCTATATTGGCTAGTAATAATGGTGATTTGCCAGTTATTGAGCAACACAAACATTTTAGTGTGTTTAATGTTCAAATTGGGGCACTGCATCAGAGTGCCTTATTTTCAGATTTATGATTTGTTAGTGTAAAACGCCCCTTACTCCAGGAGAGAGGTAATGTATGGTCAGTGCTTAATTAAGAAGCAAAGCTCTCAAAGTGCTTATTGAAAATGGAAACATTTGCTCCTGGACCCTATTACTCCTACCTTTTAAACAATACTGAAAGACAGGAGAGAGCTGGCCAAATGGAAAGAGACAGCAGAACAATAATTTCTGGAGGGAATAAAGAAACAGAGGGAGCAGCCCGACATTCCAATACTTCAGCCAACTTTCTGTTGGTTAGTGTAGATAAGTGCTGTTGTTGCCATGTTACAGATTGGTTAAGTGATTTGCCACAGGTCATGCAGCCCATAAGAGGCAGAGGCAATAACAGAACATGGGAACTATGGGACCATGCTCTATCCACTAGACCACTCACATTAAGAATAAGTGAAGAATTTATATAGTATTAATATGAAGCACTGAAGGCCATGTGTGTTCCTTATTTCTTACAAAAACTAAGGGAGAGCCTGTCTTGCACTCAACCCTGACTCCTGCCCAGTGATGAACTCCATAAGGTTACCCCACCTTGGCTGTGGCAGATACAGCTGCTGCATGCAGACATATCCTGCTTCCAAAACTCCATAGGAGAGAATTCTCCACATCTCAATCAACAGAAGATTGAATAAGTCAACATAACTGATGTGAATGGTCCCAGCTGACAGCTCCAGATGATGCAGTGTTCTGGGGAGGCAGGACAGAGGCCCATCGGGAGGGGGAAGAATTAACAAACACACAACTCCAATGAAGCTCAGAAGGGAGAGAGAACTAATCCCTCCCCCCCAAGAATTCCCTATGCATGCTCTGTACAATTGATGTGTGTTCAAATTAAGGAAACAAAGAGAAGAATGGATCACACATCTCACAATCAGACTTCGCAAAGCTATCCTGTTCTTTTCTTAAACAGTCATTATACCTTGAATATTTTCAGACAAAATATCTAGTAATTTTGAATTTTTAAGTTGCTAAACCCATTGCACCCTTGACTAATCTACAGTTACTTTACTTTAAGGTCAGGGACAACCAAAACAAAGCTCCTGCTCAAAGAAATGTATGCTCCTTCCTCTTCCCCTCCAAAGAATCAGTCAGTTATGATGTGATGATCTGATCCTCTCTCTAAACTATTTGATGCATCTTGTTAATCATCATCAATACACAAATTACTTAGTGTTGGCCAATACTACCAACATAACATCACTTTTGAGAGTATCAGCCAAGTTCCAAACGTACCATAGCAGGCTGGGTATTGTATTTTATCATACCCAGAAGCCTTGCCCATCTTCTAGTATTAACAAAATGAAACTGAATTGTACGTTGGCACTAAGTACTAAGACAATACTTTAGCACTAAGTATACCCACAAGGATAACCTTCGTTTGGGTCAACGTTAGAACTACTCTCCCTGTCCCTCTCCGGACCACCACCACTTATTATACTATTAAGCATTTTGACTATGTAGGAAGTGTAGGCACTAACTGTGGCTAAACTCTAACATTACTATAAAGTAATATCATGCTGCCATGCAATAGCTCTTTAATATCAACCATAACCTTCATAAATGTGTTTGTAATGAGAAACCCTTGTTTGTCATACAGTAGGTATGATTGATGCCATATATGAGTGAAATGAAGCCACAGTGACCATCTCAATAACATGAACAGCTGCCAAATATTCATTTAGCAGAATGAGTTTAGAAAACTTTGAGCAGATTGCTTTCACAAGGCTGCTTTCAACAAAAGGAAACATAATTAACGAGCTAATATCAGCATGTGTCTGGCTAAGCTAATGAATATCAAATTACACAGAAACCTGTATAAATCATCATTACCCTGAATTTTAATTGAACTTGCAATTAAACATGACAAATTTTATATACACTAAACCTTTAATTTATACTTTCAAATAAGGAATAATTTATCATTTTTAGTATTTCATAGTTAATTTCCCAATATGTACACTTCTAATTAACAAGGACAGACAGGCATTTAAAAAACTGTTGAAGAGCTCTATTGGTTACAGCAACTTTCAGTTCTACAAATTAAAGTTGGGGACCAAGAATTTATGACAAACTGCCGCAATTCACTTGCTCTGTGTTTGTAAAAATAATATTTCCAATATATTCTATGAAAACTATATCCACCAGGAAAATGGGTGTGTCTACCTTTACACAGGATTCTAAAGTTACAAACATGCTTCTGCAAAAGCAGAGCTCACTACAAAATAGCCAGCAATGTGTTACCAATTTAAGGTTGACTTTTGAATATTACCTTGCAGTGAAATCAGACGTCTTTTTAGATAACCATATTGCTGTAATGAACTAAAGCTGTTGCTGCACACAATATTCCTTCTTGACCGAAAGGACATCTCTCATTAACGTTATCTACTTTAATTTTAAGTACATTTTTCATTGCTTATCTTAATGCCCCATTTGTTTATTTATGGTCTACAGAGAAGGCCTAAAGGACTGGAGAATTTGGCCTTCTCTACATTGAGGATTTACTCCAAATACAGCACATTGCAGACATGCAAAACCACTAGTGGAACCCTGCTTGAAATTTGGGTAAGGTGCAAGGTGCAAATTTTCATCAATACCTTTTTACCCTGGCCACACTGAAGGCTGAAATTGATGCAAAAAAAAAAATCCATTGGTAAAATAATGATATCAAAAGAGTCGAGAAAGACATCTGAGCAGCTCAAAGGGGAAGAGATTTTGAGTCAGACTGATTAAAACATCGCTTTTGGTTTGTTAACACCTGTTTAACTTTGAGGAGTATTTTTTGGAGAAAGGCCTTTTTGGCTGAAGTTTCAATACCTCTGTTCCTTCAATTAAGGTGTGATATAAACATATTCTGACACATCCAGTAGATCTAATAGCAATATTCCCAATAATTGGCGAGGTTAAAAACCAAAAACACAAACAGGGTGAAAAATGTAAAAAAAAAAAAAAACCCATATTTTAATTTTACCGAATGCATTAAAAATAGGCTAGGAAGGATTAAATTTTTATTGGTAAAGGCCAATAAACATTGATTTCACCATACATATACGAACAAAAATATTTCCATGATCATCAAAATTTATAGATAAAGAAAAATGCTGCTTTGTTATACCAATAGAATAAAAACCAGCAGAATGTTATTAAGGGGGATAAGGCAAAGATGCCACATTTATTGTAAATGTAATAAAGCAAAAGATAAAAGTAAACAACGTTGTTTGACCACTTATTTCTATCACTACTTATTTTTTATACACACACACACACACACACACACACACACACACACACTTATTTAAGTTTTGTATAGGTGTTATAGTTACCAGCCTAGAAGTTGCTCATGCCAAGATACTGGCCAGGTATCTTGATCATGAGGATGGAGCCGAGTCTGTATCGGACGCACCTGACACAGACTCTGCTCCAGCCTCATAACCAAAATACCTGGCCAGTAACTTGGCATAAGCAACTTCTAGGCTGGTAACTATAACACCTATACAAAACTTAAATAAATAATTGTGTGTGTGTATAAGAAATAAGTAGTCAAACAACGTTGTTTACTTTTATCTTTTGTTTTATCAGTATATTTACAATAAATGTGGCATCTTTGCCTTATCCCTCTTAGTAAGATCCTGCTGGTTTTTATTCTATTGGTATAACAGCTTGAGAACTTAGAATTTCATTTAAGGACATTTATTTTGTATATTTTGCCATATGATGTTGGCATTTTGTTTTAACAGTTACAGAAGTTTAACTTTTTGAAACTCAACATCTACACTCCTTAAATAATTATTGTCTCACACCGCCCCCTATAATTTCCCACAATTGTGAAAATTTAAGTGGATAAAAATAGAAAAAAGTCTCAAATAAACATGGATATTATCTGACAAAATTATTTAAAAAAAAATCAAATTCTGCCAAGCCTAATCAGAAACAAAGAAACAGCACACAAGCCTCATTTGAAACAAACAAATAAAGAAAAAGAAATCCTTTCAGGTCACCTTTGACACTTATTTGTTGTAACTGCTCCTAATAGTCTGCATGTAATAGTAAACACTGCAGCAAGGGTAAGCTTTGAATGCTATTGTAAAGCTTTGAGTTGCCTTGGGATGGAAAGGGACTCTTCTGAAGATTGTCATCATAGTCTGTTGTGAAGCTGAACAAGAGAAAGACTAAGGGAGGACATAGGTGCATACTGTGCCTCCCTTTTGCCTTGCCATATAACCAATGTGTTAAAATTAATCTAATTAAAAAAATAAAAGGCAACAGTGATCATCATGGAGTCTGCCTGTGGTATTGGAAAAAGGGAGGGATAGAGATCTTTGTACTCATTTTCATAAATGTGTAAGATATTCAGATGCCACAGTAATGGGCATCATATAAGAACTTGGAAAGCTATAGCTATTATCATTGGTTTATACTGAAATGGTGGATGAATGTCAAAGGATTCACTTTTTTGCACAGGATATTAATTTAGGTTAGGCTGAGTTTCAGGTAACTGGTATAACACTCTAAGTGTTAGCTTGAAGCTGTAGTTAGCAATGTGGTACAATAGCGGTGTGTCCCAGAGATATTCCCACCCAAGATTCCTGATCACAGCAATCGACCAGCCCAAGGAAAGACTGCCCCAGAGAACTCTTCTCAGGTGTTACTGCGAGCTCCGAGGAGATTAGGAAAGGCTTCTGGAGTTTAATCAGAGCTGGGTGAATATTCATAGTGCAAACATGAACAACCACTTCTATAATCACATCCCTCAGTACTGAGGCTCAGCGCTTTGATCTAATGAGCCCCCACAATGGGGGACAAAACTATCAGCATCAAGCAGAGAACAGTACCATTACTTTAGGTTTTTAGGGATGCTCTGACCTTCCTCCCCCACCCAGTACTACTCTAGGACTGGGTTCTTCCCGCTGCCCTAAGTGATTTAGGTCTGGGCATTGTAGAGACTGTGTTGGTTTAAGTTCTCCTGGAAACAGATGAGAACGTGGTCTTTGATACCACTGACTATTGAGTTAACACTTAGGGGATCCTAAGAGGAGTAGACGGAATCACTTAAATAACTTTAGCCCTGTGACATAGGGTAGTTTGGAGCAATTGCTCACCTCCCCTGAGGAGAGCTCTTGTGCAGGACAGTGTGACCCATTTTTATTCAGAAAGGTTTTAAGAAAGTGAGCACAGGGCTGTTAAGAGTTAGCAAGGAGAGGTGGGGCAGTGCAACTGCCGCCCTATGCCATCAGCCCATTGGGTCTGACATAGTTGGTGTAGCGGAGAGATTCACCCAATGCCTAACAGAAATTGGAGACTGAAACATATTTAACTAGCAGAGATGTAACCCAGCTCTGTTTACAGCACTTAACTCTGAATCCAGATTGCTGAGTTTTATTCCTGGCTGAGTTTTATTGCCACTGACTCACTGGGTGACCTGCAAGAGCTCACTTACCCTCTCTGGGTAGGTCTACACCGCAATTAGGCACCTGCAGCTGGCCTGTGCCAGCTGACTCAGGCTCGCGGGGCTGTTTAATTGAAGTGTAGATGTTCGGGCTTGGGCTAGTGTCCGGACTCTGGGCCCTATCTCCTCACAGGGTCCCCCAGCCCAAATATCCACACCTCATTTAAACACCCCTTAGCCCAAGCCCCATGAGCCTGAGTCAGCTGGCATAGACCAGGTGCAGGTGCCTAATTGCAATGTAAAGAGACCCTCTGTGTCTCAGTTTATCCTCTTGAAAAATGAGCATAATGATACTTACCTGTCTATCAAGGATATTGTGAGGCTTAATCAATCTTCACTCCACTAATGAATCCTGTTTCATATCTTTTTTACCCTCCTATCTTCTCCATGCTGCCCCCTCCACCTCAAATACCTTCCCCAATTCTAATGAGCCGGCATCCACATCTCTTCTTTCACCTCCCGCTTCTTAAGTCATCTCTTCCACAAATGCCAATCCCAGTCAGCAAAAATAACATCAGCCAGCCATACCCAAAAATAAATAAATGAAATAAGCTCTGAGACAGAATTCTCCTCTGAGCTTCCCCAGTGCGGTTTGGGTAATATGTCTATTTAGAACACAAGTTCCTTACAGCAAGGAATGTGTTGTCTTCTGCAACTTGTACAGCTTTGAGCACACTGTCTGCAAGTAGTAAATAATAAACAGTAACATTTGTCCAGCTATTCTAGCTACTCCAGGAAAAGGTACAGTAACAGCATCAATATTATCCTTGTTTTCTTTTACATTAAAAATGCTTTATTTATTCTCATTTATTTTTCAGGGGCTTCTAAACTGATGGAACTGCATTTATTGAGGCTTTGAGTGTTTAATGTTTGTCTGGAAAGCACTGCATGCTCCTGCTTGAGAAGCAGCAGGACAAGTATTTTCACACATTATCAGGTAGCCAAATAATACAGGCTCCACCAGAATTTACAACAGAAGGCTACCAGAATTTACAACTTGTGAAATTGTGGTTGTCTATTTTCTTGTTACTGTGGGCTCTCTGTAGATAGAAAAGGCCTTTTTTTTTTTTTGCCATCTACTGTCTCACTACTTCCTAGTTAAACCTTGTCTCAAGTTATCAACACTCTCTGGAGAGATAAGCTTCTTCTCACTTACAATCTGTCACTAATAATCGAACTTTCAAGACTCCATCTCGAAAAGAGACTACTGGAGGCACACAGGTCACAGGAATTAACTGCCACCAGTCCTTGCAGAAAACTAAGCTCATCAATCTATAGCTTCTCATCATAATTAGAAAAACGGCTTCGAAAATTTGGGCTGATGTTGACGCAGTCTTATGCCACAAAGAGCACTGATTAAAATCTTGGTGCGAAAAAGTTAATGATAAGTGCCGGTGGCGTTGTCGTGGCGACAGGGACAAACAATTCCCTCGCTGTGACATTTTCAATGTCCCGCAGAAGAGAAACTGTCCTCTTTAGTGTGGCACTGTATGAAGCTTATTTATGGCTACAGGGCTCACTGGATTGATGACTGTCGTAACACACTGTCAAATCCTTTACTGACATACATTTTTTGAGCCCCTGTTGTGGCAGGAATAAAACACAACAAAAATACTAAAATTTTATTTACCAGCTTCTGTTTGGGTAAAATAGTGGATGAAATAAATTATTTTTTATACACAATGCACACATATTAAATGCATTAAAAACCACTAGCATTTAATATGCTTACAAACCACTCAGCTCAGGCCCGAGGCTGTGAGCTGAAAGAACTCTGTACCTTCCACAGCAGCCAAAGGGATTCCATGTGACCAACGGGGTTCACTTACACAGAACTCACTACAGGATCAGGGCCTAAGCTTAGCAAAATGCCAGGTTGAGAGCCAAGCTTCACACCACACCAGAACAGTCTTTATATAAGTTTTTCTATTGAACACTGAATATAAGAAATTATGGATTTCATTGGTCAAGTGATAGTTTAAATCTCGCCATTGATGGTAAAGTATTTCCAGCATTAGTTTGTTAGCCAGTACGTGGGCAGTTTGAGGTTTTGAAAACTTTTCCAAATTCTTTTCCCAAACATTACTTTGAAAATCCACTTGAAAAGTATCAGGAGAAGCTGCCCAATTTCCTGTTCCACACTCCCCTTCTTCAATGCCTGTGAGGAGGGTAGGACAAAAAAATGTCTCCCCTACTCCTTGCTCCAAAGGACTAAGGTGAAGATGTAGTCCCCTCATCCATATAACACCCGATGGGACTCCTCCTCCCCTTACTTTTGCCACATTTATCTCATGCCTTCTGGACTCAACAGGCTGCCAACTCACTAATCTTGTAATTACAGGGGAAAGAGTTATCAAGGATGCAATCCCAGAACAAAGAGGGGGAAACTTCATAGGCCACCAGCTTTACCAGAAGATGACTGAAGATGAGTGGCGGAATGCAGACAGTCAAAGGAAGGAGAGCAATAGGGAGGGGAATGAGATTGGATGTGGACAGACCAGAGTAGAGGATTTTCAATTCTTGCTTTCAAGGCTCCACTTAGTTGACATGCTGCCTGCGCTTTTCCTCTCATCTCATCACCTTCTCCTAATCTTGCTCCACCCAAACATCACACCTACCCGCCCCTTCCACCTCTGTAAATTCTTCCATGTGGCTAATGATACTTGGAGCTCTCTTCCTGACCTGGTCGAACATGATTCTTACTCTTTGCTCCTTTGAAACCTTGCTTAACATAATATGTCGGTGAAGGCTTTCAAACTCTAGCCCTCTTAAAGAATCTTCAGATTAAAAAAATAAATCAGTGTATATCCTTATATTTCCAGGCTCTGGATAACATACCTGAACCATCTGTATATAGTGTTTGGTTTACATCTTTAGATTGTAAACACCATAAGATTAGGGCCTATATCTCTAATGAGTGTCAGTTCTCAAATCAAATGAAATCAGTAACTGGTGTATATAGTTTACAAATTTGTCAGGCACTTTGAGATCTTTGAATGAAAGGTATCCTAAGATATGACACAACATTATCATTTGTAGAAACAAATGAAATCCAGTACGTAAACACTCACTTTTGCCATAATATTTTATGCAATTATGTTGTGAGTTATTTAACAATGGAAACAGACAAATTTTCAAAGCCACCTAGAAGATATGGATGTCCAATGCCTATCATCTTTAACAGAACTGGGCATTCAAATCCCTTCAGAGTAGCTTTGAAACTCTCAGCAAACACTGATCTGTATCCAAATATCTAATGATTTGAGGTTCATTGACGTTCTACTTATTTCAACATTCACTCATTCAAGTTGACATAGAGCTAGCATATTTTTCTTTGAATAGTTGATTTGGACACAGAGGCAAAATAAGGACAGACATGTGCATGGAATTAAGCGGCAGGCCACAACTTTTATTAAACTTTAACACAAGGGAGGGGCCCTACCTGCCCTTCACCCACACGGGGCATTAAATTGGTTACAGTGTGGTTCCAGGGCTCATTACCATATAACCTGTAAGTGGCAACAGGGTCACAGGGTTTCTTACCATATTACTCAAAACAAGTGATAGCCTACTCCAGGAACCAGCTGTCTCTGAGTCCTAGCATCCTCCCCACTGTGAAGGGGACAAAGGGTACAGCAAAATAGGGACCTTGGCCCATGAGGGGCACAAAGTCTGACTTCGGCCCACAAAGGCTAAAAGGTCTCACCATATCATATGAGCCCAAGGCCCATCACCAAAATCCCAGTTATTTTACCTCTGGAAACCATTCATTTTATTCTCTTAAATGCACTGGAAACTGGCCACTAGTTGTGATGAGTAAACACCCCCACCCACCCTCCAGTACCTCTCTTGGGTACCATGCACATTCCTATTTAACCCATGGTGACTTGCAGGTGCTGCAAGGCAGGCAAAATACTCCCTGTTCCTCTGCCAATTGGAGAAAAAAATCCATCCTGACCCCTTAAAAAGGCAATCCTTAAACCTGCAGCATCAGTCAGGCTGGGTTCCCATTCCTAGTTTGGGTGGGTCATGTGGGCTGCTGAAATGGAGTCGAAAGTGGCTTCACAGTGCCCCAGCACTGAGCTAAATCCTGGAAGCTGAGGAATGCTAGTCAATCAGCACCCCTATCCCTCAATTGACCAATGGGTGCCTGAGACTCCCAGGGGAGGAGCTATGCATTGTACCTTGGCAAGCATCTCTCTTCCTTGCTGGTGGGACTGTCCCCCTTTTACCACCATTCCCATCAGTTGCCCCCACACGTTGATGCAGGTGGGTGGCATTTGTACGTCACAAAGATAGTCATTATCATCAGTACATGATTTACTACAATTGATCACCCACCTAATTACAATTGGCCTTGCAGCCACATTGTGGAAGAATTCACAGCTAGCTCTTGCAAAAGTACACCAGTATTCCTTCATACACTGTTGGACCTGTCAGCCTGTCTACAAAGTCCTCCTTATTTTACATCCCTTTTTATAGCATGGCGTGCACTTTAGTAACTAGATATTGTGCTGCTTCATCTACCACATAAAATTAACTGAATTATCTGCTAACTAGATACACCTCTACCCCGATATCACACAACCCGATATAACACGAATTTGGATATGACGCAGTAAAGCAGCGCTCTGGGGAGGGGCAGGGCTGCGCATTCCGGTTGATCAAAGCAAGTTCAATATAACGTGGTTTCACCTATAACGCAATAAGATTTTTTTGGCTCCCGAGGACAGCGTTATATCGGGGTAGAGGTGTATGACACACAGTTTGGGCTAGATCCTGCAAATGAACTCACTTGGGTACACCCTTGACACATGGATCCATATAAGTGTAGCTCTACTGGAATAGATACAATCCACCACGTTTCAAAAAGTTCCTAAATATGTATTTACTGTAGGTAATAGAACAAAGGAACTGTTATAACATATTATGTCAATTCTATGAAGGATTTTATTATTATTATTCTGTTACTGCCCCGCTCAAAAAAAAATGCAAAGACCAAAATATATAAATATTTAAAGACATACAAACCATAAAACCAAAAACACTCAATGTGAAGGTTGGTGGTAAAAGTGGGATTCTAAACAAAACATTCTGAAACCCTAAAATTTCAATATTCTCAGTTTATAAGTGAAAATGAGTTTTATAGTTCTCATTCTATTCTCCATTTGCTTACATTTTAGAACCACCCTATAACTGGGGACAACTGACAATCTGAGCTAAGCAAATACCTGGAACTGGAAGAAAAGAAAATACATCATCTCAGGCTAAGGGGCCTGATGCAAAGCTCAATGAAGTCATCAATAGGAAACTCTTCCACTCAGTTCAGTGGGCTTTGAATCATGACCAAGGTGCATTGGCAAAGCTGTTTGAGGAAGCTGACACAGCACTATAAAATATTAGGGCTCTTGCTATGCTACCAATCCCTTGCAATTATGAACAGCAAATTCCTGTGATAACACAATAATGTAAATTTAAATAAAAATAGAATAGAATGCCAATATCCCCTTCTTCCATTGTCAAAATTATTATATAAATGCTTCAGGTCAGTGTATCTCATCCGCAGAAGTTAGGCACAAGGGTAAAGATTTGTGACTAAGTGTCAGCTTTCATTTTGATTTTCTTTGCTTTTGTCGGTTTGTATCACAACCTTAATATTATGTGAAAATACTTTTGTATGTGTTAATATGATTAAAATATACACTCTGCACCCATCTGATGCCTGATGGAAAAAATGAGAGAACTACATGAAAACTCTGGGTGACTAAACAGATTGTCAAATATAAAAAAAAGAAACTCCAGCAGTCAGTTTTAATTTATTCATGGCCATCAGCTTTTCTTGTCCTATTAGTTACCGTAATAGCAACATAGTGTTGAGCAAAATACCAGAAGCTTTCATTAGAATCATGAACATAATTTGATAACTGATGGTATTTGATTTCTGACTTTTGAACTCTGACTTGAAGCTTGGTGTAAGATGTAATCTCACTGATTGGGTGTTCTTTTAAAATAAAACACGAACACTTAACATTACATTGCTCTATTAACTGTAATTAATGTTCCCATTTATCACAAGTTGTATTATTTGGAAATGCAGTAGTGATGATAAAAGATGTGACAAAGATACACTCATATCATCTTCCCCAAAAAAACTTTGTCCTAATTTATTTTGCAGAAAAATTAAATAATTCGAGAGCTTATTTTTTAACAAGGAAAATTGGATGTAGGGTGACCAGACAGCAAGTGTGAAAAATCGGGATGGGGGTGGGGGGTAATAGGCACCTATAGAAAAAAATGCCCTAAATGTCGGGACTGTCCCTATCTGGTCACCCTAATAGGATGTATAAGGAAATGGTTTTCATGTAAGCTATAACAATATTATTTTGTTAGAATAGGTCTGAGTTAAATCCATACATGCCAAGAATTGAGAGCTATGGCTGACAGTAAAGAAGTTCTAGCTACAACTTACCTACATACAATAGAGCATAAATTTACCTACATTTTGACAAGTCCTTAAATACAGAGGCAAAGAGAACAAGGCACTGCATTTTCAGTCTACTCTGTAGGTTTATGGTAGACTGTTACACATACATTTTTAGAGTAGCATGCATAGGAATTTAGTGTTAATACAAATTGTATGACTAAATCCCTATACACTGCTTTGAAAAAAGTAGGTTGACGCTTCATGTACTGAATAGAAGCAATTTGAAAACTACAACATACATGGCCCTGGATCCTGCAAAACCCGAGTTGAGACTACATTTAATTAAGTGAGTAGTCCCCATGACCTAAATGGGATTACTCATGTATGTAAAATGTCTCATATGCATGTGAGTGATGGGCCTGTAACAGTAAATACATGTGTATGTACATGTGTGAAATATATGTTCTCTCTCTGTCTCACTGCAGTATATGCAAGGGTTTCTGTATATTTAAATGTATATTTATGAGCCTCTTAGAATAATACGATTATATAATCAATAGACAGTTATATTCAAGTCTATATATAAAGGGGATTTCTAGGAAACATCTCAGATAGACAAATTAACAGACTATACTACAAACATATCCATGTTTGTCAAGTTTCTCATTATATGGGCTCATGATAGTAAACACATGGATGAGGCGTGAAACAAGGCATGAAAAGAATCTGCTACCCATGTTCTCAATACTATGGCTGTTTCAGTTCCTATTTCTTAACAAAGGGCTTATTTTCTACTCTGGACACTTAGTAGCAGTTTGTTTTTTATTACTTTAGCACTCAAAGGGAGGACCCATTGTGCTGGGAGCCGTACAAATACAGAAAAGTGACAATCCAATCCAGGGGTTTACAGTCTAAAGACTCATGTAATCCATAGTTTTCAAGAGTGACTAGTGATTTTAGATGCTCAACTAGAGACACCAGAGTTGCAGAAAGTACTGACAACCCACCTTATGAAAATCAGTCCCTTCTAAGGTGTCTCACAATGGACACCTAAATCTTGAGGCACTCAAAATCACTAGTGAAAAAATTTGGGTTTGAGTCTGCAAAATTTCTCTCTCAATAGGCTTTTAAATCATCCATGTTTCTCAAAGAACTTGGTGAAGATCCGTATTACTCTTATTTTACAGATTGAGAAATTTAAGTGACTTGTCCAGTAATGCAGAAAATCAGCATCAGAACTAGGGACAGATCCTCAGCTGGTGTAAATTAGCATAACTCCAGTGAAGAAAACTTACATCAGTTAACAATCTGTGTCCAGCCCTCCCAGCTTCAAGCCCACACTGCCTCCAACACCCAGTGGGAGCAAGCATTGTACACTTGACACTTTTGTGACATTATTATAGGATGTTATATGTTTCGAAAGAGATTTAGAAAACAACTACAAATATTTAAAAAAGCTAAAACTCAATTATTTAAACTTAAGAATGATGTTTTTAAGTGTTCCCAGGCTGAGATTTTTTTATGAGGAACTCAACAGAATTATTTTTAACTGATTGCTTAGAAGAATTTTTTTTTCCAAACAGCCAAAGAGAATTTTTAGAAACCTTTTTTAAAAAAAGGTTATAGACTCAAACATGTAAAATACATATCTGTTGGTCCAAATGCATGAAAATTAGAGTTTATAATCATTTAAAAGTAATTAAATATGTCCTATTCTAGTGTACAATTATGCCATTCTTATTTAACTGTAAACTTACTAGGTATGATTTTTATCTTATTCAAATCAACACGAAACTGTTTGCTTTTTAAAGAGGAAGAACTCCATTTCTAATATCCAAGGTTCATGCACATCAACACTGGTGAGCTACTATTATGGCTAACCAATGTAAATAAAATCATACATAAATGTTTATGCAAATTAATAGAGAGCGCTGCCAAGAAACATCTATCTTCTAGTTTTGATGTGGATTTGCATAGCGTTCCCATAAGAACACTCACAAAAATGAGGAAAGTCAATTATACCCACTGCAGAAAAATACTGCATCTCTTCGCTCATACACAGCTTCTACATTGAGTGGTGAGAATTTACAATAAATAAATAATACAATAAATATGTGTCTTGGTGTGGCTCCAATCTGAAGAGCAATGTTTCCTTTAAGCTGCAGCCGTGCAGCATTTTCGTACCCACCATGCAACTCATATGGCTGGGAATGCAGTCAACACCTGGACCCTCAACCTGCTGGAATGCATGGCAGCTCCACTAAGTACCAACAACTGACAGGAAGTCTTGAACCAGTAGGGAGGAGGGTTAAGTATTAGAGTGGAAGCGAAGCAGCAGGGGCTCTGGAAAGAGCATGGATGGCACCCGGGTTCCAGTCTGCCAGCTAGGCCCTTTCCCTAGAACCCGCAACAGCCTCAAGCCAGCAGGCACCATTTAGGTTGAGTGTGGTGGTGGGAGGCTATTCATGGTCCTGTCTTAGGGTACTAGAACCAGCTGCAGAAAGGCTGGTCCCTGCCTCTGGCAGCAACATTCAAGGATTGGCGGTGCCCAAAATGAGACCCTGGCATCCCGGCCTGGCAGTAAGATGTGGCACAGAGGTAGCAGTAGCCTGTTCTGATGCCTCTCATGTTGGTGAAGGGTGCCTGGTTCATGTACTCCTGCCTGCTCAAGGATGTGATAGCACCCAGGGGGAGGGAGAGGACCATAGGGCTCAGTGTGGAGCAGAGAGGGAGGGAGTAGGCAGGCCATTCATCCAGTTGTAAGCCAGACAGTCCTCTTTTTGGGTGGTTTGTCCCCCCGTCTGGTAGTGAGACAAAGCCAGATATGGTTTTGGCCAGTATCGGACAGGGGATGCCATTTTGAAGAACATACTGCTCTGTCCCTGCCAGTGTGACCTTGTATACAAGGTGCCTGCGAGGTCACGCCCTTTCTGAAAGTACCAGAATGTCTGGTATTCTAGGAATGCATGAGTGGCCACCCTAGGGAGGGGAGCAAGACTGGCTACAGGCCGAGAGGGGAAAGACCCTAAAATACCTTCCCCCAAGGAAGCTTCCAGCCAGTGGAAAGGGGTAATGAGTGGAGTAGGGGAGGCAGGAGCTCCTAGGAGGGAGGGATGTATGTGGTCATGTGGGGGAAAGGCAAAGACTCCTCCTGTGTTTCCAACTTTGTGTGGTTTGTAACTCAAACTCTTGAAAGTTAATAGGTCCTCAAAACACAAGTACCCTGTTTCCCCGAAAATAAGACAGTGTCTTATATTAATTTTTGCTCCCAAAGATGCGCTAGGTCTTATTTTCAGGGGATGTCTTATTTTTCAGAAATGAAAAATGCCTTATTATCGGTGGATGCCTTATTATCGGGAAGGTCTTATTATCGGGGGGATGCCTTATATTACAACGAGAGGCAAAACTGTAAGTAGGCCTTATTTTCGGAGGATGTCTTATTTTCGGGGAAACAGGGTATGTATACCCGTGTGTCCCACATATGTATATGAATTTCTGACATCACTTGAAAAATAGCTCACTTTTCAATGCAATATGGGCGGCCTCTTGTGTTACTCAAACCTCTAATACATTGCCTATGTGTCCCTTATACTCAAACATTTTGGCAAAAGCAGAAACGTCTTCATGAACTCTCTCTGTGTATATGTATGTACATACAGTGGGCAAACAACGTTTTTCCATTTTGATGGAGTCTACAGATTTGAGAAATAATCCTTATGCATAAATTGGGTAACCCTGGTAGTACTGGTTAAAATTGTCAGAAAAGAAAAACTTAAGTTTCTATTGTAGACAGATATACACTCTCTCTTACTTAATAACCTTATTAACTTTATTGGTTGTTCAATCAAATTGCTAGCAAAATTAATGGCAAAAGCCATATTTTACTTAGAGTTACCTCAATTTCCAAACAGTATACACCTCTTATACATATCAGTGAAGTATTAATCATGAACTATATAGCTTTTGTTACCTATTTTATTGTAATACTGTTCACTTGCTAATGTTTAATACGTTTCAGCATTTCCATTATAAACCCTCAATTTCAAGAACTGATAACCTAAATCTGCCATACAACTCAAACTTGGCACAAAAAGTTCTAAGTTCTTTTCAAATATTTTTTCCTTATAAATAGAATTGGGGAGGGGAATGGGAGGAAGTAAGTGTGCTTTTAGATTCTAGGAGTCCAAAAATATAAAATCTACACACCAAATTGAAATTGTGAAGTTACTTATCAGAAAGCAGTCTACAACTGTACTGTACTCATATGCATTGTTAGTAAGGTGAGGAAAGTTATGCAACCATTTCCTAAAGATTTTTAGCTGGCAGATTTAGAACACATATACAAGGAAACAAGTTAGAGTGGATCAAAGAGCTCTTAGGAAACAGTGACAGTTTTTTTAATTCTCTGTACAAAGTACTGAGAATGTACACAGTATGGACCAGATCCTCCTTTATGCCAGGGCTCTGTTCAGCATAGCAGAGAGGGGCAAAGGTTGCTGGGGCCATTTAGCCCCCAGTGTAAATTAGAGCAGTTTCAGGAACATGGTACAAACTAAGGATCACCAGAGTGCAGGGGTTCTCCAGCCTAGTCCCTTTCCCTTGTCCATTTCCTCTAAATGGGGGTGGCCAGAGTCACTTGGTTTTCAACTTCTTTGCGACACCCAAGTGACACAAAGCAGCTAGGGTACCGAAAGATTTGCCTCTCTCTTGACTGTTCCCTTCAAGTCACTACAATCTATTTGGGTCATACAAAGGGTCTTTTCTATATGAAAATCAAGAATTATTTTTCAAAAAACAGAAGTTTCATATGGGAATTTTACCATAAGAACTTACCATAAAGAAGATAAAATTAGGACAGAAAACTGGTACCTGCTATTGGACAATTGAGCCAATTATCCCCAAATATAGCAATAAATTATCATGACTACAATACATTATAATTGGGAAAATAATGTTCCAAAGAAGTTCTGAAAGGTTCCATTATAGGAAATCAGTCTCTTTGGGCACCACTGTACCACAGAAGGGATTTATTAGGGTTGCCAAAAAAGCATACAGGAGAAGTTTGAAAAAATGTGGGGTACTCTGTATACCTACACACAGTTTTCTTGGAAGATACATTTTATATAATCCTATTGGAAACAACAGTAGGAGGACAAGGAGCTTAGCTTTCTAAATTTGTGGCACTTCAGAGTATTGCAAAATTAATATGTACAGGATCGTGAACAAAAAGACTCATTCATTCATCACTTGCAATATCCAACAGCAGGCAACATACACAGCAGCATTACATCATCTCAGAACTGTGATTTACAGAAATACAAGAGAGAGATAGATGTCTAGAAGTAGCTTGGGACGTAACATATGAGTAAAAGCCCCGTATGCCACTTGGACTAGCATTTGGGTTGTGACCACGTGGCAGAAAATACAGTACTGCAATGCTTAAGTGGCAAACTGCAAAAACCAGGCAAAAGGCAGCTTAAAAATTAGCCTGAGTAATAGGAACCAATATTACCATTCTACCATATCAAAGAGAAAGAGGCTATTAAACGTAATACATAAAATAACATTTAGTAAGGAAACCAGAATAATTACTTAGCAAAAAGGACATTCAGTCAGGTTCTAAACCATTGCTCTGAATTGGGAATATTACTTATGTCTTAAGTTTAATTGAGTAAAACTTCCTAAGCACTCCCTGAAAGAATACCTGTAAGTAATGGGATGGAATATCTAATCCATCACGCTTTTTTCAACTAGAAATAGTGAATTTAAGAAAGGCTTTGATATTGCCTCTTCTTTACAAACTCCATGTCCTCAGTTCTGTACTCAAAGTGAGAAACCCACCAATGTAAATACTGAAATAAGTGTTCAAGTGAGCATGTACCATTGCTGAGAGAACAGTCTAGAAAGACCAACACTATTTTTTTGTTGTCTGCTGCAATCAACGGGGGTTTAATTTATTCTGTGCAAGTCTCAATTTCAGCCCGTTGGTAATATAATTATGAATAAAATACTGTATATTTTTGAGTGGCAGAAGAGTAGATTACTAGAAGTAACTATTAGTATTGTTTGCATTATTTGTACTGCAGTAGCACCTCAGAGCCCCAGCCATTGGCCAAGATCCCACTGTGCCGGTGCTGTTCAAAAATTTTTAGAATCTAATGGGACTATGTTAAGGAGGGGGGAAATTAGGCTCACAATAAAAAAGGAAAAACTTCTAACAGTGAGATCTATTAAATTGTGGAATATGAAAGGGTAGAGGAATGTCTATCACTTAAAATATTTAAAACAGTGGAACAAAACGGAGAAACATGATAATCTGACTATGGCAGGGGAGATCACATACTATGATTTTAAGTCTTTTCGGTGATACTGTAATGAGCTGACTGGTATGTGCATGCCATTGCCATCTACTGGATGGAATCAGGACTGCTTTACCGTATCATAGGTCCAATACTGCCAACAGATTTTTCCCCCCTCACGTGACAGATGTCTGTGATTTTGAAACAGAAGAATCCAAGCTCAACCACTGTTGCTGCTGTGAAGTTTTGAGTGCCCAAAGTGCCACACAGTAATAATTATGACATTTTTACAAGGCCATTGGTTTCTGTCAATATGGTTCAGTATTTTTACTCCAAATTGTCTAACATACATAAGATACTTTTTAAGAGAAAGAGTACCGCTGCGCATTACTGGTCTCTCTCACTCTAGTGTCCCAATGCCCATCACACAAGATGACAGCATCCATATTGGCCAGCTGGTATATCAGAAATAAAAGTAACTAATAGAATATTGTCACAGAATCAATGTCTCCTTCTTTAAAATTGAGTATTTTAGCCCTGCTTCAGCATCCATCAACCAGAACCTATTATCCTATGACAATATGCCATTTCACTGATAGCTGTTCATTATAAAATATATCTATTTACACTATTTGGAAGGTGATTTTAATGCTGTGTATGCCCTTTAAAACTAGACTATTTTAACATTCGAGATTCCAAATGACATTCAATTCTGTATTTAAATATTTAAATATACTTAGGAATTCCTCACTTCAATAGACTTTCTAATGCCTATTTCTTTACTGTTTAAATATATATTAGAACCTAAACTGAGAAAGGTTTACATTAACTCACTGCACTTGGGGGGGGAGGGGCTCACTTTTTAAGGATTAGTTTCAGTCATTTACCACAGTAACCAGGAAAAGGTGACAACAATATTTATATACATCACCAAATTTTATTTTTTAGGCTGGGGTGTTCAAAGGTGCTAATGGAAGTCGGGTGTCTCATTCCCACTACATTTGAAAATCTCAGTCTTTAAAAAAAAAAAAAAAAATTAACTGTAGCTATGCTGACCTACACTTTACATTTTACCTATCACGCCCTGTCATTTTACCTACTCTGAATCTCAATCCAAGTGAGTTACCTTTATATAAAGGACCTATTGCAAAAGAAAAATTACTAATGAAAGAATGTTTATGTCATTTGGATCTTTCTTATCTTGAGCTACTTAATTCTGCAAATGTAGATTATTTTTTCATTCAAAATTGCAGAGAAAAAAATTACTCACTGTCTGTGTATTTAAGAGAGCATGTTTAAGGGAAAATTAAAAAGATCTAAAAGCAGCTATTTCCTCTGTAAGAACAATACAGAGAAAATATTAAGTAGCCTGTAAGAATGAGCAGGATGTTACATCACCATTGCCAGTATATCGATGACCCAGATGGTATTTGTATGTTTGAAGTATGACATCTTTACCCCTCTGTCATCCAACACAAGTAATTAAGAATAATCAAGTGGGTGTTAATTGCATATAATGGAACAATCTCCAGTCAGCCTGAGCCTACCATTTGCCTCTTACTAGTAATTATGAACACTAAGTACTCATGCTAATCTCCTTCTTCTCATTGAAGCCAAACAGAGGTACAGTATTTACTCAGATGATGGCTTGTTTTGTCTGTAATTTAGTCTGTTTTAAGCCAAGAAACTCATAATTTGCCAAGCTGTCACCAGCTGCTGGGATTGGACAAAGGGAGGTAAGGTCCTTGATGACAACAATTCAGTGTATATCATCCAAGAGAAAAGGACACATTAAACAAACTGACCTCTGGTTACAACCATGGTGGTAGCAGCAGCACCTGGATGTGTAAATAGTGGAAAAATTAAAGCCATAAATTTGCATTACTGTGAATGCTCACCTTATATGTGCATTTCATATTCAACATTCCTCATCCTTTAAACACAAAAATTTTAAAGAAGCTATAATTTTTCTATGAAATACTAACAGCACTTTGCTGACATGAAACTGGTGAACAATCTCAGTCATATCACTTTAGAATGCACTTCGCTGTTTGATTACTATTACTGTAGCAAAATGAAAGTATCTTATCAAGACTGACCATTAGAAACATATTACCAGCCATTAAGCAGATGGTTAAATGTTTTAAAATACCTTTTACATAGTAATAGAATCCAGTGCAGTCAAATTTATTATTCTATTAAGGACAAAAATAAAACAATGAATTACCTTATTTTTTGTGATGGACAGGGCATGTTTAGACATACTGTAAGAACATCACGATACAAATATACTAAATCAGTGAATTTGTTACAATCTTTGAAGTGCATTTATTTTTATTCAAAAATAAGTTTTTCCAGTCAAATTCAGGGACAAACAATGTGTTTGAGGAGCAGTGGATCTGGCAATCTATTTTGGGGTCAGAGCTGGAGAAAGTCATGAGTAGACCTGGGAGCTTAAATTCATAACTCTGCTAGACACTAAAAATCATGGACTGTACAGAGGCACTGGATTTATGGCTTATTACAGCTATCTGTAACCCACTAACCTGCCCTCCGCCCCCCCCCCCCCCACACACAAACTTTTTGTCCTTTGAGTGCAGAGGTCTTAATGGGCCACTCTACCTAAAATGGTGCTGCTACTACTGTGGCTGTAACCAGAGGTCATCTCTTTCTGTCTTCCAATGAAACAAGGCACAGTTCTGGCCCTATACAGTCAGTATGATTTCCAACAGACTAGAAAATGTTGTATAAAAAATATTTGCCTCACGTGACAGGTCTTGGAACTGAGAGAAACACCTTACAATACGGGTGGAGTAGAACTGGGCTTAGTACCATTGGCGGTCCTTGGGGATGGTGTCTTAAGAGATTGCCTAATAAAGATGAACTCTTGTTTTGATTTCACTGCACTTAACACACACACAGAATTACCATCACATTTATTACTGTTTTATGGTAACTTTGCAGTGAGTGTACAATAGGGAGCAATGGAAAATAAAGGTACATTTTTACTACACATTTGTAGGAAACCACTACAATTCAAATACATTATTTTCCTCATATTTTATTCCTTTCCAGACAATGTGAAACATATCCTAAGCAAGCAACTGAGAGGCCTAGTTTCAAAGATCTATGGATCACCAAAGTGCCACAGATTAAATGTATAAAGGTTAATGTTTTTGTATATAAAGATATATGAATAAACTCCCACCTACCCACTTATAGAAAACCAAAGTCTTGATGCTATTCCTATCCTATCCCACTGGAAAGAAACCTGTCAGGATTCTCACTGGCACAGTGAAAGCAACATGAATGGCAGAAATGTTGATTGATGTCACTGCCTGCCTGTCAAGTGAAACAAGAAGGGCACACCTAATCATGTTAGATTAGTGGATACAGATGTGAGGTGATAGATAGATAGATAGATAGATAGATAGATAGATAGATAGATAGATAGATAGATAGATAGATAGATAGATAGATAGATAGATAGATAGATAGATAGATAGATAGATATTGTGAACATGTGCATGTATAGATTTATAAATATATCTTTCAAACAATATATTTTGCCTTGCTTTAATTGTATGACACATAGATATTCATATCAAACTCCTTTATGCAATGCCAATACGGTTTTTTGATTCATCTAATGAAATATAATTAAATAGCAGATATGCTGGATAGTTGAGAAGCAGTCAGCAGTAGCTCATGGGCATCCATATATATTTCTTCTAGGCTTTGATTCATAAGAGTTTCTTTTTGCACTGAGCTACTGAACTAGTTTACCCTTTTGAATGTCTGTCTGGTAATCCACCTGGTCAAGAACATAGAAAGCAACTTCTTCTCTGTTCAATAGGCAGCAATTGGAACAAACTTTTAAAAATAAGCCTTAAAACATCCAACTGGGAAAGTCTCAAAGACATTCTGACCCTCTGTCAGAGAGGAATCTGTGTCTGGCTATCAATGCTCAATCATTCATGATCTGGCTGAAGAACAACACTGATCAAAGAAATCTTATTTTATTGAATCCTCCTCTTGAGATGGTAAGCAGAAAAATCTACTTGCCTTGCACTACACAAAGTAAACGAGACAGCTAATGACCCTGGAAGAAGATACCTGGGGGGAGGGGCAGAGATAAAGAGATCCAACAAAGAATAGTTGGGAACTATGCAATAAGATGACAACTATCCTATACAAAGCTAACCTTAAAAATCTCTAGCCTGCAAATTAAGATAGATAGAAACGAGAAGACCAGCAAGCACAGCAATGCAGCTGGAAAGAGACCCTTTCCCTTTGGAGCCATGAATCCTTTTGTACGCTTACACCATACGTTCAGCTTCAGATTTACAAATGAATACACACAGAGCTCCTTCCACTGCTTTCTGCCCGGCTCCAGGGCTGAGGCATTTACAGAAGCCATTCTGAGGGGACAACTGAGATATATTGTTGGGCAACCCAGACTTCAGTTACACAGTTTTGAACCTTGGACATAAAACAAGTTCACTGATCATTTTGCTCCCTGGTTCTCAGAGAGGAGTAATACCCCTTGGGATCTGGAAGTAAACCAAGTAGCTTTTTATTTTTTCATTGAATACTTTTTTCTACATCTTTGCACAACACAAGGCTTTCCTACCTGTACAACAGACTGGATCCATTTCTCTCTTTTTAAAAGTTAAAACTGAAATGTGTAAGTTCAAACCCACTAGGAAGAAAAAAACTCATTAAGGACATGTCTTGGACAGGGTTTGAATGCAACTCATTTAGCTTTTTGAATTTCTCATTTTAGAAAGTTCATAACTCTGAATAGGATCTTCGGCTCAACTCTCTTTCTGACCTTTGAGCCTGAATGATCTTTCTAGGTTCTGAGCTCCCTCAACTCCCATTTATGCCAATGGAGTCAATGGCACACAATACACAATCAGGTCCTAACTCTTATCCTCACACACATGTCTTTGCCACTGTCAGATGAATAGACTCAAAATTATACCACAGCGGCTCCCAAGATACATACATCCCAACCATCCATTACATATGAGATTTCTCCCTACCAGTTTCTTTCAGTATGACACAATTAGCTGCTTGATTCTATTAATTCTATTTGATTGTAAAAAAAAATTCTATTAATATATAGTATTATTCACTCAGACATTATATGGCGGTTACATGGAATTAATATGTCAGATCCTTAGAAAGAATAGGTAGATATTTTAGATTGAACCTACAACTACAAAACTTGCAAAATCTGACTGGTGGTTTGTAGAAAGTACATTTCCTTACACCCAGAATACAGAACACCAACGTCCAAATAAATACTAGCACAGATATCACTGATCAAACCCTACAGTTAGCCTCCACAATTGCTAGTGCTCCCTATGAACTACGTATCCCAGGGCAGTTAGCTCCCAATTTGCTCATTTCATATAGGAATTGTGTAGATCCTATATGACCCCTGTTTTTCCAGTCTTGGATATGAATTTAGCTAGCTTCAAAAATGTTTTAGGGCTTACACAGAAATTTGTAAAATGTCAGCTTGAAAATTTTAATTGACTTATTAGCAATATCTCTTCTTTGAATGACCTTTTAGTCTTCCTTATAACATATCACCTACTTTTACTACCTTCTGGCTGACAGTTTCTAATATATTCCTTCCTACTGGATGATATCATCTGTCCTTGGATGGAATTAACTAAAGCACTGCACATTTAGAAGCTGACATTAATCCATATCCACAGATTTTTAACAGCTGCTGGGATAAATATTGTGTTTCCACATATTAGGTTTTATAACAATGCCTAGGAGAAATAAATTGAGATTAAATGTATACTGACAACATCAAAAGTAAAAGGGGAAAAGAACCCTAGCTGATAAATGTGGTGTTTTGGTGGCTGAATATATCAGTGATGAAAATACTTATTATAATTAGCTAGAATAATTCAATTATAGTATAAATATAAGGCATACTGTGTTTTCATTACATTGGTATATTTCTTTTTAATAATCACATTCATAACTAACCGATAGCCATAATGTTTTGATACCTCAATCATGAAATATAGCAGTTACTATGGCATCACATTCCTTTGCAAACCAAGAATTTACTATTACACCAATAAGTAGGTAAACAATCAAGAGTTCTGGATACAGCAGGGATGAATGTGCAAAGTGGTGCACAGGGATGTAACAATAAATCTTATTGTAAATGGGAACTATGAAAAGAACTCCCCATACACCAGTATGAAAATGTACCCTAGTAAGTCAATTAAAATACCATATATTCTATGGGGATCTCTTCTCATTTTCCTTTTACTTATAAACAGAAAATTACACACCGGTAAGGAAATGCAGGCTAACATCTGCAGCTAACTTGACATTTTTGTAAAATAGCTGAAACTGAGCAATTGGTTTCACTACAACCTAATTATTAGTATCCCTAAACTGTTCTCATTCTTAGCACTTGAGAGTTTGTTAGCCTTACGCTACTACTTAGAAGATATCCTAAATCTTCTATGCTATTTCTCACAAATACTCTACAAACATTTTCAGAAACAATGTAGGTGTTGAGCTGCTATTCTGACTTTTCTGTCTGTAATCCTTGCAGGTGGGGCACAAATTTGCCCTCTTTTCACATGCATAGATCCGTCTTAAATCAACAGTAGTTGTGTGGATTACTGGAGAGTTGGGATGAAGTTTTTACACCAAGAAATGTTTGACTAATACTGATGGTGTAATATCTTCTGCAGTAGAACTATTCAGACCAGCAGATACATAAATGCATAAAGAACCAAAAAGAATCATGCTTGACAATTGGATAAAAAACATATTAAGCCTTTCTGAACTTCTTCTCAAGTTGTTGTAAGGCCTGTTCTGCAGAATTCCATGTTTGTCATCATTTTATAGTTCATTTTATAATAAAAACATGGTTCTCTAACTGCCAACCTTATAAATCCAAGATAAGATCTTAAAGTCAAGCTGTGTTCTGTCTTGTGCATCAGTGTATGTCTCACATCATCACCAATAATAATGTTATTGTGGGCTATATTCTGCCCTGAGTTACACCTATGCAACCTCATTACATTTTTTTTTGAAAGAAATCTTGCAGCTGGGGTTCAAAGCTGTAACACAGGACACAATGTGACCCTGCAATTGGAACCTACCTAACAGTTCTCTTGTGGACACATAAGGCAGAACAGAATCCAATTCTCACTCCTTAGAGCTGCAGCACTAATGGGAATATAAAAGCTGTAAAAATGTGTTGTTGTTACTAAAGTCAGCAGATGAGACTCGATACACCAGAGATAGAATCTATGGAAGAAGAAGGTGCCATTTTATATAGTCACTTTCTAGACTAGACCTTCACTTTTAATAGAAAAATTATACCTATGACAAAAAAGTTATTCAGAGGAGAAAAGGCTATTAAAAACATTTACAGTTGATTAATTTATTAAAATACTTATGAAGAATTCAAAGTGCAGCACACAATCCGTCCCTGCGGCAAACACAACAAATGTACTAGATATACACTATTATCCTCCACATATTTTATTGTGCCCTGATAATTTGTATGTATATGTTGCTTCCTTCTCTTACATTTTAGAAAGTTATTACTAGAAAAAAAGCACCAGAAACTTAATCCTTCATCTCCACAAATCAATAATACTCAATGTCCACTGTTAATAATGTTTGTTCATCTAAGTGCAGAGAGCCTGCATAAGACCCTATGGACAATGATGGCTTCATGTTAAGGGTTTAAATGAAACCTAATTGGTGGCCAATGCTAATGTAAGCCCTCTAAATTTCACCCTTAGGCCCAAATCCTACAAACATGCATGTGCTTAATTTTACGTACACAAGAGCATCTAGTTTATTTCAAAGGATTGCTCATATGCATAAAACACCATATTAACTAACTGAAGTGTTCTGAAAAGTTCCCGAAGATACCAAATTCCTCCAAACTTTAATTTATGTTTTAGCTTATCTGTGAGTTTTCTCTGGAGCTAAGGAATACTTCTTTCTAGGCCTTGTACCAGTGATTGCATAATGCAAGATCACAAAAGTAAATAGTAACATAAATTGAAAGAAATGTATTGGATCCTTAATTAATTTACAGTTCCTTTCTGAAATGAAGGCAAATCAATTAACTTGGGTTTAAATACTGTACATTTTATAATAACTGAATGAACTCCTGTTCCTTTGCAAAATATTTTGCATGCAGTTTCACTCACCTACAGGGCTTGATTACACAGTGCAGTAGTGTGAGTAAGTGGGCTATGATTTCTAATGCCCATCAATGAGTCACGTGGTAAATGGCCCATGTGGACCTTGCTGGTGTGCACTAAAAGTTCCCAAGTGCACATTAACATAGTACTGTTTCAAACAATACTATATTAAGTGCACTAGGGAACTTTTTTAGTGCACATCAGCAGGGTCCACATGAGCCAGGTAACGCATGACACATTGGTGCACATTAGAATTCACAGCCCACTGATGTGCATTACTGCATTGTGTAGACGAGCCTGCAGTTTATAATATTCATGTTAGGACATGCTAGATATAGGTTTATCAGCTTTGAAGATGCTAACTAAACCACAATACTTCCATTTATTTAATTTTGCTTCATGACTCCATTTAAACCTGTATCTGTGCAAAATTTAGGCACTGAAGCTGCGTTGTTAAGTTGGGCGCACACAAACTTACCACTAAGATTCTGATCCAAAGTCTACTGAAGTCAATGGGCTTTGGATCAGATCCTAAGTGCCATAGGTGCCGACTCCATGGGGCTCTGGGGCTCAAGCACCCACAAAAAAAAATAGAGGGGGGGCTCAGCACCCACAAGTCACCAGTTGGTCACAGGAGCACATACATGGTGTACAGTGAAGCCAGAAAGCAGAAAGCACCCACCAGCAAAAAAAGAAATCCATGCCTGTGCTAAGTGCATGCCGGTGAGAATTCCGCTGTCCTTCCCTTTCCCCTCTCAGTTTCATCAGGATAACCCATTCCCCTCCTCTTCAGGAGAATTAGCAACAGGAAAATGCCTCTTGACTGCTAACCCACTCTTATGTTGGAGCATAACATAAAAGACTTGCTTCAGTAACTGGACTGGTGTCTCTTTCAATTCAAGGCCTAAAGTATCCCAGACTATGTCATGCAATAACAAAGAATCCTGATCGGGAATATCTCAGCTCCCCCAGCAGAAGGGAGCACCAGTCCAGTCACCCACGGTTCCCCCAAAGATGCCAGCCAGCTACAGTGGCGAGAAAGCGGACAGGGAATAACTACCTTTGGTGGTTTCCCCCCAGAAGACAGGGAAGTGGGCAGCATACCAGCTTCCATTCCCAAAGACATTGTGGGAGTAAAAGCCACGGTCCTCCTTACAACAACACAACACCTAACCTGGAGCCTACTGTGAAAAGGAGTTTGGGAATGGTAGCAACAGAGGGGCAAAAAGATACTTCAAATACTGCAAAGTCAAAACCAACTTGTTTCAGTTGGGAACTGGGGCAGGGGTTTGCCTCCACATATATTATTTTAGTCAGAGAATCCAGCAAGGTTTTTCTCGTGTGTTCTGGCTATTAACAGCTTTGTGTGATTAGACAAGCATTCTCTATATAACTGCATGTGATGCTATTGTAGGCATAACATAGGATATTGGCACTGAGGAATAATACCTGATCATTCATTAATGCCACCTCTGCTAATGCATTCAATCATCTGAAAGTGTTTGAAGCAACTTTCAACAAACATTTATTTTGTAACCCAAAATATAGTGACATTTTATAGGGGAAAATAAAATCTTAGTTCTCAGAGAAATTCCTTCCATAACAGTGCATTGAAAATTGCAAGATTTATTTGCTCTGCAAGATTTTTGATTCTCAGAACAAATTAAAGCACACAACTAACCCACAAGATATTCAAAAGCAGTGTACATTTTTACACCAGGCACAATGTTTTGGAGCCTCCTCTCTGCTGTGATAAAAGATCCTTGAGTACACTGCTCTCTGAACATCACATACTGTCAGGTACTCTCAAACTGAGGCAAAATCCTGAGAACCAAAGGAGACTCAGGAAAATGGCATTTGGGAGGACAATGTCCCTTGGTTAGGCTCATTGCAGCTTGACTATATGATATACCCAGATGCATCTCTAGGACCATCAGTTCAGCTGATTGAAGAGCCTGCCAAGAAAGAAGATGATCCTACTGGGAAAAAAAATGTTGTATACACGACTACATATCTGTCCTTATGATAGCTAGCCATGCCCTCATTGGGAGCATGGATGGATGGGTGCAGCCTGTCTTACTGACGCAGGTAGGCCACTAAAAGCTTGAGAAATTATTTGAAGCACTTAGTCTACTCTTGGTGCTGGAGGTCTAGAACTACCATTGCCAGTGACAAGAAATCAGTACTTGGACCAGAGCCAATGCTCAGTTGTGTTTTAGGAATTTATTCTATACGGGAAGAAAAAAAAAGGTTCATAGTGCATTACCAATTTGGCATAGACTAAGTATGAAACAGATTTGCAAATGCACAGCAATGCATTTTAAATGGTAAGTTTTTGTTTTTAAATAAGAAATTACCAAAATTACACAGGAAGCAATATAAAAAGGGTGTCCTTGACTAATGAATGTTCGAGCTTATGGTACTACAGAAGGCAAATTAAACAAGCAATAGCTGAATTTACAATTCCCACAGAACACAGCTTATTAGTTTACACAGAAATAAAAATGAGTCTGCAAAATACTAACAGAAAATTTTAAAAATTCACCAATTTAAAAAAGCTTGCCGCAGACAACAAATTTTACATGATAAAACTTGGACAGTAGAAATGCTAGTTATCCCTCTACCTAGTTCATTGTGCATAAATATTTTAGGAGCTTTTCAGACATCCCTTTTTATAGGAGAGGGGGTTTATATGAGAGAGGGTGGGGAGAGGTTGAGGAGGGGGAGTGGCCAATATTGGCCTTGAATATCTTTGATTAACAGGGCAGAAAAAAGCAAATTATGTGTGATTTTGTCTAAAAAAAATCTTGAATTTTAAAAAGACTATTGCATTTATTTATTTTAATGACAGAGTTTTGGAATTGGATTTAAATTTTGGTTTTGTTAGGATACTTTAAATGTTATGTTGTTGCCAAAACTTGGGTTCTGTCGTCTGGAAGGGATAATGCTTTCTTATGACAAAGACTTGAAAGATATATCCTGTTAATTTTTTTTTCCTAGTTCACATTCACATGTGTTGAAACTCATTGCTTCTGGAAATGAAGATGCTCTGGTGTCAGCTGTAAAATCTGTATCTCACTTCCTCAGACAAGTGGATATTTATTGACAGGGTGTGAGAGAGAAAGAGAGAGGAGAGAGACTGCCTGTCCTGGAGCCAGTAACCTTGGTGAAGATGCAATGTCACAAACACCAAGCCATCATTCTCATAGATGTACAGCATATTATTTAAAGGAAAACAAATATCAGCCACTGAATGTCACTGCAAGGACACATCTTCTGCCTCTTAACTAAACTTATCAGCGCTGTGGTTTAATATGGTACCTTTTTCATCCTCCCCTCAAATTCATCTTATAGAGCAGCTCTTGACACTACCAGAGAGCAGTCAAGACTAAGATTTAGTGGCCTTTGCTTCAAACACATCTAGATTTATTGACATTTGTGGCCTGCTTCTTCTCTCAATAACTGTACACAGGATTAATTTTAACCACTTATTAATGGTTAAACAAACTGTAAACGCTACATGCCATGTTATGAAAGGTTCATAGAGATAATATTGTATGAAGTCACTTCCACATTGCTCACAGTTTTTAATTGGAAGGCCATGACTTCAATCAGGAGACCTTAACTATTTCAGTCTTGCCAACTTTCTATTTCCAGCAAGGAACTGGATGAATTAAGCATCTGGAAACTTTCTCTCTCTCTTCCTGGAATAGATCTGTACCTGGATGCTTTATCTGGTTTACATGGTTATTGATTGGAAATGGAAATCCACAATGTCAAAAAATTAACCCTGACTTTTAAAATGCATCTTAATCACTAAGTATTACTTGGATAACACATTTCTCATTTTTCAGCACACCATCTGTACCTCCTGTGGATTCCTTCGTATTAATGATCAAATGACAAAAATCATTACACCAGGCTCTCCATAGTATACCTCTGTATTGCTATATAACTGGCTGAAAAGTATACATCTGCTCCTACAAGGAAATATGCTTACTGCTTGTTGATTATTCATGCTAATCTTTACACTCATGATTTTCAGATCCAGCAGTGAGACCGAAAACTGAATTGCGTGTTAATACCCCAGCCCTTTAGATTATTCTCTGTCCAGAATTAGCATATTCATATAGTAATATCTTCTTAGCAAAGAAAAAACTATTAGCTATATTGTTTATGCAATTGTGTGTGTGGGTGTGTGTGTATATATTTGTGTGTATATTATATATATATATATTAATTAAAAGGGAGGGAAGACAAAATAGGTCATCTCCCATAATGTTGGAGTGAATTTGCAGTGCTCTGTAAAAATTAACTGATAAATGAAAAAGAGCTGGTGAATGTTAAATTTAAAAGTCCAAAAACACCCAAGAGCCATAACTATTATAATTATTGCTGAGGGAAGCGGTTTAAGACTAAAAATACATTTCCATTAACAATCAAAATTAGTTTTCATTGCCTTTTTCTCAAGCTTTCAGTGAATAACCATTGATGACAGTACATGATAATGATTCATTAGACAAAATGAATTTGTATTTCAGAAGTATGCATATAAAAATCAGCCTAGAAATCATTTCAATGTGTAAATCAAAAAGCAGAGAGGAGAGAGAAGAATTTTTGGATGAATAATTGTCTAGTGCTGAAGACTTGCTGACAGAGTTGCCAACACATGGGTCTATACTTTAACAGAGAAATTACAAACAAATGGATATTAGGATGATATTAATCAAAATTACTTAATTTTAATTAACAACTTCTACAAAGTTTTCAAAACTTAAAATAGTTGAAGTGAGTGAACATATACCAATCTCAGATAGCACAATTTCTACAGTCTTCATCAGGGCACATTTCAGTCGGAGAGTACAACAGTAACGCTACTGAGTAGAGAAAAACTGTAAAATGTCTATAATCTGGACTTCAGATAGCATGTAATATCATGGCAACTAAGAGTTAGTTAACAAAATGCAGGTTTTATGCAGTATCTACATGCCAGGAAAATATACTCAATTTTCCTCTAGTTGATGGGGAAAAGAAATGGTGTATTATTATAACAATATAAATCTCCAGAACTCTTGTGATGATATCTAATTTACGTGGCTGTCACTGGGAAATGTGGTACAGTGAATTATACACAATAGTAAGCTTAATTATGAACAGTGACCTAGAAATCTTGATTAGAAATCATTGATTCACTACACTCAGAGTCTGTAAAAACAATGATGAATTTATATAGCAAACTGCAATTCCAGATAAATTATTCCTTGGAAATCAAAAAAAGTATAGATTAAAGAAGAAATTATTTCCTAGGATCACCGCCAAATTTTAAGTACACTATCCAATACACAGTTAAAATACTACAGTAATAGATCTAGTTTACAGAAAAGTATCTAGATAATATTCACACCAATTCTTTCCAAATACAGCATAGGTTTTCCTTTGGGTATTTTTAAACGAAGGTCCCGATTCTTCACAGTACACTCAGTTCAAACAGGAGGTGCTCAGCACTTCACAAAAGGTGGTATGCATCTTCCTGGATTGGATCCTATTTTTTTTATAACCGAGAGGGAGAATAGTAGCAGTTAGCCCAAGGAACCTCAGGCACAGATTTTATTTCCAGCTCTACCACTGACTCACTGTGACCTTGAGCGGGCCACTTAAGTCTAGATTATCAAAAGGAACTTGTGATTTTGGGTGCTTCAATTTCTGGGTACCTAACTTGAGACCTTAAAGCAGTTCGATTTTCAGAATATGAAAATTAGGTCCCTTTAAAGCATCTCAGGGTGGGAATTCAAAAGCTTAGGCACCTACATATCACAAGTAACTTCTGAAAATATAGGTCAAGCCTCCATGCCTCGGTTTCCCATTCTATAAAATAAGTATACAGCCAGCTACATCACATGGGGGTCACAAGGGTAAATTATTTAATGCTTCTCAAATGCCATGTGGTCATTAGACCAATGAGCATTAGATGAAAGGTTCTACTGAAGTGCAACGCATCATTATAGTAAACTTACAGAAAGCATGCACTCATACATTTCTGTGTATGTTTAGATATCATAGATGGTATATAGATGAGAATTCTCTCACTATCATTAATTGGTCTACCTCAGTTTATAATACTGCTGTTCTCAAACATTAAACAATGCAAGTATAGCTTCTGTTTAAATTTGTAATAAAGTATAAAATTATATAAAAGGATCCACGTTGTTTTATAAGGGATTGAACTTTAACTTCAATGTTATAAACTGTTGAATTGTTGCCAGAAGAGACTGGCCACTATTAAACTGCTAACCAAAAAAGTCTTTCAGATTAAAAGATTTCCTGAAATATATTATTTTGTTTTAGAGAAAAACCAAACAATAAAGTATTAAAAGATTTTTATTGGCTTTACATGGGCAAGTCTTCCTTTCTTCTTCAAAAATGATTTGTTTTTGGAAAATTTATATTTATACATAGAAACAGATTACATAAATCATGATTACAACAGTAAACATGTAAATTCTGATCAATAAGTACTTGCCTCCCCATCCCCCCAAACACTAACAGCTGCAATAAAGCTTTAAATGTAAAGCTGAGCACAACCAGCCATAAAAGTATGTAAAATAAATGAGGATAACATAATGAGGGAATCCAACATTCATCTCATAAATATAACATAACGACCACAACTAAAATGTCAGAGAATCTAATAAATCAATATGGTAGGACAGAGATATCTTTATGCTCAGCATACATAAAAAATATATTTACATACAGGATATTTTAAAGCAAGCACCAAACAAAAAGAATTATAAGACACTTAACTCCTTAGTTGCTTCCGGCTCAAAAGTTTCATATTTTAATATCCCTCTATTGTTTTCTAACTGTAGAGTGCGTGTTTTCTAATATAGAAAATCAACAGCATAATGAATCAATGTACAAAATAAAATATTATTAACAAGAGTTAGAATTTGAAAAACTATTTCATAGATTTTTTTTGGGGGGGGGGGGGGGGGAAATACATCCTGCCTGTTGAAAAAAAGAAAGTGCATGGACTTTAAAATCTGAAGATTTTTAGAAGTCTGAGCCAATTATGTTTTTGTAGATAATACATTATGGAGGAAATTTCCCCAATTAATCAAGCTCAAATATGAACAAGGATTAAATCTCCTGTGCTGTGATGGTAAAGTATCATCATGCCCACTAATTTTTAGACAATGCACTGTAAGTGCTTCAAATAGTGTTGTAGTAATCCTGTCTAGCAGTTAGATCATGGGGCTGGGAGATGACAGTATATCTGGTCTGGAATTTTTCAGTTAAACATTTTTTCATTGAAAATGCCAATTCATTGAAATCAAAACTGTTCACGGAAAGGGTTGGTTTAGATGAAATTCCCATTTTTTGAAAAAAAGTTTAGAAATTTCAAAAAGTTCTTTTTTTGACGTTTTCAAAATGAAAAACTTTTGGTTTGTGGGTCTAAACAACTTTATGTTAATTTATAGTTAAAAGGGGGAGGGAATTATTAAAAGTTTGAATTAAACAAGACATTTAGATTGATCCAATCTGATATTTTCAGATTTTCAATTCAAGAAAAATTTCAAGATTTTATCTTTTCATCCTGATTTGGGATGGGAAAGAAATTGAAATATTGAAAATTCTCATCAGATGGGAAAACCAATTTCCTGCTCAGCTCTAGTCAGCAGTTCTAGTTTTTTTTTTCCCCAGCTGTGCTACTGGCTAAACTTACAAAGAGCTTTGAGATCCTCAGATAGCTTTTACAGTACCAGAATTCTAATATACTAATGCAAATCTATTCAGCATTTCACAATCCGAGTCTTTGTGGCACCTTAGAGACTAACAAGTTTATTTGGGCATAAGCTTTTGTGGGCTGTAACCCACTTCATCAGATGCATGGAGTGAAAAATAAAGTAAGCAGGTGTAAATACACAGCACATGAAAAGATGAGAGTTGCCTTACCAAGTGGGGGGGTCAGTGCTAATGAGGCCAATTCAATTAGGGTGGATGTGGCCTATTCCCAACAGTTGACAAGAAGGGGTGAATATCAATAGAGGGAAAATTACTGTTTGTAATGCTAACGAGGCCAATTCAATCACATGGGCCTGTGCTGCCCGTGCCCCATCAACGTTTAGGAACGTGGGCCTGGCTCCACCAATGTTGGGGCTTACCGCACTGTGGGAGGGCCCCATGCTTCAGGGGGACGCAGGGTCCAGGGTGGCCTGGGAGGTTAACGCGGGTCCTGGCACCGGCAGCAGCAAGCAACCCGGCCCCAGCCTGCCTCGCCGGTAGGGGGTGGAAGCCTGAAAGAGGCAGGGCGGGGGCTTGGGGGAAGGAATGGAATGGAATCGGATTGGGGGCGGGTCGCTCACTGCTGCCAGTGCCACATCCAGTCCAACGGGCCCCAGTCCTGAAGTCTTTACTCCCCTTAAGCATTGTGGTCAAGCTCTGGCTGTGTATGAAGAAAGAGCTATGCATTACAGGCCTCCCTATCACACATTCAAATAACACTCCGCTACAATGTTTGTAGTCAAACATGCATCATTGAGGATAAATTCCATTCCAAGTTTTTTTTTTTTAAATCATAATTGGAGGAAACACATCTTTACCTGATGGAATCTCACAACTGCAGCTCAAGAGATAATTAATCAACATCTTTTGGGAAAGAACAGGAAAGAATAAACAGTAGAAAGCAAGCAATTCATCTGCACTTCTAGTTCCATTTTACAAGACTCACCTACCATAGCACAAGCTTTTCCCCATGTTTTCATAGTTTCTACCCTATGCAACCCCAAGCCCACTCAAGTCCATACCACCTATTCTATAGCCCAGTCCTAAAAATTTTGATTTTCATACTGCGGCACTATAACATTCAGTATCTGTCATGCCATGAGATATAGAAGAACTATACAATACTATGCACACTGGTCTAGACAGCCTTTGGACCTGTGCTCCCATACAGTAACCTCACTCTTCCTTATTATTAAGGCATATAGTCAAACCTAAAATAAAGATATCCTAGTAGGTTAAGATAGTCATTGTGTTATATTTTAATTAGCATCCCCCTCACAATCCTCTACTTTTCTGCTACAATCAGCCAGGGAATGAAGGCTTACTTTAAGGAAGAGAAAGGGAGTGATTATGGATCCAATATATTGTAGATATATGTGATTTACTGCTGTATTGGAAAGAGGAATAATACACTTAGACTTCAGTAACTCAGGTCTCTTCTGCAGCCATAAAATTCCAGCAGATACACACTTGGAGTGTTATAGACTTGCAACAACTCTCCAAAAAGGGGCCTATTTTTGGAGTTTAATGTACCCCTTCTACAGAGACCCACATCATATATAATTTGAATGTACCTTATTTTATGTACATTCAGATGAGGTATGATATGGAACTGTTACGAATTGCCGTAAACCGTAAGGCAAGGTGAAATAATGGTACTCAAAATGAAAAAGTATTATTGTTTGCACAATTTGACTAAGACTACAGTTTTTACTGTTTAAGTTAATGTCAACACCTTAACGTGGTGTTTATTGGTCAAAGCGACCAAACAATAAAGTATTAAAAGATTTTTATTGGTTTTACATGGGCAAGTCTTTTTTTCTTTTTCAGAAATGACGAAGCTGTTTAGAATGTGACAAAACAGGATGAACATCAACATTTTGCAATATACTGACAGGGAATGTTTTCACATCACATATTCTTAATTGTCAAACTAATTTGGAAGTGATTAGAATAGTTTTCTACATTTTCTACTGAAGTTTACTAACCAGATCAGTCTCACACTGAAGGTTCTGTACCAGTAGCAGTAGATTGCATGCCCACAGTTTGTGCTGAATAGTGGGTAGATATAAATGTATGTGAATTTCTAATATAATGCTTCTCCATTTATAAGCTTTTGTACATACACTGTAGCATCAAGTCTGCCTGATAGAAGGTGTTAATTTGTAATTGCTTATGTATGCAGTACTAGCCTTTAAATTATTATAGAAACTAGTTTTTTAATTCAGTGACATTATTAGTGTTAGAGATAATACACAACTTCATCCATATTGAGTTTCAAACAAAGTGTTCACTAAACAAAAATGACAATTTTGATACTAACATATAGCTCTAATTTATATCACATTTAGCACAAATCTATATCCTTATACAAAATGGCAAGCGGCGGTAGAGGGGGTGGGAATGCTAACAATATATGTTGGGAATTTTACTTCTACTGGGAAGTTGAAGACAGAGGAAACAAACCAATTAAATCTTACATCAAAGATAAAAAGACTCTCTACAAACTTTAAAAAATGTGTTATTTGTCAAGAACATCAGAAGAATGCAAAACTATCAAAGCCACCAGTGCTGGACAGAATTCTGTGATGCTGGCAGCAGAACCTAGGAGAGATTAATTGTATTGGCAGGTACTGGATGAGTTTTCTAGTTTTGATGATCTGCCACCAATACTCTATCCCAAAGTTATCTTCAGAACTACACAAGTCAAATTTACACGTCAGAGTTGTACTGAACCCAGGAAAGAAAACAGACTCTGAATCTAATCAGAGATCATCATGTTCACCTGCTTCTACGGCCACCAGAGCAAGCACGTCCTCCAGTGACTGGTTCTGTTGCATTGTCTGCTTGAGAAAAAACACACAAGGAGGACAAGAGGCTTTATAAAATAGAAATATTTGAGAGAGCAACCACCCAAAGGAGGCTGCACTTCAAACAGGTGATGATGACAGGTTGTGCAGAATATTTATGGAAGACTTGATTGCTAAGGATGCAGTTTCTCTCGCACTGTGCCTTTCTTTCTACTGGAGTAAAATGAATCAAAGCAAAACCATCTAGGTACACTGCAACAATGCAGTCACCTTAGGACTGCATTTGATCAGCTGATTGAAGAAACACACAATGATCTTATGTAGAAGAGACCCTTCTCCTGTCCCAGATGCTACAAAGGTATAAAACCCACCTTCTTTCTGATGTAGACACTATAAGATATTCCAGTAGCAAATTACAGGCAAGATTTTTTAAAAAAAATACTGTGGTTCTGCAATTTCATTCCATGCACAGCATGGACAAGCAAAGTCTACCATTGTTCTATGCAGCACAACAATATTAGCTAGTGCTATCCATGCTGCTAGTAACCTGAAGCAGGAATTTAAATCATCCAAATGTTTGGTGGATGATGTTCTTGAGATTGAGCCTGAAGGATAGTTTCCAAATGAACAAGTGGTTTTCTACAAGGTCGCTGCAATCCTTCAATCTGAAATAGCCAAAATGAAAGCCTCAGAATATTATCTCAAGCAAGGTGATTGTCCTTTGGTTGACAGATAGAGGAATATAATTCAGCCAGCAATGAGTAACATCCTTCAGAAGACATTACAAAAGGTACCTATACAACAATTGCATAATATTTAACAGCTCCAAAAATATCTCACCCCTCCACATAAGCCTTGCTTGCACAGCTACAGCATGAATTTGAGTCTCACAATTTAATTGACATACTACATCTTCATGGATTCATCATCAATTATGAAGAGCTGTGGTAGTTCATCACTAGTGCTGAAAAAACTGAAGAATGACTCCTGTGAGGTGCATTCATTCCAAATGGAATTGTACTACCTCATACTGGTGGAAATATCATCTATGAAGGAGAGTATAATATAGAAATCAACCTGAGACCACAGATGGAAACAATACCTTCCATTTGTTGGTCAGAGTAGTGTTTCAATATCAGCCTGCAGATAGTCCAGCAAAACAAGAACATAAGTACGGCCAGACCAGGGCAGATCAATAGTGCATCAAGCCCAGTATCCTGTCTTCTGACAGGGGCCAATGCTAGGTGCTTCAGGGGGAATGAACAGAACAGCAATCGTCAAGTGATCTATCCCCTGTTGTCTACTCCCAGCTTCCGGCAATCAGAGGCTAAGGACATCCAGAGAAAGGGATTGAATCCCTGACACTCTTGGCTAATAGCTATTGATGGACCTATCCTCCATGAACTTATTAAATTCTTAGAAATATAACTGAAAGGTGGGAAAGAAAAGTCACTTATTCTCCCTGGGCAATCAGTCTTTCATACAGAGTACAGCATTTGAAAAACCTAGAGCATATCCAGAACCGACTTGCCATGAAAAAGTACTTGAGAAAATGAAGTCTTGTCACCTACAAATTAATGTTGTCCAAGATCTCTCCTGGTGTCTTTTAAGACTTTTACCCTCATGATATCCTACCAATACCAAATGACAGTGATATTATTCACATTCAGATGAGTCCATTTTGGACTATTTTCAACCACAAACTTGCACTAAAGAAGAGCACCTACACAGCAATTGCATATGTACCTATTGTGGATGCCAAGCCAGCTGATATGGCCTCAGTCTATACTACAGGGCTGAAATATGAGGAAATGTCAGCAGTTCTAGGACAGCAATGTGTTGTTCACACCATGAATCAGCAGCCGTGTGCTGTTACTGAACAAGTGAAATGGACTCTCCTCACACGAACTTGGTACCAATGTGATTTGCCTTGGTGGTTTTTAATACCTTATGCTGTGGTACTGCATGTATTGGGAAATTTTGGGGAGACACGATTACAACACCTTGTTGCAGGGCCGACTCTAGGCACCAGCGAAGGAAGCAGGTGCCTGGGGCAGCCAATAGAAAGGGGCGGGACTCCGTCTGTGTTGGGGCAGCATGTCCGGGCCGTCGTGATTTCAGTGGCAACTCGATCGGCCACGTCAGTCTTCGGCGGCAATTCAGTGGCGGGTCCTTCACTCTCTGTCTTCCTCGGCAGCTCAATCGAGTTTTTCTTTTCTTTTCTTTTTTCCCGCCGCTTGGGCAGCAAAAAAGCTGGAGCCGGCCCTGCCTTGTTGATTCTGATGCGTATGCAACTCGTACTAGAGATCAAATGCTTGCTACTAAGCAATTCAACCATCCTCTGTGTGACTTGACTAGCATTTGAGGTCCTGAATGCTCTGAAACTTTGTCCATTTGTTAAATGGTGTGAGCAGGAAGTTGGTACTCATGTAGTTCCACCATTTGTCTGGCAAATGTTGGCTGACACTCAAAAGGTGTTTGAGTTTGAAGATACCGAGTCCTTACAACAGGTCATTAAAAAGCCTGATGATGCTGTAACTCAGCATATGCTAGCACTACTGGAGGAATTTCAGACATGAGGCTATGGCCAGTCTCCTGTATTAACATACTTGGATCATTTTCTCCAGGTTATGCAGTTACTACTTCTAAATGTCCATGCAGAACAAGAGGATGACTGGAAACTTCATCTATACCCACAGCATGCCATGCTTCTGTACTACCTTACTGCAAACAGGCCCAACTATGCCATGACTAGCAATCTATATTCCTGCTATGTTAAGTCTCCCTGAAAAAGTACACACTGCCTCTGAATCTGGGGAATTTGCTGTGCATCAGAATGTAGGTTCTTTCAATGGAATTTGCAGTGACATGGAAACAGAGAAAGACTCAAAGGGCAGAAGAGAGATTATAGGGCTGATAAGAAAGAAGCCAGCCCTTGCCAGATGAATCTTCACAAGCCTTGTCCTGAGTGAATATGCAAAAGCTATGACAGAACGAAGTGGTAGTGAAGACAAAGTCCGCAAACAAGTCCTTGCCTCTGTACTGAAGAGGGATGAAGAACATGTTACAGCTCTTACCATGTCATCAACAATATGACAAACTAATTTGACCATAAATCACATCCAGAGGAGCTGATCAACATATCTACTGGATAGCATGTAACATCAGATATACAAGAGTCTCTACTGAAAATAGTAGTTATTGGTGAAGAACAAATGGAAAGATTTGGGAGAGATGCACTTGATTCTGAAGGGACATGTAGCTTCCTCGCCCAGTCAAGCAATCTGGCATCAAAACATTTGCTGACATGGCCAAGATGACCACATTTAAGTCTGGCAAGGAAGGGACAACCACAGCAGCTATCACTCCAGAAACGGTTTTCCACAGAATGCTGTCCTTAGCAAGATGTAGAGATGCTGTTTCAGTGGAAACTTTTCTTAGTCACATATCATGTCTATGTCCCTCTTTCCATGATGATGGACCAACAAAAGAACAGACAAAGCTGATTTAGGGCATCAGCTGGGAGCTCAAACTGAAATAATCTATGAGCTAAGAACACGCAACAGAAAAACCACCGTGTACTTCAGAGATCTCATGACTGTCATACAAATGATGGCTGGAGACAAATTCCACACATTCTGTTAATTGGCTGCTGAGTAGTTGAGACATGGATTTGACAAAATTAATTCTGTAACTGAAGTCTTTGACAGATATGACAATATTAACTCTGTGAAAACTGCAGACCAACAGCACCAGACAGAATCTAAGGTTGGATGCAAGAAATACCAGGTGGACACCCTGTGCCTCCATTGTAAAAGTTTCTAAATGTGGCATCCAACAAGCAGTCACTTGTAAAATTCCTCTGTGAATGTATGATTGAAAATGCACCTGAGAGTGTAGGAGCACAACCAACACAAACACTCCTCTTTGCTGGAGGCTTTTCCAGTGGTGAAGTAGCAAAGTCCATCACCAGTAGAGATGTTGAAAGAGCCCAAGGTCTGTACAGTACTCAAAAGGAAGCAGGCAACGGGATGTTTCTGCATGCTGTATATGCAAACATGGCTTTTGGGTCTCTTGGCATCAAAATGAACCATAGTAATTAGATTGCCTGATATGGATGTTATGGTCCTTGCTGTTCACTACTTTCCAAAATGAAACACACAGATAACATACAGATTGAATCAGGCACTGTTACCAGCACAACTAATAAATATCGGTGCATACCTGTGTGTGCAATTTGTGATACACTTACTCCTGACTATGGCAACATACTTCCTGCTGTACACATTACAGGATGTGACTGTCATCCCTATTTGGTACTGGGGAGGGTGTGTGTGTGTGTGTGGGGGGAAATCTGTATTTAATGTTGTCAAAACAAATGGATCTTACCACTTCAGAGATCTTACCAAATTGGGAGAGAGTGACAGACAAGCCACAATTTCTGCAGCAAGCAAGTAGGTAATAGTGCTGTATGACCAGAGAGGGAAAAGAAGAGACCCATAGGGACCTGAATTGCTTGTGCCTCAATCTAGTCACCAAAAAGGACAAGTCACTGGTCAAACTCCCACCAGGTAAGAACAGTTTTGAAGAGCACATCAAAAGTGCATCTTGGCAAACCAAGATGTGGATGTCTTCATACATAGATAAACCAGATATTGGATCAACAATGCAACAAGGAGGGGAAAAAATATGGATGATGAATAACTTGCTGTATTCTCCAAGGGTCCAGTGGCATCTGAGCTTCTACAAGACTTCATCTGTGCCTGTACCAATAGGACTCACTGCACAATCAACTGTGTTGCTAGCCAGAACAACCTTCTCCGCAATGAACTGTGTATATGCTATGGCAACGAAGATTGTGGTGACCCATCCACGCTTGGCAGAGGTCATAATGATGAACAAGATGATGGCAATGATGTTGACTAGAAATGTCACCAGCGCTATTACATTTCAATGATACCTGTAAAAATGTATTAGATTTTGTTTTACCCTTTAGATTGTTGTTGTGATGCTTGAGGTCACAAAGAAAACCAATTTTATGTCTTGAAATAATACATAGTCATTAAACTTACAGGTTTCAGAGTAGCAGCTGTGTTCTTCTCATTAAACTTACAGAAATGTATGCAAATATTTCAGTGATCATTTTGTGTGTGGATGGTGTCACTGTTTATCCCTGTTTCTATGCTAATGGCACCACTTGACAGCTCCACATCATACCTCATCTTAAAATAGACATATTGAGCTTTTAAAAGACGTATGATGCACATGTGTGCAAAGAATGTACGTTAAGTTGACCAAATCGGTGATGTCTGCTGCTCGCCTATTATCCTTTTATAATACCTAGGACATTTCAGTGGTTTCTCCTCAATAGGTCTCTTTCTCAATGTCTTGGTTATGATGGATGGTGACATCTGGATACTCCCTCTAGGCAAGATAGGTAAGGAGTTAACAGGTCGTTTCTTCCACTTCACTTTAGCTGTTGCAAAGTGATCCTGAGAACTCTGCTGAGCTTTGTCACCTTCTGGATTTCTGTTTATACTTCTTTCCCATTCAAAGATCACAAAAGGAAGCATTTTAAGATGTGGCAAATTTGCAACACAATGAAAGCTGTTGGATGGATTTCATAAGCTAATGGGAGAATCAGTCAAAGGTGTCATTATGGCACCACCTGAAGAGACCAGGAAACATAAAAGAGGACAATTTACTTTTGAGACTCATCCACGTCAGGACCAGCAATAACAAGCGAAAAACAAAGATTCTGTCATAGCACATGAAATGAAGAATATGACATCATCCTGCATCTCAGTTGTTATGTGATTTTAAATTAGTTACACTGTTAACAATTTGGGCTGATGTCTTTTGCAATAAGGATATCCATATTCCTTTGTTTATATTGTTAATATTTGGAGAGGTGCCTAGAACCTGAATATGTGCTTTTAATACATCTAAATAAACAAGAAAATATATCTCCCTGTCAGGGCCTTGGATTTATCAGCAAGAACAACATTATCATGGATACAGTTTATACCAGATAAACAAGGCGGATGAGGTGATATCTTTTACTAAACCAACTGCTGTGGGTGAAAGAGGCAGGCTTTCGAGCTACCAGAAGAAGAGCTCTGTGTAGCTTGAAAGCTTGTCTCTTTCAACCAACAGAATTTGGTTCAATAAAAGATATTACCTCACCTATCTTGTTTCTCTTATAGTTGATACCAGACATTCCAGTGGAGATGTGAGATAGAAGAGGAGTCTACAACAATCCTGAAAGGTTGATTCTCTCAAACTGAAAGCTAATATATTGTGACCCTTATCCTTATATTGCAAGAATTAGTGCTGATAGCGGAATCAAATATTCATCTCTGCACAAGTAATTTTTGGTATGGATTTTTAAGTAAATAACCATATTGTTCCTGTATCGGGGGTAGCCGTGTTAGTCTGTATCTACAAAAACAACAAGGAGTCTGGTGGCACCTTAAAGACTAACAGATTTATTTCGGCATAAGCTTTCGTGGGTAAAAACCTCACTTCTTCAGATGCATGAAGAAGTGAGGTTTTTACCCACGAAAGCTAATGCCCAAATAAATCTGTTAGTCTTTAAGGTGCCACCAGACTCCTTGTTGATATTGTTCCTGGTTTAAGTTTGCCTTCTTTTGCTCTTAACAGAGAACTGTTTTCTGATTTAGCTTCCTATTAACACTAGATTAAGAATAACCAACCTGGACATACTTTTTGCTATGAAAGCTAGAACTGGAATTGAAAAGAATGCTTCAGTTACTAGAATTGTTTGCAGACCCAATCACATAAGCAATATGAATTTTGATTCACCTAGAACCCTAAAGTACTTTCTCTCTTAGTATAATATGACCTATATAAACGAACACCACAAAAGAAATAACCCTGTTAAAACAATATGCATTCTGTGTAATGAAATTAGAACTTTTTCACTGCATCTGCAAATACTTACATTCCTCCCTACCTTACCAACTTTGTTTTGTTTTGCACAAATACAGTGCCAACTCTGTTTCAAATTGGCCTGACAGGGTACAGAAGTTCTTTAAGAACTTTGGCAGCTTCATGGAGATTATTCTCCTCCTCCACATTTTTAATTAGAGAAAGAAGGGAGGATTTATTCTCGTTAAGACCTCCTCACAGCCCAGATGGCTCAAAATTTTTGAGGGGGGGGGGGGAAGGTTACTTTGTTCCAGTGGTCCACTGGTATTGCTACTTCCAATATCTCCGGCTGCATTTTTAATCCTTCACAGCATTTTCTGGTACAGCTGCTGAGATTCATTGTTTTGCTTTTTTCAAAATGACCCTGACCTCTTTATCCATTAAATAGAGTAATATATAAGATGAAGTGACCTCTTTGATGAGCTACCAATACTGCAAGAAGCTCTTGAACTTTATTAGCACTAGTGACAAAAAACACCCACACTATCACCAAAACAACCTCTGATCCTGAGAGACTTCAACAAGCCGTCAATATAAATGAGCTACAAAGTATTTGTGTTTTCTAAATCATGGGAAAGAATAATTTAAATATTAAATCTCACTCAGCAAACTAACAAATAAACATTAGGCAATCATCCTAAATAGACAGTGGAGAATTGTCTAAAAAAGCCTAATAGCTCTTTTACATTCCTAACCTCTAGGAAATGTATTGGTTATTGTTTATGACACAGTAAAGATACCATAAAGAATATAGTATCAGAAACTCAGATTTTATCTTTTATTACAAATAGCACAAGAAGCAACTTTTTCTTTCAAACAGAACATTCATTCACAAATACATGGGATATGAAAGAAATTATGCTAAAACTACAGTAGATTACCCTCTCGCTATTGATTCATTTAAGCAGTTCTTTATTTGCAGAACTAAAACTGGAAATTACAGAATGGCACTGTTTCCTGGGCAGAAGGAATGCTTGTTTAGTTAGTACTCTGGCAGAAAACATACCTGTTCTGCAGGAAGAGAATGCTCATTTTAGGAACTCTGTTGTCAACTGGAATTCACTTTAACAAGGAGGAATTTTCCCAAGACGAGGAGAAATTCTAAGATTCCAGGACTGTAGTAATATTTGTATCTCTTTTTTTTTTTTTTAAGAAAGTAGAATTTATAAGCGAAAATACAGCAGAGCCAGAAGGTGGGTATTTGCCCACATGCAAATGTAAGCCTATTGGCTTTACACACAATCCCTTTATTTGTATGTGCACCTGTCTAACTGGACACCTATTTATGGGAGCAAAGTCCACCAGGTCTGCATTTACTCAAATTGTCAGTTCACTGGAAAACACTATATTTAGTTAGCTAGTCTCACGCCTTGCTTCAAATAATTTTCAGCAACAGAAACATCAGTGGGTACAAATCCACGTGTGACAAACTGGCAAAACATTTCACAGAATGTTTTTCATTCATTTGACCCACTTTAATATCTATACAGGTATCATTTTTCAAAGGTAGTTCTGTGGACCATTATTCCTTGCCCAGATATTCGGGCCTAATATTCATTTCCCAAAATATCCAGAGGCACAAGCAAACACACATTTTGCGGCCTATTCAGATCTATACATGAAGCAGAGTTTTAGTACAGGAATGAAAAGAAACATAACCCCCAGGAAAATTACTACTGTAAAGTTACCTTTTGTTCTCTTAATACAACTTTTTCAAGTGCTTAATATTGATGTGTATGCATTTTCCCAAAATTAATGTGATTTTCCACACACCCCTTGTGAATTCATGTGTCATTATGTTTAGATAAATGCATGTTATTATAACTTTGAATAAGATTAGTGTGAGTGCCCAATTTTCACTTCCACTTGCCTCTTCTGTTTTAAATATATATTGCTTTTTAGCAGCTACTTGCATTAATAAAAATAGCCACCCAACTTTTTTTTTTTGGGAGTGGGGGGTTTAAAAATTAAAGACTTAATACAGTGCACAAATGTGGATAAATCCAATCAGACTATTTCAACTATTTAAATAAGAAAAGGTGCCTTGTGAACATATGCTACACAAATAGTAAATGAGTGACACAGACTAGCGTGGTTAGATGAAGCCCACCTAATGCAGACACTAAATAGAGGTTCAGCTTGACCAGTAGGAGAGGCAGAGGGATTATTTTGACCAGCTAATGTCCTTACAGCAATGTCTATTGTATGCTGCTTTCATTAATCTGTTTGGGTACCTTTTGCTTTTCTGCAGCCATGCTACAAAAGGTGGATTACTTAAGAAACAATTAGCTCCGTATACAAAACAATTTACAGGCAGTCTTACTCCTTCAGCTTTCTAAGTGAAGTGCCTTTCAAGGCTGATTTATAACACTGTCGTCTTCAGAAGGCAAAATAATTAATAGGAGCATGGACTTCTAATTTCAGTGACTTCCAGAGAAAGTGGATTTTATTTGATTTATGATGGCCAGTGACTTTGCATTTTATCAGTTCATTCACTCATTATTTATGCTGATGACCAATTTCAATGGGTCGCTATCATCTAACTTGCTACTAATCAAAGAGAATTAGGGTTCACTGCATTATTTAGAAGCTACTAATTTATCTTCAGAACAGGTAGCAAGAATAGTTTGGGGCCTTCTATGCTAAAAACGAAGCACAGCTGGTTAAGTCACAGTATTTGCTTGGTATTACAAATAAATGCCATAGTGGCTACTCATAAGAACAACTACTTTTTACACAACTTCTAAATCAAAGCAGAGTAAGGGTAGAAAATAAATATAAAAGACAAACAATGAAATGAAACATTTTCCGTCTGACCTCCTATGTCAAAATATTTAAAATGCGTTTTCCATTCCCTCAGTGGGCAATTCAAAGAAGCTTTACTTTACAAATTCAGTCTCTCTCTCTCTCTCTCTCCCCTAACTAAATGGAAATCTTTGCACCACAACAATTCTAGTTGGCGTACCTCTCATTTAAAAACCATTTGAATGTATTCTAGACACAGGAAAATAGATCAAATTCAAATTTAAACACACACAAAATGGAGTTATATCAGCAAGTAATAATACCAAATCATATTCAATCATTTTGAACAAAAGAAGCCTCCCATAAGCACAAAGAAAAATAGACTCTTATTTTACTCATTCAGTGGCGTATAAGGGCCCTATTTTAATTTGTTTTGCTCTTTCATATGCATTTATCCCCTGATTTCCTGTGGGCTTTCCCCACACAGTTCATCAGGCGGGTTCTGCAGAGAACAGCGTTCTGATCTTTCGGTGTGGTAAATGTGCATGGCCTTTTCAGTGTTTAGATAAAGGGCACAACCAATATTATGAGCCCCATCAGGTCCAGTAGCAGATCCAAAGCATCTCATAATGGAAAGTCAGATTGAATATCAGTGACTGTCCTTGAAGATATGGTAACTGCACATTGTAACACTGTCAATCCAGGTGTCTAATATCTCACTGCTATTTATTCTACACTCTAAGAGTATGTATAGGAAAATCAAAGGTAAAAGGTGTAAAGGAAGAAAAATTCTGTGCAGCCCACTGCTTAGACACATGGAGCTGCTCCTAAAAGTAGTACAATTAATTCCATTCTGAATGAGTCTACAGGACAGATGTGGCAAATGGAATCAAGGCTCCTGAAATATATTCCCAGGCCCAGTACTCACTGTTAATTCTCATCAAGTTATCATCGCTCTATGCCTCAGTTTACTAACTGTAACGGGGCCTTTGCACCAGAACCAGATTCTGAATTGCTAGGCACACTATTCACAGGAGGCTCCGCTTTCAACACTAAACCTCTATGGGCTCCATTGGTTCTTCACTCCCTTCTGCTGGGCCTATCCCTTCCTCCTCTCCAGCTTCCCTGTAGAAGGAATAGGCAGCTCCAGAGGTTTTTCAAATCCTCTTCCCTCCTCAAGCCTGGTGTTGCAAGGAGGGAGGAGCAGGGAGCAGAAAAAAGCCAAACTGAGCCACCCTGAACATCTGGACTCTTTCCCTCCCTCCCTCCACCAGCTCCTGAGAGCATGGCAGAGAAGTGGGGTAAGCAGCCAGTCAGAAAGCGTTTTCCCCTTAAAAATCACATAAAGGTGCTTCTGAAAGTAGCACACACAGCAAGAGTCTCTGGCTGTATTCCCTCCATGCAGCTTTAAAACCAGCCAACTCCGTATCACAATATGCAAACCAAGAGGTACCTCTTAACTCCCAGCTTCTGGCCCATGAAATAACTCAGACCTTTCATAAGATGCTGAGCCTAATTAGACTCGGCTAATTAGCACCAGCTGCAGCTACTTCATTGAGCTAACTCCCTTACTGGGAGTGTAACCCCTTTCCTTCACAAAAAAACCCCACCTTCAACCCAGGTCAGCATATGGCTCATCAGGGCTTCCTCTGAGGGACTGTGAGGCAAGGTGTGGAATCTCCTCTAGGGGCATCAAAGAACCTATTCACATAGCTGTATTACTACTTCCCTACCTCACAAGGTTCTTGATAGGCTTAATTACTGTTTGAAATGCACTTTGAGATCTTCAGGGCACATGCGTTCGATTAGTAGAAAAGCTGTTGTATTACTAATGTGCAGTTTCCATATATCTGTCCATTGCAGGACATCCAATGGACTTTTACAAGAGTCACACACATATATACGTGCATGGGAATTATTTTAAAGAATTATACATTAGTGGAAGTAGTTATAATTATCAACCAATACTGATTTAAAAAACAATGGATCTCTTTATTTTAAAAATGTATTTCCATTCATATACACTGCATTCATCACCAGAAACTTATAATATGTATATGATAGGTGTTGGGACTACAGTTTTAATGTGTGTGTTTTATGTATTTTAAATTATATTATATGTGGGTGTGCATGCGCATGTGATTGTTTAATATATTTACACATATTTTCTATAAAAATTATAAGGTTCTGGAGTGTGTGTATGCGCGTGTGTGTGAGTGAGAGAAAACACACAGATTAGAACTGCAAACCTAATACAGTTCATCCCCATCATAGGGCAACCAACCGGACATGAAAATTAAAAAAGAAGAGTATAAACTGTGTAACATTATAATGTGTTACTAAAATACTTTATTTATATATATATAAATATATATATATATATATATATATGAAATAATACCTTGTGATTTTAACATTACTATCTTGAGAAAGAGACATTTTATTGAGCAAAACTGGTACTTCTGTTGCCAAAAAATAATTACACATTTACTGAAATGATTAAGTAGCCATTCAAATGAATGTTCACAAGAGTTTTGTTCACATAAACACAACATGCCCATCATACTAATGATCTGAAATAAAACGAGTCTTGGCACTAGTTTTCTGCACCACAACACAATTTACATTTCATCATGAGTAAAACAAAGCTTAAAGCACTGCAAACCAGTTCATCTTTAAGCTGCTATCAATTATTCCTATTAATGCTCAGTAAAGAGATTTTATTTCTATATCTGAGATGTCTTTTGTAAAATTAGATATAAAAATTCAGTCACTCTTTACTTTCCTACTCAGGTACACAATTTCTATAGACTAGCCCACTGAGACCCACTCAGCTGTCTGTATTTACACCAATGAGTAAATAATTCACTTCCCCCCAACTAGTGAAATTTGCTGCTATTAATAGTATAGAGGGTCAAATTTTAAAAAAGTATATCCTAGCATAATCTTGTACACACAATTATTTGTGGACCCTATTTCCCCCACTAGACACGTATTTTGAATTGCACAAGCGAACTGTGGAACGTGAACACACATCAAGCATAGCATAGGATGACAATATATTTGTCCACGTAAATTGTATGCCATTTGAAAGTTCAAAAATAATTATTTTTGAGATCAACTACACATAGATTTTAGTGTTCGTGGAACTGCATGCAAAACTCGGGCTATGTATACAGGGATAAAAAAAAATAGCTGAGTTGGCTCCAGGGACTGAAAAATCACTGTGTAGACATTCGGGATTGGGCTGAAGCCCGAGCTCTGGGACCCAATGTCTACACTGCGATTTTTAGCCCTGCACCCCAACCCCTACCAATCCAAGTCAGCTGCGGCTGTGCCATGGGTCTTTTATCCCTGTGTAGACGTACCCTCAAAGGCCATTTTCTGAAAATCTGACAGCAGCAGGTACTAAGCAGATGTTCAGGGTGGGTGAATAATTAGCAATGTCAGTGGATACTAAATCCTCCATGGAACTGTTGAGGGCCTTACCAGCATTCCTTTGGGTCATATCCTAATTATACGTCAAAAATAAAATAAAATCATTCAATAAATATGGACAAATGAAGCCACCTGAATCCTGCAGTCCGAAAACTAACATGACAGACAACTGGTGGTTGCAGCACTTTCAAATATTCCTGGAAATAAGTGAAACAGCAGAGGAACCAGAGAGGAAAAAATTCTTGACACAGAGGCCAATTCACAAGCCAGGAGTTGGTCTGGTGACTTTGAGGGCAGGTATATCAGCTTCAAAGGAAAAACGGTAGCTCAGTTTGCTCAGCCTCACTTCATGGCTTGGAACTTTTGCCTGTCAGACAGTGGTGACAGACTCCACAAGCCTTAGCCTGCTCCAGCTTTGCTCTTGCTCCCTGCTCCAGCCCTGTTCCTAGTCCTGTGTTGGCCTGGTTCCAACCCCACGCTGAACTCCTGATTCTGGCTCTGACTCCTGGCTCCAACCACTAGCCTTGTATGACACCGCTCTGTCCACTAGTCCTGACCATCCCCATCACGGTTTCTGACCGAAATGTATGATACATTCCAATAGCAGCATGAAGGGCACTACAAACTTCTAGATAAAGTAATGCAAAAATTTCAAGAACACAATCATCCCCCGTAAGAATTGCACTTGAAAAAGGCATTTTTTCTGTACAGGAAGCACGATGCCAAAGGAGACCTTTGAGCATTATGTTACAGTCCTATACAATAAAGCTAAGTTGTGTAAATCTGAAAAAACAACAACTGGACTATCAAGGAACTGAATTCTTTAATACACAGCAAATAATGAGGTGAAAGCAAAGTTTTCAGAAATGGACTTGATAGTGCAAAGAAAAGAATATTTGCAGAGCTGGGGGCAGGGGGAAACTGTGTCTTAAAAGAAAATGTTCATAAGTAGTGAAGCAACTGAAGTGTATATAATAAAACACACATATAGACATGACCAAAGGTTACCCCAATGAAGTTCAATGACTGGAGCAGAACCCATGAGCCTTCACATAGCCCCCTCTCCCCATGGGGAAGAGACGGCTGTACAGCACTGGATCCACCCAGCCCACTCTTCCTATGCTCTACAGCACCATTTTTTGTTGATATACTGGATCCTCTACAGCCATAGTGGCAGGAGCTGGATTTGCCTCAGCATAAACAATTATTTAGCAACATGTTTTCCAGACGTTCCAAAAAGGGGTCTCCTTCAAGGTTGAGACCCATCTCAAACCTATGCTCACTAATGTACTCTTCAATTTGTACATAGGTCACACATCTGTACACAAAATATCACGGACTCACAATTTAAGCCCATCACACAAAGAACTTTAAAAAATGTAAGTTTCAAAAGGAAATTTTTAACTCCACTGACAACTTTTTACCTTTAAACCCCTATATTTTCATATTTAGATATTTGTTTTTCTGCAAAGAAATATTATAGTAGCTCCCCAACTATCAAAGTTATAATTATACTTTCAGAGTTACCATTCCTCTAATATTGTTCTGTAAGAACCTCTATCTTGTGTTCACAACAATTGCGTGAACAGATTTTTTAGAATCTGATGTGACCTCTGTAAACAAGCAGCTGTAAAACTTCCATTGTTCATAAAATCATAAAAGCCTGCATATGTACATCCCCAAGTCCCACTTCCATTCAATATATATGAAAATGCAATTTACTGTATGTCAAATGAAAAATGCAGTTTTCAAATGCATGACAACAGGTGCTAGTTAAATGATCAGACGCTATTTGTTACCTAGTCTCTTACTCTCATTTGCAGCATGATAAATTGCATTTTAGGAGAGTACTGCGATCTAAGGGGTCTTGACATGTTTTTATTGATTTGCATAGGTTATATGCATGTATTCCTGTTTGTAGGCAAATAGTGCCACAAGTAAATTCAAGTCACTGTGCCTCTGTTTCAAGAAAATTGCAGTCATCACAGGGGAGCCAAGATGGAGTGAGGTTGGGTAAAAGAGACACATGCAGCCCGTTGGAATCTTAGAACCTCTATTAAGATTTATAGGCTGCAGGATTCTTTTGGGCTTCAACATTATTCTTAGTAAACCCTTTCTGTCTTCAGTTGTTTATAAAAACTGGCAGCTTTAGCAAAGACAGAAGCTTATGTTGTAGGTAGCACAATTTAACATAATAGTGCTAGCCTGTCCTCTAAAGATCCTCACGCTGATTTTGAAAACACACACACACACACCCTTAGAGTCCCTCTTTCACAAGATGGACAGATTTCTTAGCACTTACATATCACTAACTGGCCTCCACTTAGTTACAAAATTAAACTAATTAAACAGTGCTCACTACAGCTTTCTGAAATCCATCAATATCATCATCTTCATTTTACAGAGGGATAAATGGAGGCAGAGAGGTTAAATATCTTCCTCAAAGGCACAGAGGGTATCAGTATCAGAGGGTATCAGTATCAGAACGCAGGAGTTCCTGACTCCTAGTCCTATATTCAGATTGCTAGACTACACCTCTCCATGTCTGTGCAACTTGAATATAGCTTACTGACTTTAGAATTAATTTATGCCCAATATTTCACGTGTTCTTTCTTATGTGTTATTTTAATACCTAGTTGTATCAAACTCCAACTAATATAGTGTGTTAGTTTGAGCATTCCGTTTATCTGATGGGATTTAAAGTATTATATTTCTCCTCCTTCTGACATCACAAACTGGGAGAGCAACCAAGGCTAGTCTAATAATAATCTTATACACCTCTAACCCAATATAACACGAATTCAGATATAACGCGGTAAAGCAGTGATCCGGGGGGCAAGGCTGCACACTCTGGTGGATCAAAGCAAGTTCAATATAACACGATTTCACCTATAAGGTAAGATATTTTGCTCCCGAGGACAGCGTCATATCGAGGTAGAGGTGTACTTGAACAAAGAAAATGTAAATTAAATATTAGGGGAAAGTATATAACTATAAACAGCATTAGGCAACACAAATTGTGATATCACCAAATATATTCTAGGTTGGAGTAAACAGGCATCTCTCATTTGGGTTTGTTTCTGAATAACAAAATCAAACCTGCCATTGTACCAGAGAGATGGATTAAATTAACAACAAGAGAGCCTAGTTACAGGTAGAATTATTTTATGAGGGTCTCAGCAAAGAAGCTAAAATCATTACCAATAGTGTACCCCACAAAGAAAAAATTCTCAGTTTGTTGAGATTCAAATGTATATTTCTCCACTAAGATTAACCTACGGATTGTTTGTTTACATAGGCAATAAATTCACTGGATCAGCACATTAACATGCATGCTAAAATCTTTATTAATTGCTATCCGCAGGACATATTTTTCATTATGTTAAAAAAGTACATTATCTAGCAGATAATGAGGTAAAAATGTTATAGTAAAAATTACATCTGATTTAGAGTTAAAATGACAACTGGTCCTTGATTCTAAAATATGTTTTTGGTTAAGATTAGTTCCATTTGGAAAAAAACAAAACAAAATCAAACACTTTAGAATTAGTTAGTAACTGTATAACAGTACAATAAAATAAAAAATGATGGTGGAAATAGAATTCTTAATGTTAACAACTATACATTAGATATTATAGTTGCTTATCTCATACATTTCATATTGGGGGTAAGTGTATAATGGTTTGAGCTGGGTATCAGAAAACATGGGTTTGTATTCTCAGTTCTGCCACTAACTGACATCTAATTTCTTTGTGTCTGCTTTGCCATCTGTAAAATGGGAATCCTACTACTTACACATGTTGGTAAAACAATTTGTGGTCACTGACTGGAAGGTACTATGGAATTGAAAACTGTCAACAGTATTCTCCATATAGTTACCATATAGCGTATATAATGAATAGCGTAGCTGAAGTCGAAATATCTTAGATCGAATTACCTGGGGTCCACATGGCGCAGGATCGATGGCCGCGGCTCCCCCGTCGACTGCGCTACCGCCGCTCGCTCTGGTGGAGTTACAGAGTCGACTGTGAGCGCGTTCGGGGATTGATATATCACGTCTTAACGAGACGCGATATATCGATCCCGGATAAATCGATAGCTACCCGCCGATACGTCAGGTAGTGAAGACGTACCCTTAAACACAACTGTTACCTTATCTACAAAGTGTGCACATATTGACTTGTTAGGGTAGGATTTGTATATTTATTTGTATTACAGTGGTGCCTAGAGGCCCCAGTGAAGACTGTGGTTTCATTGTGCTAGGCACCATAAAATATATAGCAATAAGTGACAGTCCCTGCCCCAAAAAGCTCATCATCTAAATAGAAAATACAATCACTTGTTGTATATAGTTGCTCAGGAGTACGGGGCTGAGGTATTCATTTTTGGAAAGGGGGGGGGGAGACTCACAAGGAATTGCACAGTTCTTATGAAAAGCTAAGAAAGACTAAGTCAAATTTTGGGTCTACCAACACTTATTCATCTACAGGAAATATATATTGAAACTGTCACTGAAAAAGTCAAATGAGAACAAAAGGCCTTACTGAGATATGAGCCAAGCAATTTCTAAGCAATCTGGATCATCATTCAATCATCCATGAATCCAGTTTTTAACCAATTTGCAAACCCCACCACAGCCACCATGTCCCAACATCACAGTCTGTGAAACCCACTAAAAGCACTGAGTTTAACATTCACAATTGTTACAATTCTGTTTTCTTCATCCACGTAATTTAAAAAGAGATCTGACAAATGCCTTTTTAAAAAAAAAAAAAATAGTTTTCTCCTAACTGAATTCTTGGAAGAACAACTTTCAACTTCGGCACTTAAAAAAAAAAAAAAAAAAAAAAAAAACAGCTCCCCCCCCAAAAAATGGTGTTCATAACAGGAACTCTCACGTGTACAGCTACAATTACTTTACTGGCTGTAGGTACTGCCACTACCAAAGCCATTCTAAAAGTGCAACTCCCTAGCCCAACAGCTACATACAGGTTGAGTTAAAAGCTGCTGTCCTCAATTTTACTAAGGATCAAACTCCTCTAAAGCAAATTCTTCAAGCATTGGTCATCCCAAATCCCCAGTAATTTACCCATGCAATATAGACCCATTTTGCCAGCAAGGACACTCATGCCTCAGATCTACACAATAAATCCCTCTACTGCTTTCTCTGGAAGGAATAGGGCATGGTGAGTGGGGGTATAATCCTCCAATTTGGAAGCTAACATATAGTAACATGTGCCAGCAAAAGTAGCCACTAGCACAACGACCCCTTCTACAGTGAAATATCTTTTTAAAAGACCAGTCAAGTGTTGGAGGGAGGGGGCGGGGGGTTGGGGGTGGGGACGGATGATGTACATGACTAATCTAATCTGTCAGAGGGAAATTCTTTGGCAGCTGCAAAGAAAAATAATGAGATTAAAAAGGACAATAAATTATTATAAGAAGAGTGAAGAAAACTACCTGTGTCTTTTTCATGATGAATCTTTAACTAGGCTCATAAGGGTCAAGTTAAGCTTTCAAAAATTAAGCAGTGAGAACTCTCATTCCATGCAAATTGTGGAGGAGATAGAGTTTGAAAGTGAAAAGTATGCAATAAATTAAATTAATTAATTAAAAAGGTTTCAAGAGCCCCCTAGTGTTTCAGTCAAAAGTTTGTAGAATGAATCAGGACCCTTGGGATTGCTCACTGAAGACCCTGCCTGTGGTGCAAAATCACCTATCTGTACTAACCTCAGAAAAGATGTACAAGATTGTTCAGTTTTTCCCTAATGAGAGGAATTTAACATGGTTGGCATAACATTCCATAATAATATTTTGTTGTAACATTTTATGTAACACTTCAAAGCCATCGGGAAATTTAACAAAGAAAACGATAATTAATATTACAAAATATGAAGATGAACAAATTAGATTAAGTGGCACTATAAAGTTATTGTTTTTCTCCACCTCCATCACTCTTTTTTCACTCTCTGGAGAAATAATTAGCATTCTTAGACTTATTTCTAATGTTCGCCTGCAAAATACATTAAAAGGGGTTAGGTTTCACACTGGAAAAGCCTTTACCAAAAGAAGCCTTTATATAAATAAAAATGTACTTTGAGAGTGTATTTCCTGAGATATCAGTGATATTTCAAGATCTTATCTTTCTAATTTTTCTCCCCATTTTTCCTACCCATTCTCTCTGTTTTATCTTCTCATGTCTCTTACTCAGGTCCCTACCCCACAAACCATTACACATGTGCTTAACTTACACATGTGAATATTGTCATTGAACTCACTACGTAAAGTTGTGGATGTATGGAAACTCTTGCAGGACCAGGGCCATCAAGATCATAAACTTTGAGGCAGGGAGGATGTCTAGCTTGTGAATGTAGATGGGATCTTGTGCAGTCTTGGGCATGCTGCAATCTGATCTGCTAACACAGACCCCTGTGTAGGGCCGCACTGATATCAACAGGTTCTGTACAGGAACAGGGGTCCATACAAGCAGATTCAATTGCTGGGGTAGGGTCTTCAGGGGAAGATTTTTCAACAACACTAATGATGGCACTTTAGCACCTAACTGCCATTTGTGCCTTTCAAAATTTCCCATTCAAGAATAACTAAAAAAAAAAAATAGATACTCTGTTGCTCAGCCAGAACCTTTGTCTGCTGTTCCGATATGTTGACAGAACATTCTATCATGGGTAGGATTTTGATTACGTCAAATTCAGACTCATGTTAATCATTCACACTAAAGAGACTGGAGGAAACTCAGTTAATACACAATATAGCTTTAGTAAACTAACCCAGTAATAATAGTTACAGGGGAAAAAATTGCAAGGCAAATAGATTTAAATGTGGTACATATCTAAGTTCCCTTACCACCACCCACTGTATATGAACAAGTAAATATTTAGACTACTTTTTAGGAGCACCTTTGAAATTACTGCAACTGAGGGTTTTAGGCAATTACAACAAACACTATTTAAGATTCAAAATAACTTTTAAAATGTGTTAAAAAGATAAGATGCACCATCACAATCCTTTTCTTTATCAGGAATTAGAACATGACCTGGAGGCATTACCTGCAACTGGAAACCCAAATGATTTTTAAGACCAAACTTTGGAGATATTCTTGAAAAGAAGATGATAATGCATAAAGGAATTCTCTCTCATGAACTGACAAGCAACAAATCAACATTAGCACAGGAATATCACTTAGGGGAATTTCACAGATTAAATAGATTATTTCAATGTATTTTTTAAAAACATTCAGGCCTTTACATTGGTGATCTTGACAAACTAGTTAAAGCTATTGCTGTAATTTAAAGAAGGAAAAAATGCAGCAGCCATGTCAAATCAGTATGTACATCTTATGAAGCTGACATGCTATCACCATGTAGAAGTACTAGATCTATCTGCATTTTTAACATCCTTCTAAACCTTGCTTCCTTTAGAAAATAGTGTGTTCAGCAGTATCACAGCACTTTGTTTGTGCTTATTAAATAAAAAGAAAGGATCACCTTCAACTATATTAATGATAGACTGGTGGATGAAGGATGCCTGCGAAAATTCACAACATCTGTTTGCTCCACTCTCTTCTCAGCATGCTGCACCTATTTCTCATGCTTAATGATGCTCATCCACTCTGCAAGTTTTACGAACAAATGTGTGTTTAGCCACATTCATCATTCTGAATGAGTGTTCTTGATGAAGCATCCACTGGCCTGTTTCGCTCTTTCTGCTACACTTTAACAAATGACAACTGCTCTACGTATTTTTCATTTGTTAAAAACAAAAAGCTAAGTGAAGGATAGGCCCAGCAAATTTTTCTTGCTCCTTTGTAAACTTTAGTAGAAAATGGAAAGCGACATGCATTTAAATGGTATACACATCCACAGGCACAAATCTAAACGATGCATATAGATGGATGGTATTTTCAGAGTATCAGAACACAGTGTCTCGACATGGTATTGGGAGAAATTTGCTATACGCACGAACAACTAGAGTTCAGTTCTCTCTTCAAAGTGATCAAGTATCACAACAGATTAGTTATTGTTATTATTAGTTATTGACTGATCCGGTGAGCCTTCGCAGGAGTCACTCAGCATCTTTATGGACTAGGCCCTTCACAACAAGGAAATTAGTTTGCATTACATTGCACATGACAACACATTTCTCTCCGTAGTTGCAATGTGCATATTATACTAGTACTGAACTTAGTTTAATATGCAATGCAAATGGCATTAAAATTGAAATAGTCCCATTACGTATTTAATAATGTACAATTATTATGCTCCCATTTCATCATGTTATCATTTCAGTTTGTTTTTTTCTGATTATTTATTTAACTTTTTTGGACTAATAAATGGGATGTAAAGAGTGCTCTCATTTATCAAGCTAAGTTCTGCATATCAATAGATATGATTTACTTTTTATTTTTTTAATTATTAAAGTTATCAAGATAATTCAAATAACATGTTAGAGATCAAAGGGGATCAACTAGAACAAACAACAGTCATATAAGACTCTAAAGAAACCAGGATAAATTTTACATCCCTTTGCAAATACAATTACAGACATTGGGCAGCCCTGCTTACTGTTATTAATAGAAATCAAAAACACAATGTACACTCAGTAGGGTAAAGAACAATCGCTCAACCACTACTTTAGTAAGAAAATAACTGGACTGAAAGATAAATTTATTGGATTATTGAACTTTAATGGGAAAGGTTGTCTATGTTTATCTGAAGATTTTCTTTCTTCTACTAGGAAGGCTCTACAGATCCCACCGACTCTGGACAAGGGTTTTATTTTAAGGGCAAAATAAAGTGGAGAAATCCATATGCTCTGCAGTAGCCAAGTTACTAGTCATGGCTTAAGGCCCTGATTCCATAAATACTTCAGCACGAGTAACTTTAGTCACCTGAGCATTTCTATTGAAATCAAGAAGAATACTCACAAGACAATTATTCATAAAGTTTAAGTGTGGGCAGGACTGAGTCCTCAGTCCCCTGCAGTGAGCATTCACTCTTATAGCCATATATACAACCCAATGGGTCCACTGACGTGAGAGAGAACTCCCAGAGAATGCGTGTTAAGGAGGGATTTAAAAGGAAGTGAACTTAGAGATATGATGGACCAAGTTCGGGAGCAGTGAAGGAGGCCACATGGAAGTAAGAACTTGTAGCACAGAAAAAAAATGAGAGCAGAAAGGCAGACAAGAGCTAAATAATTTGTGGCCTTGAAATTGATCATGAGAAGTTTCACTGAGGCAGAAGGAGAATTCTGATAAGAGAACAGCAATTTACACATGCTATTAACATATAAATAGTGCCATATCTGGGTATTTCCATTGCGTTCAGTGGGTTTTGGATCAGGCCCTTATTGAGCGTACTAGCAGAATCAAATGATGCTTATTTGTTTAGCTTGCAATGTTTGGTAAATGAGCTGAGCTCCAGATCACCACTATACAGACTCCCAAATAGAGGAAAAAATGCCTCTTCTACTACTGATGTAACCCATCACCTTCTTGTAAACCGCTATAGGGTCTTAGCTATAGGTTTTATGCCTCTGCACCTTATAAGAGATAAATGAGTATTTCAGAATCCCAAATTTGCTGCTTCCAGAATAAAGTTATGTTCTCAAACACCCAATAAAACATTACTGCCATTCTAATTAATTATAGGCTGACACAATGCAGAGTGTGTTATTTCTTGGTCTGATTGCACGCTGGCCTCAAGAAAGCTTTTATGGCTCCTTGAGATCCCACAATGAGAACATGAAGAAACACTGTCAGGGTCCAAAATCCACATATTTGTTTTATATACAATTAATGTATTCATGAACTCTATGAAGTAGAAAGACAGTCAAATAGCAGTGAATATCAGTGCATTAGGGGAAGTGTCCAATTCTGTGAAAACAGTGGAGACTTTAAAAGGGATCTTACAAAGTCTGAGTACTTTGCCACAGTTTTTCCTTTGATAAATGTTCTTTTGCAGAAGCTTCAGCTGCACGTACCTTAAACTGTAGAGGTGTCGTTCATGCCCTATGTTAGGCCTCCCTAAACAAAGATTCAATCACTAGACTGTCTACTGTGAAACACTCTTGGATCAAAAGGGGGTGTGTGTGGGGGGGGGGGAATGGCCCAGGTCTAGCAACATTTCAGATTAGTTAAATTTGCTGCTGTAAATAATACATTTTTGCCCAAATCAGTCTCAATTTCCAGGATACGAAAAAAACCCTCTAGTAACAAAAACCACATCCCTTCTTGGAGCTAGGGGAAATAGTGGCTCAATAATTGGCTGCAACATAACCAGAATTCAGATTACGAAGAAGTCAAAACAGTCCCAGAATCAGATCCATGTCATGATTTTGAGACCTTAAGACTGCTAACAAAATCATGTCTTGTAAATCCTGCAAAGCCTTAACCCAAAAACCTGAAGTACAGAACATCTGAGCACACATAATTACCCACATTCTTTCTTTGAAACAGATAAAATCATTTTGGAAAACCTTTCCTTTAGATAAATTAATATGCACAATGTTAATCAGGTCTCAGAGCATCACCCCTTGAACAGAAAAATTCTTCAACCTCATTTAAAATAAGTATACCCATAAGCTCAGAAAACCAGCTGATGCCCAACTGAATGACATGACATCTGACAATCATCAAGGCTTTGGGTGTTTGTTTGGGGACAGGGAGGAAAGAGGAGGAAATCTGAAACCAGTAAATGGATAATGTGGCCTTACCAAGATTATGAATCTTTCAAAAATCCAAATATTTTGCAGATTACAAAGGGACTGACCCAAAGCCCACTATATTCAAAGGAAAGACTCCCACTGCCTTCAGTGGGCTTTGAATCAGGCCAAAACTCAGGAGCTATATTCTAAGAATCATGGCAAAATAAAGTTTAACTGCCTACTACTCTTATGGGTATTCTTCTTATGAGACTTCACATCAGCAAGGCCAATGACAAACATTTAGTTGTGAGAGAGGCAAAATTCATCAAAAGACAATTACTGCCAATATACTCTTTAAGAAAAGTTCTACTTAAAAAAAATATTAGAACAGCAGGATACCAAAGATTAACATATTTCAGACCTCAAATGAAGCCACAGCATGATAAACAAAATTCAGTAGAGTTACCAATTGGCAAACTGTTTCCAACAAATGCTGTTTCTTGTGAGTTATCCATCTTATCCATTTTGTAACATATGCATTAAATTACTGAAAACAGATGTAAATGTGCTCAAACTAAAGATTTCTTTGGCACAAATCAACATACAAGAGTGGACCATTTTCACTCTACATATCAATACAGTGTGAAATGGAACTCCCTAATTTTAGGAAGGAACTTCTGCCAACTAAAAGTATTCTAAGAACTTCCTCTGGTATCTTGACAAAGATAAAAAAGAACCGGATAGTAAGAGTAAGTAAATGGAAATACATAAAAATCAAACTACTAAGATGTAATAGCAATTGCATTAAATATCTATTCAGGCTTCTTTGAGGCATAATAAGTACTAAGGAAATCAGTTATTATACTGAACAGAAAACTGCCCATGACAAATTTATAAGCTGCAAACAAAATATTCCTTTTTCAGGTATTAGCAATGAACACTGCAAACAGCTGCATACATTCTTTATAAAAAGGAATTTGTAATTATAACAAAATATACAAATTACCATTTCCTTAAGAAAGAATGCCTCTAATCATCATATTTCAGAAATTAGGTCCCAAAGAGGGGGAAATTAATTCATATTTTTAGCTACAAATGCATTTTTTCTTCTGTAAAACAGATTTGTATCTGAAAATAGAAGAAAAGGATTTATACAAAAATAATCTCACGGGATTCATTACAGAAATACAAAAAGTAATTTTCTGCTGGAACCGTACAGAGCATTTACAATAGATGTTTAAAAAATATGGCCACTAAACACATAAAACATATAAAAGAAGGGGAATTAATACAGCCTCAAACTTAAAACCTTGTTTTAAAGTAACAGGCTTTTTAGCTATAAAACGTAGTGTGTAAGGAACTCTTTTGCTAATTTAAAAATTACAGTGATGTCAAAACCTTTATATTGTGGAGACTTAAAATATTCTGTGCTAGCAGGGCCAGCTCCAGGGTTTTTGCCGCCCCAAGCAGGGCAAAAAAAAAAAAAAAAAGCCGCGATCTGCGGCGGCAATTCGGCGGGAGGTCCTTCGCTCAGAGCGGGAGTGAGGAACCATCTGCCGAATTGCCGCCGAATAGCTGGACGTGCCACCCCTCTCCGGAGTGGCCGCCCCAAGCACTTGCTTGGCAAGCTGGTGCCTGGAGCCGGCCCTGTATGCTAGATACAGAGCCACAGTATTTCTCCCAATTTATCTAAATACTACTACTGTGTAGGATGATCTATTTAGTTTAGTATAATTCCCCAAATGTGTTTACGTATACAACTAACTTGCTATTATGAAATAATTAAAGACATTTTTAAGGAGACAAGAACACTTTCAACATACTAATACAAATAGGTATTAAGGATTATGGTACTCCTCACGTGTTGAATTGTTCCTTATACATGACTAATACCATTAATTCTAGAGGAACTACTGATGGCGTAAGGAACAATTCAACAAGACCCCATGAACTCAATAACTGCAATTGATGGAAAACTGCTCAGCTCCAAACTGGATCATGCTAAGTGAGGACAGAATCTTTGGAGACTTAGCTGCAAATTTCTAGCAAATCTCTACAGTGCATGTGAAAACTGCAATTTTTTAAAGCCTTATAACTTGGCCGAATTTAGACAGGTTTTCACAGGGACAGCAAAAGGTCACTCTCCTGCCAATTTTTCAAGTCTGTGCTCCAAAGCATGAGGGAACCTTCTCAAAGAAAAAGGTGCCAACATTTTTTAACATGAGTAAAACAACACATTTTTCTCTAATCTTGTTCTCGGAAACGGCTGAATGGTTTTGGCTGAAATTTTCAAAAACAAATCTAAGTTTGGCAAAGTTATAAGCAATTGAAAACAGAGGTTTATAATGGGAAGTGTCAGGCAACTTCAATAATAAGTGGTGCTATCAGCCCACCTACAACTAACATTAGTCTGGAATGTCAGTATAAACATGGCAATGGAATCTGCAGAATTGTAGTGTTCTAGGACTTAGGTCCTACCTGTGTTTAAACCCCAAAGAGAAAAATAAGGGTTTATATTAATTTTTATAAACTGTGTGGATGAAGAACAGCAACCAATAGTAGGAAATACACATATTGAACTAAAACCTTAACATGTTAGTAGTGCCCGAGGGGGCAAGGGAAGGTGAGGAGGAGGAACATGGGGGGAGTATTGGAAGTGGGAAAAACATTTCAAGCTGGAGCACTACAAGAAAGAAGAAAAAAATTCCTCACACTTGGCATGGGAAAACCTGAGATGGTTGCAAATATAAGGAGGTAGCCATGTTAGTTTATATCCACAAAAACAAAGAGTCTGGTGGCACCTTAAAGAGTAACAGATTTATTTGGGCATAAGCTTTCATGGGTAAAAAACCTTACTTCTTTAGATGCATGGAGTGAAAATTACAGATGCAGGCATTATATAATGACATGAAGAGAAGGGAGTTACCTCAAAAGTGGAGAACCAGTGTTGACAGGGCCAATTCGATCAGGGTGGATGTAGTCCACTCCTAATAATAGATGAGGAGGTGTCAATTCCAGGAGAGGCACAGCTGCTTTTGTAATGAGCCAGCCACTCACAGTCCCTATTCAAGCCCAAATTGGATGACCTCAGGAGTCGGGGAGAGAGTTATTGGTTTAGATCAGGGGTAGGCAACCTGCGGCATGCGAGCTGATTTTCAGTGGCACTCACACTGCCCGGGTCCTGGCCACCAGTCTGGGGGGCTCTGCATTTTAATTTAATTTTAAATGAAGCTTCTTGAACATTTTAAAAACCTTATTTACTTTACATACAATAATAGTTTAGTTATATATTATAGACTTATAGAAAGAGACCTTCTAAAAACATTAAAATGTATTACTGGCACGCGAAACCTTAAATTAGAGTGAATAAATGAAGACTCGGCACACCACTTCTGAAAGGTTGCCAATCCCTGGTTTAGATGATGGAAGGAGGAGTGCTAGTACTTCTGCAAATGGAAGAGCTGTAGAGACGTCTGACAAAGTGGGTATTCACCCATGAAAGTTTATGCTCCAATACATCTGTTAGTCTATAAGATGCCACAGGACTCTCTGTTGCTTTATAGAGCGACTTTGTGGTCTGGAAGGCGAGCCAAGCAAATCCTGCAAAAAAACCTTTTCTACGAATATTCATTCAATTAAAAAAAAAAAAAAGTCTGAGTATTTGTGCCCTGTGTTCTCTTTCTCCAAATACTGTAGAGAACAAATTTACTGGCAGGAATATTTGCATAAATAGCTCATTTTAATTACCTACTGGCAAGGTATTTGGAAAAAGCTCCATTAAAATCTGCAGTCACGAGTATTTGCACTAGAAATCTAATTCAGAAAGTTGCATTCATCGGATCAGCTGTAAACGTCAGAAATACGCAATCTGACCTTAATTTCCAGTCAAAACGGCTGGAATGCAGAGCATCGGAAACAACAAACTGTTCACAAACGTGCTGCAGATGAAAAACTATCTGCAAGCATTTGGTGAATATTGGACAATAGATATTTAGAGAAAATCATGATCAGTTTGCGGAACAGAAAGGGAGGCTGAATACAAACAGTAATTTGGTGAAAATCATTTGCCCAAGCTACCTGTATTTTGATGAGAACACATTAGGCTGCACTCTCCCTTTGGCAGAAACCACTGGAATCCAGACAGTAGATCCACAGAGGAAGAAAGTCCACCCCAGAGGAAGGTCCCATGACCCAAGGGTGTTCACAAACAGCTACAAAACTAAGGGATTTAGCAGCTTACCCAGGAGAGGTGCCAATTCAGTACATCTTCCAAGGTTTCTCTATTTGTGGGGCTCCTTGACCACACTTTAAATCATCCTGTTCTGGCAACCAAACTGGAGAGTGCAGCAATGTAAACAGCACTGCTCTTCCCCCTCTGGGTTAGTGTTGCTTCTGATAGCAAAGAGAGTTGGAAAATGCACACACACACACCCTGTATTCTCCCAAGTAGCTTAGCAATTACATAAAGATGAAATAAGGACAAGTAATTAAAGTCTAAAGAAATAGGCAAGTGCACCATTCCCAATTCTTGTCATACAACTGAGGCATTGTTGACATATGGGGTTTTGTTTGTTTGTTTGTTTATGGTACACTGGGGATGTCCATTAAAATAACCCCTCCACCAGCCTCTAAACTTGGGTGTTAATCTTCTTACAGACTCTGGGCATGTGGTGCCTAAACACAGCATTTGGCAGGACTGCCTTGACAGTCTCCAGCACTTGGCAAGAGAAGATGGAAAAGATGCAGAATAATGTCAGCTTGAATTGCAATTTGTTATGTGAATGGTTCTCTTGCTTACTACTCTAGAGTATGTTATGGTTTCATAGATCATGCTGAATGTGCAATATATATATTTTCAACCATTCATATTAAAGTGGCGTAAATATTTTCACTACTGCCACATTCTCATGTGGTAAGCTTATATTCGCTTATTTTTTGTTGTTTATTTTCCAATGTTTTGCATCTTCAGTCAACCTGACCATATAAAAATGGCTAATTTAGGGCTAGATTCTGCAACCTTCACTTACAGTGAGTAAGGCCTATTCCATGGATAGTTGCATTGACTTGAACTTGAATAAGGCTGAGAGTATCTGGTCCCCCCTTTTTGCAGTAAATAAAGTGGTATATTCAGTATGTAGTGTAATAGTATAAAATGAATTATTTAGGAATGTTTCACATGTGAACATAATACCCACAGGAATTATGTTGCCATCTAATTTTAATGCACAACCCCATTTTAAAAAAATTCTATACTATATACATATGTTAACATATTGATGTATTTAGTATTGACTAATAAAAATATGAATTATTGTATGAGCCAAAAAACAACCTTTAGTTTTGACACAATTGAACTCACACACTTTAAGTAAGAAGTGTCAGTATTTCATATTCTTAAGAAATCATACAAACCACACACCTGTCATTGACTTAACTGGGCAACAGATGTGACTGGTGCTCAGGGCTGCAGCTACAAATGCAATTACCTGGCAGTAAAAATACTACACTCAAAGGAGGAAGTTCAGATGAAACATTTTCCTATAATTGGCCTCTCTCTTTTAAGGAGCCTTTTTCATTAGTCTGAAAATGATCAAACAAATTTTAGCGCATTCCAGGAAACTACCTGAATACTAAAAAGCAATTTCTCCAGGTAGGAGTTCACATTTTAAATCTGTTTTATTTTTTCCAGCATAGATAGCAAATAATTTTTGTTATTGAAATAAATGAAGGGTGACATCATGAAGTAGCAAACATTTATAGTTTTTATTGCTGCTGCCCTATTTGAAGAACTAAATTGTTTCACTTTAAATTTTGGAATATGTCTATGGACTGACCTAAAAATGTGGCAATTTTACATATAGCTTTGAGTACACACAGGTTAAGTACTTGGGCCCTCAGAGGGGTTTTTTTTTTGTTTTTTTTTTTTAGTTGTTTTCTTATGCTCAGCTTTCAACATGTACACAAATATTTTAAAAAGCATTTTATTAAATGTGTCTAATTTACTCTTTTCCATAGGGAAAGACAAATGCAACAAAAGCAACCTTTTATTTCAATGAAGTTTTAGCAAACAAAAATAGAAATGACTGGAACAAGGCTGTGGGTCAACAGAAGTTTGGACAAATGGGAGCAATTTGACCACAGAGCCCATTTCACTCAGACTGAAAGCAAAAAATATCAAGTAAAGTTTTTACACTTAATTTCATCTTCAATCACCCCACATTTTCATTTACACGTTTAGAAACAAGAAATGACGAAGCATCTCTTCAGTGGGAGGTAGTGCAGGGAACTGAGAGTCACAAGTCTTGGGTTCTAATCCCACCTCTGTCACAGCATCTATGAGACTTTGGGTAAATCAAAACATTTCTATACCTCAGTTTACAAAATGTATAAAATAGCATTTAGGGTTCCTTTTTTAAAAATAACACAAATCACTACCGTAGTACTGAGGTGCTCTGTGCGACATAAAGGTGCTGTGACAGACTGCTCTCACAGTTCCCCCAACAGCATCTGTTTAGCCCTTACAATCAAACTGCAAATATCTTGAATACCCATGGTACATTGAAGGCATTCCAACTCCCTGCTCTGAGAACCTTAGCTTCAATGATTCAGTGATTCAAAATCCCTTCTACATCCTCCCTACAGTGAAGGTCAACAGTTCTATACTGTGTGTTGCCAACTCTTATGATTTTTTCGTGAGTGCTATGGTATCTGGTGGTGTTCTTAATACCCCAGCTCCTAGATTCAAATCATTGTGTGAGAATCTCAGCTTTTATTAAAGAAAGGGAACTTCCTTGCCCTCATGGTTGTGGGGAAAAGCTTGGGAATGTGAATTAAGTGCACTGTAAAGAGTCAGAAGACAAATAAAAAGACCCCTAGGTGTATTATTTTTAGATCTAATGATTTCTTGAAGGCCTGATTTGTGATTTTTGAATGCTTGGGTTTCTCAATACTGGGTATTGAGTGGATATATTCTAAGATAGCATGCATCTGAAACACAACAAGAACCATGCCCTTGAAAGTACATACATTTTACCCCAAAGAACATTATAGATCTAGTACAGCATTTTTGAAAAGCTAATGCAACATAGATCTAAACATGCATTACAGAAAAGATGAAAATGAAAGCACAATTTACAGATTTATGAAAAAGAGCTGATGCAGCAGGAAATTCACATCTTACACTAGGATACTCATGACTTACAATGGGAACTCAGGAACAGAGAGACTTGTGGAGCCACGGTGAAAAGCCCCTGGGCTTTTCTTTTTCTGGTACCATTTATGCCTTTAGCTCTAACTTGCCTTCCTTTCTCTGGGAAGCTCCCATGAAGGCCAAGTCTATACTATGGATTAACTGTGATTCCAGAAAGAGATGGCTATCGAGTGGTGCAGCTGTAGCATTGCAAATCTTTTGTGTACAGAAGGAAAGTCATGACTTCCACTGGCTGAGCTCATTCCGGTTTTCTCGAGTGGTCTGTTGAAAGCTACATCAACTACTCAGCATAACAAGTGTAGGCTGGTTCCACCCCTTGCTGGGGACATGAACTTTAATTAGGTTTAAAAGTGTATTTAAGTGTCAAGTAATACCTTCCTTGGTCAATAATAGACTCCGGTTCTGATTAAGTATCTCTTATTGCCTCATTTCAAATCAAGCCACCTATTTATTCCGCTCAACCTTCTCCAAGGAGAAAGATTAACTCATTTCACTTGCTCTAGTGTCACATGTAGGTTTTCAACGTCGTCAATCATAATGAAGTAAAAAAAATTACAGAAACAAAGTCAAGAAAAGTCATACGTCACCACCTACATCTCCAACAGGTGGTATAGTTTGTGAGGCCGTACATTCAACACAATAGCATTTCTGTCTGTAATGTGATAACTTTTGAACACCCCATCTGATCAATCACAAATCTTCAAGGAATAATCTAGGCATCAATGAGCAGAAACCTATTGATTTTGGTGAAAATCAGAAAACCGAAAGGGGAAAGTGAGGGATATATGGAGCCCCTGGCATCAGGTTAGCAGTCCCAGCAGCTTCAGTCAGATATGAATCGTATATAGAACAAACAATTTATTGATAGTAGCCATTAACACCTTCCAGCATAATAATACCCTGACCTCACCTCTGCCTATGACAGGGGAAGGGGGTAATGGAGAAAAATGGAGAACACAGAGCCCCTGGCATGGGGGAAAAATAGGGGCCCCTCATATGGAGAAAGGGGGGGCACAAAGAACCCATCAGGGAGCACATGGGGGAAGTTGCAGGGAGTCCCTTGAATAGAGGGGATGGGACCGTTGTACATACCATGAGCTTGTCGTGGAGAACGAGGGAGCAAGGAACCCTGGTGTGTGCAGAGAGTTTAGCCTGTAATTCCTAGATTGTCTTACTGTGACATGCTGCATGACATTTTGCAGTATTTTCTCCCACCAATTAAAGAGCTATTTGGTAAAATATTCTATTATAAACTATAATTGGAAGTTGTAATTTGAAGTGACAATTTTTTTTATTAAGAGGTGCGGTGGCTGAGCAGTTGAAGAGCTTGACTACAATCCTGAAGATTGTTGGTTCAAGTCTCACTCAATCTCACACTGAAAGGCCACCTCTACTTCACCCAGCTGCAAAATGGGTACCTGATCTCTCAGGTTAGAGCAGTCAAAGACAATTGGATGTCATGCTGGCCACGTCACTCTCTTGTGTGTCGCTGTCTTGCCTTAATCCCAGCAGTCTAATGAGCAACAGGCGGGGTTGGGGAAACTTTCACATTACGATGGATGGAAGTAGGGAGGTTTTCTAAGATTAAGATCTTGCTAAAATAGTCAGAGGAAACGCCAGCAATGGTTTGACTATCATGAAATACATACCTTTGAAAATGCAGAGGAACTCAAGCAATTCTTGTTTCATTCCATGCCTACTAAAACCATTCACTCATGCAAACAGACAATTATTACTATGGATGTAATTTGTGTTGCACCAGACCCCCACAGGCTTCAGGCAGCATCAGGGCCCCATTGTGCTGAGCACTGTGTGAACACATGAGAGGTAGTCCCTGCTCCCAAAGAGCTTACAACTTAAGGCCCTGATCCTGTAAGGAGAACCATGTGGGCAGACCTCTGTACTCACATGGAATGAATTGTAGGATCAGGGCCTACAATTAAAAAGGGCTTGCTGCTTGTGTTGAGATTCAAGCTGAGCTGAGAACACTTACAGAAAATTTAATAGGGACAAATGTTCCAAAGGAATTTGAGAGGTGGGGTGGCACTTTGGGCCCTCTGCCACTGGAGGGGTTTGCATGTACACTGCTGAATTCTAGCACTTCAGAATGTTTGCAAAAATGAATTCATCAATTTTCACATGCCCTCATGAGAAAGATCATCATCAACCCTACGTAATGCAGAGTGAGAGCAGGCTGAAAAATTTTAAGATACCCAACCAAAGGAGTCAGCCTCAGAATGAGACTGCAAGAGTCCTTTGACACACATCCTCTGAGTTCACTAAAGCAGTGGTTCTCAAAGCCGATCCGTCGCTTGTTCAGAGAAAGCCCCTGGTGGGGTAGTGCAGTTGTAGGTGATTTAACAAAACTGCTGGTGTGAACAAGTCCTCCTTCGCCCATGAGCAGAGTTTACACAACATCTGCTCAGCCATGGAGCCTGTTCAGCTGCAGGAAGGTATCTGGATAGGAGTTACTCTGTCTTCAGTAACAATCTTGCACTTCCTGCCATAGTTACCAAAAGATGTGGGGTACCCTTACAATTCAAAAGGCCTACGGACATTGTTTTCACAGAAGGTCAGCCCAGTGCAGCTATATGGAGGAGTATTTAACACTGGTGATTTTTAAGAAGAAATCAGTGATGAACTTTAGCATTCAGTTTCTGTTAATAAAGAAACTGAAGAGCAAAACAGGATATCAGAAAAGGTAAATAATATTTTAGTGTGACCGTGCTGAATGCTACAATGGCAGACTTATTTATCATTGTCCAAACTATGTTTATATTACTGATTTACTTTGCAAAACACTGTACATTGATTTTGATTGGGAAAGGATGCTTAAGGATGTTAATTAGCTTTGTCACTGCAAAAATGCAGGTATCAGAAGCACTTATAAATTTGGAATACATTTAAAAAACTAATCTGAAGTAAAAATTGAATTTATCCAAACATGCAACACTATTCTGCTGAAACCGTGACTTATGCGAGGCTAGCAAATCAAGCCCGAGGTAAAAGACTGCTCTCTCTCTAGCTTGCATCCTGTTGTTAAAATGTCAATGTTTGCATAATAAAGTGCTTAGAATCATTAACCTTTGGTGTAAATATTACAAATCAAATTTTCTTCTTCTGATAATTAAGCCAGCGGACAAAAGTGTAGTAACCGGTTTATATATTCTCATTTACATTTACCATCCATACTGCTGGTGGCATGAATTATAGCACTTTGCAGTAAAGTAACTTCACCACCATTGGCTGAGTAAAACTATTTTGCATTACAAATGGTGTTTAACAGACACTTTCACATATCACTAAAATCACCATGCAGATGAGCACAAATAATCCTAATGAAACCAATAGATCTACTTACATATGGGCTTGTCAAGGTGAGTAAGGCCTTCTGTGATCATTCTTAGCACTACGAGAAGATGAAGGTGTACTATTTTCCTGTTAGGGTCTCTATTGTTACCATTCATGCCACGAAATGGTTGGATCCAAGACTATTTGCAGGAGCTGTATATGTTAAGCTGTGTATGACCTGTAGCCAGCCAGCTTACAATAAACCACAATACAGATTTGTCTTTATGTATCCCTCATTTATTCACTGCCACATCCTAAACTCTGTGCTTTAGTCCATCTGGCACTACTTTTGTAGAACTCTGACTGTTTACCCTCAGACATATGCCTAGCTGGTGCGATTACTATTTATAACACCAAGCTTCAAACACTTATTTTCTGATTATCACTATTCACATTGTGTGTGAATTTTAAATTATTTTATTCCGCATACATGTTATACCATATATGGCATGTCATGTCATATGATCTGTAGTACTCCTTGCGTACAGCACTTTGATAATTGTGAAAGGTGCTCTGTAACTGGGGAGGGAGAAAAAGATTATTTGTGTTAAAATGAGCATCTTGAACTGCATTGCTGTATGACTGTTTTCTCAGAACTCTAACAAACTGATTAGAAAGTCAGAATTTAAAGTGCCATGACATAATTTCATTTTGTAACATCCCATTTTTAAGCACCATATCTTATACAAGACTTAAAATGTGCTAATTGGAATTTTTCACAGTGCACAGAATGCTGTTTTCAAGATGACAACTACTCTTCTTTTATCAGAGTGCTCAATAGAAAGAGAAAAATCATTTTCAGAATTCAAAGCATTTTGATCTGGTTCTGTCAAAGTGCTATATGCACTCGGTGGGTAATCTGTCTTCAAGCAAAACATGAGTACTTAAGTTCAGGGGGCTGGCTTGTTGAATAAAGTCACTTCCAAACATTGTAAAAATATGAAGCATTAAAAAGAGAAACGAATTCAGTAAGCCTGCCGCTATCAATAGTTTTGCCATATTACCTGACATGAACCTTGGGGTGAACTTATTTCAACTTTTCAAGTTGATAATGATATTTCTAATAATGCCTTTCACCACACAGAGATGGGATGAGCTTTACTTTACTAATATTACTGAAACACGTCTGAGATTGAATGCAAGCAATTATTTATATGTTGATGGGTAATACTGCCATATTATTTTCCAACTTGTCTTTCTTGATGGGTACCAGAAGAGGGGTTCTCAAACTTCTTTCGTTGTGTGGCTCACCTCTTAATAAAAAGATGGTCTTGTGGACACCTCTCCTCCCATTTTTGACTGCATAAATCATGCAATCCCCTCTAGCAACTACAGTATTGCTCACATGGAAAAGTAAGTGTTGTGGAAGTATTTGGCAAATTTTAACTGTTCCATTGGTGGATGGGATTGCTCCTATGTACAATAGCAGCGGCTAATAGTAAAGGCAAGTAGGCTGACACCTCCTCCTTGCATCCAGCTGTTATTAGACACCCAGGCTTCTCTTTGCAGTGAAGGCTCGGGACATCTGTAGAAGCAGTTGGCAGCAAAGTGATGAAACCAGGACTATGTAACCTGCCAGATGCATAGGGACAGTCAGTTGTCTGCAGCTTATAGTATGAGAACCACTGATATAAGACCTTTGCACCATAAAACTCATGCTCCAGGAATATATTCATATTAGGAAACAAAGACTCAAAGCTGTGGGAGCGGACTGTTTTGCTTGCAATACAATGGCAGGCTGTTGGCACAGTAGGGTCTCTTTTGTATGCTGAATTGTCTCAAATGGAGCTGAAGACTGGATGGTTGCTAAATACAATACTCCATTTAAGAGGGACTCCTCTACTACAACTAAACGTGAAAGAATGTCTGCGCCAAGGGCAGGCCAAACCCACTGCCGGGTTACTGGTGCCTGGCCAGACCAGACATGATAAAAATAAAGGATATAAAGCCCTGGTAAAGCCACTGACCTTCCACAATCTCAGTGACTCATACCTCCTTCAGCAAGGTTACAATGAGGTGATAAAAAGAGTAGACGTCCTAGCCCATGGCTGGACCAATCATTTCCAAGTCAACCCAATCACGAGAATGCTGTGTCTCAGTGGCAGGGTGATTCTACCACCACAGAAGTTGACAGAACTAAGCAGCACTGATTTACTGATCTATGAAGCTGAGTGTGTCACGTTATCACAGACCCTTCAAGGGACCCACGTTTGCCATCACTGGCAGTGTCTCTATCTTCCCTTTACTGTGCCAAAGCAGTCGCTGTCAACAGTAGAAAGATTAAGGTTGTGTGTTCATATGTAAATAAATCTCCCATCATCAGTCCCATGGTATTTGTCCAAGAGGCCACAATTACATTTTTACCTGGGCAAATGGGATCTGCCCCCACAGCTAAAGCTAGCTAAAAAAAATAGATACCTGCATTATTGGAGGAGATAATAGAAGGCCTAGTTTCTTGATTCTTAGAGGTATCAAATGGAAACTCTTAGAAGGGCTAGGTACGTTCCCTTTGCAGTCCCCAAGTCTACTGGGGAAGCCATCCTATCTTAATGGTAAATACTTTGATATCCATTATGACTGCACATGGAAAACCTTAAATGTCCCAGTATAAAAAGGGAACTTTCCAGCAAGTCACATATCTTAACAACATCATGCACCTCTAGAATTAATACAAGCACTGATGACACATCATGGCTAAAATACTATATCCATAACAAAGGCTGTGGCAGACTGGAGGCATGGAGACAATGAAAGAAAGGTGTTAAAGGACTCTGTGGACTATCTGGGGAGTAAAGGCGGGAAGTAAAACAATCAATTTGATTAATATTTTGAAAAACCAAGAGTCATTCAAGTGATCATTGCTTGATTGAGCTAAACTACACAAAACTTTCAGGCTTCTCTCTAGTAAGACATACTATATTATCGGAAAGTCATGTTGTTCATTCTGTGCATTGTCTTGGGGGTGTCTACCATGAAGATGAGACCAGTTATGCATCTGATAAGCTGGAAGTGAAGGCTCATATTTACTCGGGAGATATTTGGTTACAACAGAGTCAGAAGAGCTAAGATAACATGTCTTGGCCACAGTCCATCTGATAAGGGCATTAGGGTAACTAGTAAACACAGAAAATCTATAACAATCTTTTCTTCCAATTTAAAACTTAAGGGATTCAAAGTAGATGCCAGAGCTTTGACCCTTAGTAATCCTGGACCAAAAGGGAAATCCATAAAAACTCTCAAAAGTAGTTAAGCAAAGCTCCTGAGATTGCTGTTTCTCACTTTCCCGATCACCACCCTATTGCACAGACATCCAGAGGTGTCTATTGGACAAAAAGAAAAAATTAATTGGACTAGAGAAAATACTATTGCACTGATTTAGATTATAATCTTATGGTATGTCACATTAAACATACCTTTGTCCATAGCATTAAATAAGCAGAAATCAATATCTGTTTATTTCTGGTTTGAAAGATGCACCTAATTTGCCTACAGTTTTATATCAAAAATAATAAAGACACATGGAATAACATACTGTACCATATATAAAGCAGCAAATCATGTTTCTCGAGCTATATTAACAGTGGTTAGCTGGCCTATGCCAATTAACACTAAACCCACTATTTAAACAGTTGTCTTCGCATTTCTTATCCCCATCTCCTTTGTCATCCCTTGCTATCGTAAACCTAGTTTAAGTACCTTGGGGCAGGGACTTGCCATTATGTTTGTCTTGCTATCTGCCTAGAACACAGAATGCTGCAAAAATTATCACCACCATCATCACTGGTGAGATTGTCACACCTTTACTCACACAGAGTAGCACCTCACCCCTCAGTTAGGACCACTGACTTCAATGGGACTATTTCTGAAATAAGGAACTAAACATTAATATGTGTATCACGACCTAGCCCTGTAATCATCCACCATAGAATGTTCCTGAAAAAGTGATAATATTTGTAAACATGCACACACAACTATAAAGTTGCACGAAACCGTTGGCCCTGATCCTACAATTCACTGCACATAAGCAGACAGTGGAGCTCTATATGAAAAAAGTACTCTCCTACACTTAATTAATTGCAAGATCAAGGCCTCCTATTTGATTCTCTTGTACCAAGATGACTACATGGAAATGAAATGAAATGATTTTTTTTTTAAACATGGTTATGTTTAAAATAAAGAAATTCAGTTTATTTTCTCCCAGAACAAAAACATGCCTTCATCAAATGAATAATTTAAAAATCTCCAAGTCATCATATATTCCATTCATCTTTTTGTGCAGTACATAAATTGAAGTCTTTGTGAAGTATTTAGGAGAGGTCCAATTCATTCAAACCTGTATTTAGCTACCTTTTTGAGGAACATCTCTATTTAATAAAATAGATCACTCTAATTTTAAAGAGCAGGTTGTAAAAACTGCATTTACCCTATTGTGAGGCTGTTTGGAATCAACACAAGCACAGGTATATTAGAATTTTCATGTAGAGCAGATCAAAGTGCATTACATTACTTCAAAGACTTTGCATTATTCCTCTTCCCCTCTACAGTATACTATGTGAATTCTTGTCATTATATCAATTTAATCCACTGCCATTTTTAGGCTACTGTTTGTCTAACTGAATGAAGAGGGGAAGAGTTGGCATTTAATGTGACTGCATCGCTTTTTCCAACCCGCCTACTTTAAAGAAAAAGTTTGTTGAGTGCATACAATTCGCTTCACAGATCATTTGAAATGCATAAACAATTCGAAATGCAGAAATAACAAAAACAATAATTTGTCATTTTGAAATGCTGAAACGCTTGGAGGAAGATTTGAATATAGTACACGCTTTTGTTTGTAAGCATGGTGATTTGCCAAGCTACACCTCACACTGCACTAACCCTAGGGCATTGCAGTCACAAACACACTTTGATCTGCTGTGCTTTTGGATTTTCTCTCGGAGGGCTCTACCTTTCTTGACAATCCCAGAGGGAAAACGCAGCATCGCATTCTTTCCCATGTACCACTCCAAAATGAACACTCCATATGCTTGCTGTTAGTTCAGCCTTGCACTATTATTCCACAAGCTTGTTTGTATAATAACGACAGCTGCAGGATTTTTCAGCTAAAGTTGTGAAATGGGAAAAAACCCCTACACATTATGTGACAAATGAGAAATAGAGAAATAACAGTACTTCTGTGTGGTCTAAATACAAACAGAACATACATGCAGCCACAATCTAACATTAGCATATTTAACCATTCTATTCTAAGATACTTAAATAGTACAGTACAAAGAGCTTAAAGTCTGGTTTTTGTCTGTATTATGGATCAAAATAAATATCAATATCTAATTTCAGTGCTGCTTCATTAGTATGCAATCAGTTTAGGGGAAAATATAATGTAGCAAGGGAGTCAAAATTGATACAAATCTACTAAAGAATATGCAGGGTAAAAAATGCTGGTTGTGAAAGTGGGGCAGTGGAGTTATTTAAAAAAAAACAGTTTTAAACTCATTTAAAAAAAATCAGCATCAACTTACAAACTCCTAAGAGATCTGGAGACGTATGAGGTGATATTATTTCATGTATATGAAATCAAAATCAGATTCATAGTTCTTATTGGCTACGGCACCAATGCTACTCTTGGAGTTCATAGCTGGCAATCCTTTATTCTACATATTACTGATGAGAAGTAGGCCTTGAATTGGTAAGGTATGTTTTCAAGCTTTTGTTGACATATTTTACTTTTGTCTTACTACCAAGACCACAAAAGCAGTAAAACTTGAGGAGACCGAGCAAATGACATTAGACTGATAGTATTTTCCAGAGTGGGTTTGTATGTGTTTATCTCATTTCTAATTTTTCCATTTGTTATCTTTTGGTGACTACAAGCAACTCTGCTACCATGAAGAGGAGAAAAAGACGGTACTGGAATTAACTTAAGAATGGCCATACTGGGTCAGACCATCAAGCCCAGTATCCTGTCCTCCAACAGTGGCCAATGGCAGGTGCCCCAGAGAGAATAAACAGAACAAGTAATCATCAAGTGATCCATTCCCTGTCGCCCATTCCCAGCTTCTGGCAACAGAGGCTAGGAACACCATCCCTGTCCATCCTGGCTAATCACTACCATGAATTTATCTAGTGCTTTTTTTATCCCTATTATAGTCTTGGCCTTCACAACATCCTCTGGAAAAAAGTTCCAGTGGTTGACAGTGCGTTGACATGAAAAAAAAAATACTTTCTTGTGTTTGTTTTAAACCTGCTACGTATTAATTTCATTTGGTAGCCCCTTATAAATAAATACATTATAAATAAATTAATGGAGATATCCTATCTCCTAGAACTGGAAGGGACCTTGAAAGGTCATCAAGTCCAGTCCCCTGCCTTCACTAGCAGGACCAAGTACTGATTTTGCCCCAAATCCTTAAGTGGCCCCCTCAAGGATTGAACTCACAACCCTGGGTTTAGCAGGCCAATGCTCAAACCACTGAGCTATCCCTCCCCCCTTCTTGTATTATGAGAACTTTATTTACTTTCTCTGCACCACTCATGATTTTATAGCCCTGTATCATATTCCCCCCTTAGTCGCCTCTTTTCCAAGCTGAAAAGTCCCAGTTTTATTACTCTCTCCTCATACGGAAGCCGTTCTATACCCCTAATCATTTTTGTTGCCCTTTTCTGAATCTTTTCCAATTCCAATACATCATTTTGAGATGGGGCGACCACATCTGCACACAGTATTCAAGGTGTGGGCGTACCATGGATTTATATAGAGGCAATATGATATTTTCTGTCTTATTATCTATTCCTTTCTTGATGATTCCCAACATTCTGTTCACTTTTTTCACTACCGCTGCACACTGAGTGGATGATTTCAGAGAACGATCCACAATGACTCCAAGATCTCTTTCTTGAGTGGTAATAGTTAATTTAGACCCCAGCATTGTATACGTATAATTATAATTCCAATGTGCATTACTTTGCATTTATCAACATTAAATTTAATCTGCCATTTTGCTGCCCAGTTACCCAGTTTTGTGAGATCCTTTTGTAGCTCTTCGCAGTCTACCTGGGACTTAACTATCTTGAGTAGTTTTGTATCATCTGCAAATTTTGGCACCTCACTGTTTACCCCTTTTTCCAGATCATTTATGAATATGTTAAATAGGACTGGGCCCAGTACAGATCCCTGGGGGACACCACTAACTCTCTTCATTCTGAAAACTGACCATTTATTCCTACCCTTTGTTTCCTATCTTTTAACCAGTTACCAATCCATGAAAGAACCTTCCCTCTTATCCCATGATTGCTTATTTTGCTTAAAAGCCTTTGGTGAGGGACTTAATCTCTGAATGTTTGTAATCAGAGGTCCTCTGACGGAAAGCATTATAGAAATGAAAAAGATTCTTACTTCCACTACTAATGTAAGGAAAACATCTCCCAGTGGAAAAAACACTTTCACTACTTTTCACATGCACTGGAAAGTCCTGGAATGGGAAGCTTTACGGTGCTGTAGACACACACAAAAATATTTTTAGAACTCTTTTCCTTAACCTGGCAACTAGGATATTTGAGTTTACTCTACATCTATGTAACATAATTAGATTCTTTCTGGATTAAGTCCATAACTCTAATTAATGGAAAGACACACACGGTATGCAGGTTTGCATGCAACAACTTTTTCTTTCTGCTATTGAGGAGAGTCCCGTTTTAAGAAGATTTAGTAATGGGCAAATGGAAGTACCACCCTACCATAAAATGAATATAGCATTTCTGACCATTAACCACAAATAAAGTAACTAGACCCAGATGGGGGGAAAAAATGCTGAGCATTTGGCTTTCCAAACTACTTAACATTCAGTGTCTGCTTGTTTGCCATAACACACAAGCCCTGTATTTATATTTCTCCATTTAAAACTAATAATGTAAAATTAAACAATAATCCCATTTGAGCTGGTGTTAGAGCGCAGCCTTAAGTAGCATGGATGTAAATTAATATGCTGGGTTTTTAATACTATCTAATGGAAAAAACAGAAAGCAGAAACAAAACCCTCCACCATACCAGGAAGAAAATCGAACACCTGAAAATTGAAAAGCACAAGATGCCAAAAGAGATTCTTCAATGTCTCAGCCATTTACTGTAGAGATCTTTTCTCATTTGCTGATGACTTTGGCAGACCTGGTTTTGTCACCAGTCACTCTGTACTTTGTTTAATTATGCAGCACACCAACAGATATTTTCTTTCTGATCGCATAAATCACATTTGCTTTGACACCGTCCTCAATAGGGGCTGCTAGAACAATACAGTGAGAGCTATTGACTCCATCTCTCAAGTCCACAAGGTGTATCATTTAGCCAAGAGTGATAATTAGACGCAGAATATACTGAAAACTGTCAATAGGCATGTCAATAGAAGGACTCTTAGCATCTAACATCCAGTGAATCAATGGTGTTTTTCAGCTATAAAATCAAGAAAATGATAGCTTTCAAATGAATGGTGGAAAGGAAACACGAGGCTCCTTGGGGAGGAATAAAACAGCTCAATTTTCCCTCACTGAGTGGCTCTCCAACTGCCTCACTCAATGGAAAAGGTCACAGAACATTACAGCAAAATATCTCTGAAACAAGATGTACAACAACGCTGGGACATGACATGAAGTACAAGCACACCACAAAGGCCTGTATATCTCTGACCTGACAGAATTAAAGCATGGGTCAGCAGATGCCAGACAAGACAGGAATTGAAAGACAATGATTGATCTATGTAGAAGAAAATATGACTGCATGCCCTGATAAAGTATGTATGCATGCATGTGAATATTATATAGAGAGTATTCTCTTCTCTCTCTTACACACACACACACACACACACACACACACACACACACAATTTAAAGCTGTTGTTGGTTTTATTCTCTGTTTTAAAAGTATGTATTTCCGAAGACTTCCAAGCACGATGGAAAAAGTGATTTCTATGAACGATACATTTTAGTTAATTTATTTCTACTAAAAAGTGTCACAATAAAACAGATCCTAAAATATTGCAATTTTTTTAAACAGACATTAATAGGACTAAAATTAACTATGGTTCTGTATATTGAGGGAACAATGTACAATGTAGGGGGGAGGGATAGCTCAGTGGTTTGAGCATTGGCCTGCTAAACCCAGGATTGTGAGCTCAATCCTTGAGGGGGCCACTTAGGGATCTGGGGCAAAATCAAAAAAATTGGTCCTGCTAGTGAAGGCAGGGGGCTGCACTCGATGACCTTTCAAGGTCCCTTCCAGTTCTAGGAGATATCTCCATTATATATAATGTGAGGTAACAGTTTTCAATTTCACTTAAAATACTGTTTCAGATAAAGCAATATTTAATCAGTGCAGCGGGACAAGGGATCCCAGCATTAAAAGGTCCACATGATATTTGAACACTGTTTAGAACCGTTAACTGGGCTACCGCCTGGTGTCTAAAAACAATTCTAACATAAATTTTGCCCCATAGACATTAGTAGACTGAACTATGTTAGACACTGTTTTAGCTGGGATCCAGGCTTATAAGTGAATCTCTGATATGATTAAAAAGCCCAGTGTAGAGAGACAGAAAAAAAAATTAGGTTTAGATTTTCAAAAAAGTGACTTGATTTTGAGTGCTGTGGCTGTTTCAGTGCAGAAAACAAACTCACAAGTATGAACTCTCTCAGACACAACCAGTTTAGGAAGTGTTTTCTTCCACCGTTCTTTATTTGGCAGCTCTGTCACTGAATATAAGTTAAGCTGTATGCAGCTCATTTCTTATAACACACTGCCATGTAAGAAATCTGATTTCCTTATCAGATGAGGGTCCTTGCTCCCCAAACTACTAGTGAGTTAGGGAATGCCACGAGTAGTAGTGATGGTATTTCCTGTCTCCAGAGGGGAAAAACTTTTTATTGCTCTTCTGAGCCTCTGACATAGTTCAAGATACCGAGTCAAAGTAACTCTAAACATAGGGGATTCTCATTTACACTAAGGCCAGTATCCATGGACCTTACAATGACTGTAAATTATTTACTACCTCACTAAGGCAGTTTACACCACCCCACTCCGGCAATGTGTAGGATCCTTCTACCTAGTGTGCTGTACCCAAGCAGGAGTGTTCTGGAAATGAAGCAACTAGACTGTTCAGTTCCATTTTATTATTCAACACAAATGCAATGTAAAATGCAATAAGGCATCATAAGTTATTAGTTGGTTAGCACCAACATTTTCAAAAATAGTAGCCTAAATTAAGCTATCCTGATCTAGGCTCCTCACCAAGTGGGCCAATTTTCAGAAGTATCCCCAGCAGCTCTCAGACTCTTATTTTATAAAATGTTTGACCTAAATTCAAAATTATGTTGGCTGTAATTATCTCTGGCACTAACAAAAAGGCACATAAATGATATTTTATACATTAATCTTACATTGACAGTATCCCTTAAAAGACTTAAAGGTCACTAACTATAACAGGGGTAGGCAACCTATGGCACGCATACCGAAGGCGGCTCGGGAGCTGATTTTCCGTGGCACTCACACTGCCCGGGTCCTGGCCACCTTGGGGGGCTCTATATTTTAATTTAATTTTAAATGAAGCTTGTTAAACATTTTAAAAACCTTATTTACTTTACATACAACAGTTTAGTTATATATTATAGACTTATAGAAAGAGACCTTCTAAAAACATTAAAATGTATTACTGGCACACGAAACCTTAAATTAGAGTGAATAAATTAAGACTCAGCACACCACTTCTGAAAGGTTGCTGACCCCTGAACTATAAGCTTAACAAAATTCATTGATAAATGGTTTGTTAAACCCAATTGGCAAAGTTAACACTCTAGGATAAGTTGAGAGAAAGAATAAGTGACCATTTTTAGTTTGGCATACATAACTACTGTCCTGACTTAGGCAAAGAAGTCCTTGTTTTCAGAGCAGTTGCTGCCCCTCCATAAAGCTCACCTCATGCAATTCATTTAAGTGGAGTGAAAAAATGCAGTGTTTTCAAATGTTGATTTGAATGGTATATCTCATATAGGAATATGTGCACAGCTCTTGTTTTTAGTGAAGAGCATCTGGGGGCATAGCTGAATGTCAAGTGTGGAGGCATGGGTCAGTGATAGTAAAACTTCAGATGTGCTGAGATTTTAAGCAAATTCATGCACTATGAGATTGTGATCAGCCCAACTTTATGTGGTGGGTCCTTGTCTGGTTGCCTGGAAGTAAAGGGATTGTTTTCCCTGTAAGGTATTCCCCTGCAACAGGTAGCACAGGTGGAGAAAGGGGGAAAGTTTAGCTGTATGGAGCACAGATGAGCAGAAAGTGGAAGGGCTGTACGAGGTCAGGGGGGCTGCAGGGGACGACTGCCCTTCCAGCAGACCAAAGGGGGGGTTATTTATACACCCTCTTTCATCTGGACTGGGCTGGTAGCACCCATCTTCCCACCCATAGAATCTAAAAAAGGACTTCATTATCTGCTGTGACTGAGTATTATGCTAGTTGTCCTTTTTCCTTGGGGGGCTGGGAAGGATTCTCCCCCCCCCCATCACAGATTGCCCAAAGCAAGGCAGGTTTTTTCAGTTTCCCCACAGCAAGTGTGGGACCTGGTGGGAAGATTAGGCTATAATGTGTCAACTTAGTATGTAAAACTTGTGGCAGATGTCCAGTTTTAGAAGGGATACTGTTTTCAGATAAAATGGACTGGGAAAGGATATAAAGGAAAGCATCCCTTGAAGGAGCTGAGGAAGTGGGGTTTGGGTCTCCTACATCTTTTACAGTGGGAAGCTAATCCAGCTCCTTTTCTAGCGCCTTTAAACCTCTTTCAAGGGGAGGGAAGCAACAGGATGGCTGGGACCAGGTTGGGAATTATGTGGAAATGATTAAGGAAATAACAATAAGTTGCACTGTACAATTTATTGCCAGGTACTCTCAGCTATGAGGTTAATAAAACTGTGGCCTAATTAAACCACATCCACAGCCTCCTATCTTTCTTCCAGTGTGGCCAAACAATGTTCACCATAATAATGATTTTTAACAATATTTAATATTTTCTAAAAAAAAACTCATTACGTGTCCACATATAAGAAAGGTGAGGACATCTCGGTTCCTTTTCTTTTCTATGAGTAGTTTGCTGAAAGCCAAGTACTGTATCAATGCAAAGACATGTTTCATCTCAGTTACCAACTGCCACCTTACCCCAAGTCCCCCATCCCCCCAGCAATTTCAAAAATCAAAGACTGTTCCTTTGAGACAGCATTATTTGCATGTTCATAATAAATACTTAACCACACATCTGTGAGGCATTTGACAATTTTGGTGTGGAGTGATCTTTTATGCTTATTTTGCCAAGTTCCAACAAGCACTCAGCTTTTGTTGGGTTGAATAAAGGCAAGCTTATCAATTAGTTTTCAACCTTCTTTTTAACACTACAAAGGAAGAGCATCATGAATCACTGATTAAAGTGACCAGTTTGCAAAGCCAAGAATTATTTAAAATTAAAGGGTCCATTGCTGAAATGGAAATGTTGATATGCTATAATTTACTGTCTTATACTGTTCATGTTCTAAAAATGTAACATTCATTTTCTAGTTATACAGACCTTAAATGTAGGTCAGATGGTTATGTCTTGAAAACTGTGTTCTTCCCCAAAGTATATTTCTGCTACAAACAGCGATTCAAGTGAATACAGGGAAAATGGGGATTTTTTTTTTAATACAGTCATATACAGAGAGAATATATAGCACGTGCGTGTGTATATATATAATTTCATATGGGGTGTGTGCACACACATACACATGAAATTTCTAGAAAACAATTTTGAAACTGAAGAAATGACCTATGGCCGCACCCTCCCTCTTTTGATGTGGTGCTGTGGGCAGTGACGCTCCCTCGGGTTCTCTCCTGGTCTTCAGCTGATCCACCCAGTCTACACCACCTTCCGTGTTGAGGTGACTTAGTCCTGCCACTAGATCTTCTCTCCCTCCCAGCCAGGCATCAGTGAGCTGGGCTCTCCCTTTTTAGCTTCTCCCCTGCAGGCTGACAACTGCTTTGGGTGTGGCAGGGAGGGGCTGGCTGGGCCCTCAGCAGCCCAATAACTCTTTTCTGACTCATATGGGGTTTGTGCACCGTCACATAACTGGAAGCAAGGACAACCTAGTAGTCTGTCCCCACTTATTAAGATTTCTGTTTTTAGTATCGGCTCAGTGTATAAGGATAATATCCCACATACACATCTGCATACTGTATATGATGGCGAGTAAAACCATATTCCTATGTAGCCTGACCAACACACACATACATATGCATGCATAAGTATACATATTTACCTGTCATATAAATGCATGTTTGTATGTATACTAGAAATACAGAAAACATGGTTATGCAACAATAAAGTATATATTTAAAATTACAAGAAGGCAAGAAATGCTAAATGTTAAGGGTCCAAAAGTGAAGTGAACTCTGCTATATTACACATACTATTTCATGTACTTTAATGCGGGATTGGATGTAACATCTCTAGGAAGGTGACCTGACTAATGTAAACAACAAATCCTGCATCTTGGCAGGGGGTTAGACTAGGTGACCCATGCGGTCCCTATTAACCCTACAATTCTATGAAACCCTGGGAAGTGTTATGAATTTCAAAGGCCTACTGAAATAATGTGAACTTTTAAAGTGGAGTGGGTTTCTTAGGAAATATTTGAGAAGAGGCGAATGCAAATTTATACTGCCAGACCCACCCTTTGGAAGCTACACCCTGAGGAGACCTGTTATCTATGAATTACCTATTACCAGATCAAAGACCCAGGATCCATTGCTGAAATGGAAATGTTGTATAAAGAATGGGACTAAGCTATTTGGGGGGGTGCTTGACCTGGAGCCAAGGCAGTTATGAACTTGTACCCACAGGATAAAATCTCTGGGTGGAGTCTGAAGGACTGTTCACCTGCCACGGCTCTTGTTGGAGCTTGGCGATCGCTGTAGGCTTATTAGTGCTCGGGCAGGTTCTTTTATTGTTTTTAATGTGTTTCCTCTGCAATGCTTTCACCTTAATAAATGTGTTTTCTTGGAGCTTATTCCACACACCAGGGGCTCCTTGTATCCCTCCATTCTACCCCACCATATGTGCCACCCTCCCATCCCCTCCATTTCAGGGAGACCCTGCAATTCTCCCCTCCCCCCCCATTCCCTCCGCCTCTCATTAAGGTTTCCCCATTCTCCTCCCTATACCAGCTCTGTGTGGATTCCAATTCTCCCCCCACCCATGGCAGGGTCTCTGTGTGCCGTCATTACTCCATTCCCACCTTCTCTGCATACTAGATGCTCCGTGTCCCACCCCTTCTCTGATAACAGCTGGCAGGGCTTCATGTGTCCCCCATTTGGTTTTCTAATTTTCCACAAAGTCAATAGGGTCCAGATCATTTATGCCTAGAATGTTCTACAAAATTTAGGAATTGGATGCTTTTTTCCAAAGTTATCTTACAGACAGCCAGACAGGGAAGTGACATCGCATTGAGTGTAAGGTTTTTACAAGCTCAGCCAATAATAATTTCAAACTATTCTGCTCACATTTGTGACCTAACCCAAGGCTCAGTCTCAATATAGTCAATGAAAAATCCCATGTTTGCCAACTACCACTGCTCTGATATCCTCCCCAAGTATCATATTCGTACACTTCCACATCTGGCTGGTCCTGAATATTAATGCATCACAACATCTCTTTTCTCAGACTCTCAGGGAAGGCGGATTGGGATAAAGTCTAGATCTTTTAAAGGAAGTAGGAGGTATTAAACGTATTTTTTATTTTGTTTAGTTTTACCCGAGTAAAATTTTGTTATTTGATTATCGAATTTGTTAGGTTTGCCTACAGCTGACATAAGGGCCTTTTTATGTTTTATAGATATAGTAAAAGCATAAAATAAAAGCAGCCCTTGCCTACCACACTCACCAGAAATCTGGCTATTTGGATGCAGGCACATCTCTAAACTATTTAGACCTTTAGGCCCATTAGTAAGACCTTGATAAACAAAGTATCAGTACATCACAATACATCTATAGCCTTTTGCAAAATCAACTTTGACTTTTTCAGAAAAAAGTTCCTTCTTGATAATTTTAGTCTCACAATTAAAGTACTATATAAAATTAAAATGTTAGGGTACACTTTTATAGCATTCAACTATTATGAGTATTAGTATTTAAAATGAAAACCTTTACTGACTAAGTTAATGTTTCATATCCAACAAAGAACCTAAATATCTATCGTTCTGATAGATTACCACAGATGAAACATCAGAAAAGCTTTTAAACACCCTGTTTAATATCTTCATTACATGAAATTAATCCTGAATGGGAAATCTAACAATTTAGTTGAATCCTGCCAAGTACCCTGCTGGATAGCTGGTTGGGGATTCTACATGTGTCCTTTCTAAATGAGATGCTAGGGACAGGGTACCCCAGAAGGAGTATCTTTAGAGTGGCTTGTAACTCATTAGTGTTTTAAACACACACACACACACACAAATACATTTCAATGTTAGAGCAGGGATGGGGTGAGGAGGCGGCAGATTTAAATTTTAACCCATGAAACATTTTGGCCATCTCTCACCTCCACCAAAGATTTCTCTCCTGAGAATATTTTTATAAGAGGCAAACCAAAGTCAGAGGTAAGACCTACTCTATCATTATGATCACCACTAGCTTTTTCATTTTGCATGCGGACTAAAGACCAGATACTGCCTTCTGATAGTTGCATGCAATTCCCATTTACCTGTGAAAACTGCATGCATCTGACACTAAAATGTACCCCAGAAGCAATACAATATTTTTTCATGAATCTTCTGTTCCAGTTTCTTAAGCTTTATTATTTTATCTGCATCCTAAATATATTTTGATCACTAGTTCATGGAAACTGAGTATTTTTACACTGACTTCTTTTTATCTAATAGTTGCCTACTGAAATCTCCCCTTAATCCCAGCAGTGAGACTAGAAATAATGATAAGCACATTACTGAAAAGTTAACTGATAGGCAGCATACATTAATATATTCAATTTTAATAATAAAGGTATAATTCAGGATGAATCAGGCGCTGATTCAGCCAGGCAAATAAAATATTCAGCAAAGTAAGCATGTGCCCAAGTTTAAGCACGTGAGTAGCCCCACTGACTTCAGTGGGACTGGTCATATGATTCTATATGCTTAAAAGTTAGGCACATGCTAAATCAAGTGTAAAGTGCAAGGATCCCAGAGCTCTTCAAAACATTAATTACATGTCTTCCTCACCCCTTTAAAATATGATACATGAGGAAGTACAGAAGTTCAGCAAGTCAACTGAAGACACTGGCAGAGCTACAATAGATAACAAAAGGGAAGGAATGGACTGCATTTAATATGTTCTCTAAAACAAATTTCAGAGCCAAAAAAATACTGTTTTCTATGTTGTTGTTTTTTTTCAGGGCAAAGTAACAAAAGAAATCTCATGCTAATCAGATCCATAGTGTTCAAGAATCCTGAAACAGTACCAATTCTTAAGGTTGTAATTAACGGACTACAAGAGCTGAGATTCTCAAAGCCAACTAGAGAATACAGCTACCACAACTCCATTTAAAACTAAAAGGACTTGTGTTGTTAAATCTTCTAGTTGACTTTGGAAGGAGTTGAAAAAGTTCTAGATTGAGATTCTCAAAGAATGAGGAGTATGTAACATTAAATGAATCAAAGCATGTGTTATATATACACACTGTTCTGCCAACTACCTTGCTGAGCTCTATTTGCTTCAGTATAACAACATACACATACATGTCAATATAGGTGATGGGCTTCAAGATCCTAGGTGAAAAATAAGCATCTAATCTCACTCTTAAATCATTCTTTTCACCGAAATTACGTATTCAGTTGCTTAATATGCAGTGACAGTTATTCCAGAACACATTTTTATATGGGCTTCATTGACATATTGTTAAATAAAGCAATACATTGAACCACTGAAAGGAAGGAATATGTCGTGCAAAGGTTGCCCCAATAAATCCACAATCAATTAAGCTGCTGAGGATGCAACAATTTCTGCTCACACACCCATCCACACTGTTAGACATCATCCAGGCATAGTAGTTGGGAATTACCTTCCTTTGAGAAATGTAAATGCTGGGGTCTAAATAGTTGACAATGTCCTTTTAACCATTTTATTCGATATTTCAAGTGAACAGTCTCTGCAGGAAGACAATATAAAGTACATTTCTCAGACACTTAGATATCTAATCAATAAAATTATTTTAAAAATGTGAAAAAAGCCTTCTTTGTGTTGGCTTTATCTCCAAGTCCTGCTCAATGAGTTCTTATACCGTAGGGTTTAGTGAGAGGGAGGACATGAGCCATTTATCTCATCCAGATGCACTTTTTTAGAAACAAAGATTTACAGTTGAAAACTGGCGGCTGAGGCTCTCTTGCCTAAGCCCTTCTGAAATAGCTGCTTTGTAGTAAATATATTTCACAGACCACTTCTTCATATAGACAAGTCCTTCACCAGGTTATTTGGGACATACAGGGTTTGCTCAATAGTCTTAGGAGCATCCACTTCAAAAGTAAATCCTGAACCGGGAAAACACAAAACAGTAACTGGAAAGACAGTCTAGCCATATAAAGAATGTACAATGCTTCCTAGCCTGTAAGTGACACTGAATGTCCCTCTCCCCACACCTTCCCTTTATTATTTATTGATGGGGAGATTTTCAAAGGCACAAAGGCTAGGCACCTAACTCCCATTTGTGCCTTTGAAAATCAAATCTTCCCCTCTTTTCCCTCACCCCTCAATTTATTAAAACCTGTACTATTAGCCTGATTGCAGGAAGTGCTGAATCTCGACTGAAATCAATGGGAGCAGCAGGCACTAAGCATCTTCACAAAACCCAGCCACGTATGACTATGAAATGTCTGAATACAAAGGACACATTACATAAAATGTGCACTGAAATCAAAGCAGAAAGTAGATTGACTTACAGAACAACATATCCCATGGAGCAAATGCGGTACACACAAGATATTCCAAGACTTGAGGTAAAGGTGTCTTTTGTTTGTTTTTGAACACTGAAACATGTATCTACTACATCAATGTATGAGCAATTTTTAAACAAGTCATAAGCTTCACAGATTTAGTTAAATGATATTGTCTGAACCTAATTCCTCTGCTTACTGTATTTCTTTTGCAGCTCATAAAATCTTATTTGTTCAACTTTTGAATATAACATGCACAGTGATAATAGTAAAAACAATTATACCTCATTATTAGAACAATATATATTAAGATCTTTTGTAATTTTCCACATTTTTATGGAAACTGTGACACTGAGGTCACAGCTAAGATACTATATATTAATTTCAATATAGCTAATACCCCCAGAATCCCACCAATTTACTCTTCACTGACAATGTTAAAAGCAAATGACTTATGCAGATCAATCACCTAGCTCATCAAGTCATACACTGACAGCCAGCCTTCATCATTGCTATTTAAAAGGCACTGCTGACAGAAAAGACCGACTCTTTGATTAAGGGCTCTGTCTGGCTAACCTTTTATTTGAAGAATGATTGCTGCTGAGTGACAAATACTTTTCCATTCATTTCAAGGCAAAGATATTGACATTCAAATTCTTGATGTCTACACTGAACAGATGCCACTGTTGGCAAGTGGCTGGATAGCAACAGCAGGTACACTACTACTCTGGGGGGCAAAAAACTGTACCACTGGCTCGAGTTAAAGGCTCTCAACAAGTGAAAGCTACAGATCTCTCAGCCAAATTCTCTCTCTTCAACAGTTATCATCAAAGAACATCTGTTTGTTGTTTCTCTCTAGTCCCCTTCTTGAAAGTGTCATAGCCTCACCTTGACCCCACTTTCAGTTGTATTGGATGTTATTACTAAAAATAAAGAGAACTCAGGAGTGAAGCGACCCCTTGCATGAGAAGGGCGTCCTCCCTTACACAACATCGCCAAACAACAGTGAGTGGGAAATCCCAAAGCAAAAACTGCTGCTTCCGTGCAAATGTGATTTCTGTTGACAGTAATGTAAAATAGAAGTTGTATGTGATATTGCAAATGCAAAATCAAAGCCAATATGTTTGTTGCTTTAAGCTGATCCTGATGTCACTTTCTACTTTATTGCTTTATAAAGGGGAAAAAGAGGGAAAACATTGGGGGTGAGGGGGAGGGGAGAACAGGGAGGAAGAAAGGTTGACCAAAGGAAATATCACAACAAGCTCCCTAATGCACTGAAGCTAATAGTGACTTGTTTCACATTTTGATGGACATTACTTAATAATTTATAGATGTACTCATTGAAAGCAATTTTAATTTTTTTTCAAAAGTAAAAATATGTTTAAAATATCAAGAAATTTAGTCTTATTTTCCATAATCATGGGTATCAAAATTAATTCTTAATTCATAAATGAAAATATCAACACTAAGCCAGTGATTTATTTATAAATATGTATATTTTTAAAGATTTGGCTTAGATACATAGCATTAATGCAGCATGCGTCACAAAACAATCATTGATGGAGTTGCCTCACTTTTATACTTAAAGACAATGTTACAGACACTGAAGTTACAGACAGAAAACCATCTACAGTAACTCCTCGCTTAACGTTGTAGTTATGTTCCTGAAAAATGCGACTTTAAGCAAAACAATGTTAAGCGAATCCAATTTCCCCATAAGAATGAATGTAAATGGGGGGGTTGGGTTCCAGGGAAATTTTTTTCACCAGACAAAAGACTATATTATACAGTATAAGTTTTAAACAAATAATTTAATACTGTACACAGCGATGATGATTGTGAAGCTTGGTTGAGGTGGTGAAGTCAGACGGTAGAAGAGGGTGGGATATTTCCCAGGGAATGCCTTGCTGCTAAATGATCAGGGGTAGCTCTATGTATTTTGCCGTCCCAAGCACAGCAGTCAAGCAGCCTTCGGCGGCATGCCTGCAGGTCGTCCGCCGGTCCTGCGCCTTCGGCGTACCCGCCGCCGAATTGCCGCTGAAACCACGGGACCAGCAGACCTCCCGCAGGCATGCGGCCGAAGGCTGCCTGACTGCCGCCCTCATGGCGACCAGCAGGCCGCCCCCCGCAGCTTGCCGCCCCAAGCACGCGCTTGGTGCGCTGGTGCCTGGAGCCGCCCCTGTAAATGATGAACTAGCACTCAGTTGAGCCGTCAAGGGTTAACCCATTGTTGTTAATGTAGCCTCACACTCTACAAGGCAGCACGAAGGGAGGGAGGGGAGACAGCATGGCAGACAGACAGACAGAGAGAGAGAGACACACACACACCTTGTGAGAGAGCGCGAGATGCGCATTGCCCCTTTAAGAATGCTGACCCCACTCTAAGTACACTCCCTTTTTAAGTAGATCAGCAAGTTGAGACAGCAGCTGCTGCCAGCAGGCTCCCTCTGGCCTGAGCCCTTTCATGTCCCCTCCTGCCTCTCCCCTGCTCTATGGAGATGGGGTAAGCAGGGTGCAGGAGCAGGGGGGAGGGGGACACCCTGACATTAGCCCCCCCTACTTCCCTCCCCGCACAGCAAGCAGGAGTCTCTGGGAGCAGCTCCAAGGCAGAGGGCAGAAGCAGCACATGGCAGTGGAGGGAGGGACAGCTGAACAGCCTGGCAATTGATAGCCTGCTGGGTGGCTGCTGCACAGGGAACTTAGGGAAGCGGGGAGCTGATGGGGGGCTGCCAGTACACCCTGGTTCCAAGCTCCCATCAGCTAGCTCCAACAGGCTGCTCTTCCTGCAAGTAGTGGACAAAGCAGACAGCTGCCAAACGATGTTATGAAGGAGCATTGTGCAACTTCAAACAAGCATGTTCTCTAATTGTTCAGCAACATAACAATAACCGGGACGACTTTAAGTGAGGAGTTATTGTAGTTCAGTAATATAATCAATTCCCTGTGCCACTGCAGCACTGTTCCTTAAAATATGTCCAGTCTAGTCAAGCCTCAGGAAATGGTGTAGCCACTGGTTCCTTTGAAAAAGACTATTCCACACTTTAATACAATTCACCATTTTTCTAATAGTCAGCCTAAATTTAGTTCTCTCTTTTTCGTTACTCCAAAACTTCTATTTATACCCTCTTGTCCCAGCCTGAACAATTTCTACCCTTTCCCACAATGTTTAGCACATGCTCCTCAAACCATTAATTATATTAAAACAATCATATAAAACAGTTTTAAAATAACACTGAATAACAACATTCTAACCGCTTCCGAAATTAGCTAATCCTCAAATAAATACCACCTAGTGTCTAATTTCCTAAAGGATTGGGATCCAGTTAGGTGATGGAAGAAACTGCTGGGGAGAGAGGAAGTTCTGACCACTAAGGATAAGGCAAATCCAGGACTGGAATGAGTCATGACCAGCCATGCCTCTCTTTGCCTTTTGTCCAAATATGTCCACTTCCCAACCCCTCCTCCATTTCTGGATCCATTAAGGGGAGGCACATCACATCAAGAGCTGAAGCCATTCTTGGGGAAGAACAGAGACAAAGCACAGAGCAGATTCCTGCAAGGAGTCTGGGCTGATGTGCAAAGAGTAAAAGGCTTTCATCCCTCTTGGCAGGGCCGGCAAAGAATGAGAGAGAAGAACGTTATTAATAGTAATAATATTTAAATGCTTGAGCATCCAAATAGACAAAAGATGCAATGAACAAATAGTTGAATGGTACCCCGCTGATTACCCCGGTCAATAGTTTGCTGGTCACCTTCTCTGAAACTTTTATAAGAAAGACTATGATATCTCCTTTAAGGATGACATCACAAGCAAAACACAAAAAGGAACCACAAACAGGCAACAGCCAGCCTAGCAAAGAACCCTGAAAAGTGCCTTGCAATTCTGAACAGCAGCAACAAGGTACAGTAGCCAGAACTGCCTTAATTCACTTGCCCTAGCAGGAAAAACAGGGCTTGTCTAATGCATATTCCATTAAACTTAACACCTTTAAATGTGCAATCAGTTGTTTTGCTTTGGTGCATGCAACAAATAAAGAAGTGCAGGACTGGAAATCTTTGTGTTTGTTTACCATTATTTAATAAACTACTTGATCATTATTCTGCACTGGCACTTTTCCATTTTATATAAAGAGTAATCTGTGATTGAACTCTAGGGCTGTCATTGTAATCAAAAGGAAAAAGTGCTTTTAGATTATTGTTGGCTCCCCTGCATGCTCTAGTAATACCATTCTTTTCCTTAAGCATCTTTGAATGAACTGTTTGAATATGTTTATTCTTTCATCTTTACAGCTTTGAAAACCTCAGACTTCGTATCTGATCTACAACAAAGCAATAAGGACTGCAAAGGTTGACAGCATGGACATAATTAAAGACTACTATCAATAAACTGCCATGTTGAACAATACTGTCTTATAATGCACTCCAAAATCAACTGTTTACATTCCAAACTATTTCACTGAACAGTTTGAACAGGTGCAGTTTGGATGGTTTTCATAAAAGATTTGCAAAACAGATATGAACTTTCTTATAATTCAGGGTGTAACATTAATGTTAGACCCTGAATTATATATACACACTCTCATTCTTTACCAATAGATTCCTATTAATTTACACATGGGAAATGCAATATGTAGTATATGATAGGGTTGTGAACATTTTTAAGGATATTTCCAAAATAGGAAGCCAAGTATGTAAGGACATACAAATCAGTAAATTGTGTTAAGAATTGGGCAGTTTGATTCTATTGTACATCATGAAACCAGCACTGACATCAACATGAGTTGTTATATGTGTTCTAATTTTCAGTTATTAGGGCAATGTTAAGATTGAGACTAACTGCAAAAAACTCAGGATTTATTATGATTAACAAACTTAACCCTCTTTTCTTGCATGCAAGAATAAAATAGGGTCTTTCACTAGATGACTTCATGCACTGTGAAATATTATTCAGCAAATGGCATTTATGTCCAGTATAGCAGAAAAAAATTGAATTTTAATCACAACACAAGCAATGCTTTTGAAGGAAAAGGCTACTAAGCAGTGCTTAACCTTAATCAAAGTCCAAGCTCTGTTAGAGGATATATGAGAGAGAAGCTTGCTACACAGAATCTAGAAAGGACTCCAAGCATGAGAGTGGTTAGGACCAGATGAACATTTTTCTCCCTCTCAGATTTCAGTGTATAGTGCATAAATTGATAGTTTGCATTCTGAATTGTACTCAAAACCTGCAAGACTTATTTGTACTGTCTTCCAACTGTGTGTGTTTAACTCCTATTTGCCTTAGCGTGCAAGCATTAAAAAGGTTACCTTTAAGGACTATTTGCACTAGTTAGTAAATACTATTCTAGTGAGTGGGATTGGATACAGAATATTTCCTGACATAGCGGTAGATAATACGAGTAGTAAGAAAGTGCATATCTTCAAGAAATAGGAAATACAGATCAAATAAAATAATATACACACTTATTGTTTTATGTCTTTAGAAAATTTTCTTCCAAAACGTTAATGCACTGCCCTTTTGATTTGGGTCAAGGCTTTAAAAAAAATGACTAGTGATTTTAGGTGCCTTGGATTTTGAGCGTTCAACTGGACAAACCTTGAAATGGCCTGATTTTTCGGTTTATAGATGTCTTAGGGATCTGAAAAACATGGCCCTCTAAAGTGTGCCCAAGTTGGATTCTCCTAACTACATTTAGCCAATTATTAGAATTCATTTCATATAACTATGCTCTGAGATATTGTATTTAATTTTCTGACTAATTTTACACTATTAATATGTTTGTGTACTGCAGATACTTGGAGCCTTGGGCAACCATTCAAAGCTAGTACTTCTTAAAAAATATTGATATCAGAAGATTGTGTGCATGAAGGGTAATTCACTCAGTAAACAAACATCTTTAACCAAAAATGGAGCTGCTTCTCTTTAGAGGGTCAAATTAGCAGCAGTAGTATATAACTATACTCTTAACTGGTTTCCAAGTTTTAACCAACTAAAGTCCTTGCTACTCAGATTTTTCCAAGTTAGAATTTGAAGCAGATATAAAATATCAGTAGTAGAAAGTAAATATTGTTGCTTATACATTGTTTTTAATCATGTTTGGACTTGAGCAGTACCTAAATTAGAAGAGCGAATGGATTTTTTTCTAATTTTAAAAGATATTGGAGAAAAAATATGAAGTTTTCACTTTTTCCACTGTGTTCTTCAACCAGCTATAAACCAGGTTGAAATTTTTCAGATTTTGAATTTTTAAATTTCAATTTTTTGAGAAAAAAGTGGGATGGAGCATATGTTTTTGTTTTGTTAAGTTTCAGTAACTTTTCCCCCAATCCAACTCCACTAATTAAGCACTGGGAAGGATTCCTAATATTACACTAACAAGAGCAAAGCTTCAGATTCTTAGCAGGAGATAATTAAAACTGTTGGATGGCACAAGTTTATAAAGTGCTTTCTTTGAACCAGTAAAAGTTTTGCTTGAAAAATCTGCTAAGACTGCACTTTTGAGAATTTTATTTCTTAGCACTTACTTGTCATTTTCTTTGTCTGGTTGTCTTACTATTTTCAGACTGACAGCAGCAAATAAACAATGGGATAGAAAGATACAGAAATGTTGATCACTGGTTTACTTTTTGAATTATAAATGAAACAGAATGCATATCATTTACATTATTACAATGTGTCATATGCCTGCAATATTCCTTTGCTTACTCTATAATGTAGTCTACTCTTCATCTTTCTCAAATAGGCCTATGTAGTGTAATTTGAAACATGTAATAATCACTAGTTTCCTGGAAGTTATTTCTAAAGTAAATAACATTATTATTTGCTTTTTTAATTAAGTGAACTGTAATAATGCAAAAAATAAATAAATAAAGATGGTATTTATTCACCAACAGTTTAGAACATTATGCATTGTACACACTAAAAGAAAATATACTAACTTGACCACCACTATTCATTTAATTTCAAAATTATGCCTTTCAGTTTCAGAAGAAAATAAAAGGAGCATAGAGAGGAAAATAACTTCAATATGCCATTAAAAATAAGTACAAAATAAATTATGGTTTAGGGTTTGGGAAAACTATAATAATTATTGCTTATAAAAATCTATTTAAAAACTTTAAATTGCGTTAAGAGAAATAAAAAAGTTGGGTTTAATCTTGAAATTACAAAGGTAAGAGTTGATTACTGAAAAAGTGTTTTATTTTTATTGTTTGTTTTTAACCAGAGAGTTGGCAAACTTGGTAATGGTATAATTTATGCACTAGGGGCCCAATTCATCTCCTAGTAAAGTTAGTGGAAAGATTTCACTGGGATTTGGAAGAGACCCTAGTAATCAATAGCATAAAGAAAAGAGATTCAATTCTGCCCCATTTCCTAAGGTCTTACTCGTTTTCAGTTTCATTGTTAACCAAAATTTCAGATATTGGCCCTAACCTGGGCAAATTTTATGTTGACTGGACAAGCTGGAGATGCTAGAACCTTTGAGAGATTGTGTAAAATCTAATATTTTAGACCTTAAAAAATTAATCTGATGACATTAAATGAGGTGATATTTCATATTCTGAATCTTAAATCAACCTAATAGTGTGTACTAACACAAAGTCCCCATCCAGCATACCCTGGGAGACAATATTCAGCCTAGAAGTATCTCCTCACTGCCCCAAGGAAGACCTTCACTACATTCAGCAATTTGCCATCCTGAAATGCCATCTGCCTACCTCTTTTGGATTAACAATACCTATGTTAATGCTAATCTTTGTCTAGTCCCTAAATTTTTTGTACGTGCCCATGCTGTGCCTACAATATCTTTTTGCAACATCTACCTATCTTATCTGTCGTATTCTGTTCTTACATGAAGATGACAGGAGCCCCTCTTCCAAAGAGGCGGGGTCATAGCTGTATTATTAGAATAAATTAGAAAAAGGAAAAAATAACTAATTGAAGCCTTCTTCATTTGAACCATATAGTCATTTTATTAACAATTAGTTTCACCATCCTGGGTAACACAAGAAAGTTGCAGAGAATAATAAATTTGATGGAAAAGTCTTGCTAATTATTCCCTTCATTCTCCAGCCATTGCAGTATTGCTCTACAAATTATATTTGCTAGTGATTTGTCCAGTTTAGTTGTAAATATCTAAATTAATGAGGCTTCCATTTTCCATTGGAAGATTAGCCCACAGTCTCACAGATCTTTTCTCCCTTTTGATTATTCATCCTAAATTCACTCTGTTTTATTTTCATCTTATTACTCTTTGTTTTGAGCATGGGAGCCACCCTGAAAATTTCTTCATTCTGGGGTTCTTACAACCTTGTGTTTACACTTGTAAACAGCATGTAAAGATAGTGTGCCAGTCACAAAAAGAAAGAAAAGCAGCCAACCATGTTCCAACTGAAACTTTCCTCAATAAAGATTATTCACATTTCACCTTTTCAAGATATACCATACTCAGTTATGTACCTTTTTAAGCAAACATGTACCAGTTAAACAAGAAAAAAATGGAGAAAGAAAATGAGCTAGCAATAAAGAGTAATTTACAAGGGAAATTTAAGTATCATTTTGAAATTCTAATTGAATGTTACTTAATCTTTTGGAGAAAATATTCTGACACACAATATCCTGTAATGTTTTTTTTTTTAAAGCATTAACCTCCTTCATACTCATAATAATGCTAGGGCAAAAAAATATGTATATCAGCATATACAAGTATAGAGAACAGGCATTTTAACAGAACAGAATTATGGCTATCACAGCAGTTTGTGGATAAATTATTAGGTTTATTACTACAAAAGTAGTTTGAATGGAAGTGTTCCAGCTGTTATATCTGATCACCAGAACACTGCCAATTTTGTCCGCCAGATAGTCCTTTTGTGCATTGGGAACTTGTTGCAATTAAGGGATTTGCTCACTTCTTTATAATTCTGTGATTTACAATGTTTTCTTATAAGTAACAGCCCAATTGGGTGTATCACATTCAGCTCCTTTATTCAATTTTGCAACATACTGCACCTCGAGGAACTAGCAAGTACTTTTTGCACTAGAACCTCAATTTTGTGTCTTTCCCATTGTGCTGGATGTATTTAGAATACTAAACCACTACGTTTAAGAGAAAATAATGGCTAGAGCAAACTGTAATAAGTTTTTAGCAGAATTCAGTTTAATGGGACATTTGTGCTACAGTAATTCCTCGATACTTTCAGAAACATATTTAAAATTACAGCCTATCTAAATGATTCATTGAACTAGAATTATCAGGTTTTGAATTACCTGCATTTTCAGTTGAACTGAATAATTACTAACTAAACGAGATACCTAAAAACATAAAACAATATTTGCAATCAAATAGAAAAGCATTAAACATGTAATGTAATAAAAGTCACTCTACCCATTAAAATAACATACACAATTATATAAATGTATTCTAATTACTTTGCACTTAATCAGCTCCTTTTACTCCAGAGGATCCCAAAGTTCTTTACATATTTCAAAAATGAAAGAAGAATTATTTGACTAAAGTACAGCCATGTTTCATCTGTAATATGACAGCTATTTTCTACTGCACAACATCACTCTACAAGTATATAGGACTGGAAGTAAAGAATACTATATCTAACAATATACGGAAGTAATTTCAGTAGATATAAGGTACTTGCCCAAAGTGTACTTGGCTAGGCTACTTAGGGCTGGTCCACACTAACCCCCCACTTTGAACTAAGATACGCAACTTCAGCTACGTTATTCACGTAGCTGAAGTCGAACTATCTTAGTTCGAACTTACTGCGGGTCCACACGCGGCAGGCAGGCTCCCCCGTCAACTCCGCGTACTCCTCTCGCCGAGCAGGAGTACCGGCATCGACGGCGAGCACTTCCGGGATCGATCCCAGAAGATTGATTGCTTACCGCCAGACGCGGAGGTAAGTATAGACGTACCCTTAGTCTAACTCATCTACTTTTACAATAACTCTCTTTGAATATTTCAGGTTAGTACAAATAATTAGCATCTCAGCTTTACATCTAGACTGTACATCAAACAGCATAGCACCCCACCAACACCACAGGGGGGGTAAATCGACTCAGATAGAAGGCCTCAGCTATGTAACCACTAAATATCAGTTCCAGCAGAACCTTTGGTTTTCCTTGGCGGTGTCTTCGAAGTGCTAACCAAGTCTAATCCTGTTTAATTTGTGATATCTGACAGGATCGCAGCACAAGGTGCTATGGCAGACAAATTTATAGCCAATTTACAGTAACTATGAGCTTTCGCATTCCAATGTAGCAGACAAGGGAACATCCCTCATAAGAAAAGTGATTTGGCACCACAGAGCCAAAAATGTCATTTGGAAGAATAGACCCACTGACTATAATACACTGCACTTTCCTACAGTCATGCCCCTCATCTTTCTACAATCCTGTGGATACAGAATTTATTATGGACTATAGAATTTTAAAAATGTACACACACAAAATATAGCTAACCAGTATACATGCAACAAGTAACACTGTCTGCATGTACAGTCAAGTAAAATGTGTAACACTTCTGCATCTATTTAATCTACAGTATTACATAAAGTCACAACCTATGATGGCACTGGGAAAAGCCAACAGCAGTGTTAAGAACAAGTCTTGCACATAGCACACAGAAACTATCAGGACTAATATAAACTATGCCCAGTAATCTAGCAATACTGTAGAAATCTTTAACAAACAGCTATTCCCCAATCATAATGGTACTGTAAAGCACCTCTTTTTTGCACACTGCAAACCTCTATATGTATACATGACAGTCAACAAATGAACAGATCACAGACACAAACACTGGATGGAGAAGAGCATTCTCTATTTTGATATATCAGCGTAATCTCAAATTGTCAGAACTATTCATATGAAATAGATATATCAATTCAGGGCAACTGTACCTGCATCTCCCCTCCACAGTCCCTCGAGAACACCCATGCTAGGCTCCCAGCTCCTCGGCCATCAACTCTCTTGAGCAGAGACCCACGTCTCTCCCTCCTGACCGGGGCTTTTTCAGGCTGCACAGTTCCCTGCCTACATTGTGATATCCCCAACTAACTCGACTGCCTAAACAGTCCAGCATCTGAGCTTTGCTTTCTCTCTCTCTGAGGTTATGCCCAGTGTATTGCCCACAGTTACAAGTTACCACCAAGCTCTTTATAACCAAACACATTTATTCTTAAGATGAAAGCATCACAGAGAAGACATTTTAAAACAATAAAAGAACCAACATGCATGCTAAAAAGCTTACTAGAGGTCACCCCAGCTCCAACCTCTGCCTTTGGTAGGTAGGGTGACCAGATGTCCTGATTTTATAGAGATAGTCCCAATTTTTGGCTCTCTCTCTTATATAGGCTCCTATTACTCTCCACTCCCTGTCCCGATTTTTCACACTTGCTGTCTGGTCACCCTATTGGTAGGTGTCAGTCCTTCAAAACTCACAATTGGGTTTTCCATGTGGCCACAAGTTCATAACTGTCTCATATTCAGAACCAGAACACCCATGACCAGTCCAGCCTTTTTTAAAAAATAAAAAACAGCTTGGCCATTCAATTTTGGCTTTACATAACAAGTGATCAACACACAATGGCCCATTTCCTCCAGGCACAGTTCAAAGGCTGGGTTTTTGCATAACCTAAGGTGGGGAATTTGCATTCACTGCCCCCTAGATAGTCACAGGGCACATTTTTGTTCCAAAAGTCCATTCCTGTCTATCCCATTGTTCAATATAGTCCTTTGAACACCGAGGCCTCACATCTGCCCCTCCACAAGGTTACATACAATCCCACTCCACAATAATATAAAGCATTCATTTAATACAATAGACCCCAAAGATACATACACTTAAATTCAATAACGACAGGTTTCAGAGTAGCAGCCGTGTTAGTCTGTATCCGCAAAAAGAACAGGAGTACTTGTGGCACCTTAGAGACTAACAAATTTATTAGAGCATAAGCTTTCGTGGACTACAGCCCACTTCTTCGGATGCATACAGAGTGGAATAAATATTGAGGAGATATATATACACACATACAGAGAGCATAAACAGGTGGGAGTTGTCTTACCAACTCTGAGAGGCCAATTAAGTAAGAGGAAAAAAACCTTTTGAAGTGATAATCAATATAGCCCAGTACAGACAGTTTGATAAGAAGTGTGAGAATACTTACAAGGGGAGATAGATTCAATGTTTGTAATGGCTCAGCCATTCCCAGTCCTTATTCAATCCTGAGCTGATTGTGTCTAGTTTGCATATCAATTCCAGCTCAGCAGTCTCTCCTTGGAGTCTGTTTTTGAAGTTTTTCTGTTGTAATATAGCCACCCGCAGGTCTGTCATTGAATGACCAGACAGGTTAAAGTGTTCTCCCACTGGTTTTTGAGTATTATGATTCCTGATGTCAGATTTGTGTCCATTAATTCTTTTGCGGAGAGACTGTCCGGTTTGGCCAATGTACATGGCAGAGGGGCATTGCTGGCACATGATGGCATATATCACATTGGTAGATGTGCAGGTGAACGAGCCCCTGATGGTATGGCTGATGTGATTAGGTCCTATGATGATGTCACTTCAATAGATATGTGGACAGAGTTGGCATCGGGCTTTGTTACAAGGATAGGTTCCTGGGTCAGTGGTTTTGTTCAGTGATGTGTGGTTGCTGGGGAGTATTAACACGGCTGCTACTCTGAAACCTGTCATTATGCAAGGCACTGCATTTAGCCGTATGGAGTGGAAATCCATCAACCTCATGAAAAAACTCGTACAGATACAGACAGACATCATCTTCCTTTCCAAATGCAAGCAGATGGACATCATACCAAAAGGACTAAAGGTAAAAAATCCATTACAATCTACATATCACACAGACTATGCTGAGAGACTGTGTCACGCACTCTCAAAGAAACTGCGACACCACCTGATCAGCATCCTATACAGCAAACAGGGAAAGTTAAGAATGAGCTCTCAGAACTGGATACTCTCATAAGAAACCAACCTTCCACACAAACTTCCTCATGGATAGACTTTACAAAAACTAGACAAGCCATTTACAACACAAACTTTGCCTCTCTACAAAGGAAAAAGGACACTAAACTATCTAAACTGCTACATGCCACAAGCAGCCACAACAGTGGTTCCCTTAACCCACCCAGCAATATTGTTAATCTTTCCAGCTATACTCTTAGCCCAGCAGAAGAGTCTGTCCTATCTTGGGGCCTCTCCTTTTGTTCCTCCAGACCCATGAATATGATACAGTTCTGCGAATCCTACTTTCGACGTCTCCGACTCAAAGAATATTTCCAACATACCATAGTATGAACAGCATACTAACCCACAGAATCCCCCCTACCTGCACTACAAAAAAAAAAAAAAGGATTCTGCGTGGACTCCTCCGGACGGTCGAAACAACAGACTGGATTTCTACATAGATTGCTTCGGTCAACGTGCAAAGGCTGAAATTGTGGAAAAGCAACATCATTTGCCACATAACCTCAGCAATGCTGAGCACAACACCATCTACAGCCTCAGAAACAACCCTGACATCATAATCAAAAAGGCTGACAAAGGAGGTGCTGTCGTCATCATGAATAAATTGGAATATGACCAAGAGGCTGCTAGACAGCTCTCAAACATCACATTCTACAGGCCATTATCCTCTGATCCCACTGAGGATTACCTAAAGAAACTACACCATCTGCTAAAAAAACTCCCTGACAAAGCACAGGAACAAATCTGTACAGACACATGCCTAGAACCCCGACCAGGGGTATTCTATTTGCTACCCAAGATCCATAAACCTGGAAATCCTGGATGCCCCATCATCTCAGGCATTGGCACCCTAACATCAGGCTTGTCTGGTTATGTGGACTCTCTCTTCAGACCCTACGCTACCAGCATTCCCAACTATCTTTGAGACACCACTGACTTCTTGAGGAAACTACAATCCATCGGTGATCTTCCAGAAAACACCATCCTGGCCACTATGGCCGTAGAAGCCCTTTACACCAATATTCCACACAAAGATGGACTACAAGCTATCAGCAAAAAGAAGAACAGGAGGACTTGTGGCACCTTAGAGACTAACAAATTTATTAGAGCATAAGCTTTCGTGGACTACACGATGCATCCGAAGAAGTGGGCTGTAGTCCACGAAAGCTTATGCTCTAATAAATTTGTTAGTCTCTAAGGTGCCACAAGTCCTCCTGTTCTTCTTTTTGCGGATACAGACTAACACGGCTGCTACTCTGAAACTTTACAAGCTATCAGGAACAGTATCCCCGATAATGTCACAGCTAACCTGGTGGCTGAACTTTGTGATTTTGTCCTCACTCACAACTATTTCACATTTGGGGACAATATATACCTTCAAGTCAGCGGCACTGCTATGGGTACCCGCATGGCCCCACAATATGCCAACATTTTTATGGCTGACTTAGAACAACGCTTCCTTAGCTCTCGTCCCCTAACGCCCCTACTCTACTTGCACTACATTGATGACATCTTCATCATCTGGACCCATGGAAAAGAAGCCCTTGAGGAATTTCACCATGATTTCAATAATTTCCATCCCATCATCAACCTCAGCCTAGATCAATCCACACAAGCGGTCCATTTCCTGGACACTACTGTGCTAATAAGCGATGGTCACATAAATACCACCCTATACCGGAAACCTACTGACCGCTACACTTACCTACATGCCTCCAGCTTCCATCCAGGACACACCACACGATCCATTGTATACAGCCAAGCTCTAAGATATAACCGCATTTGCTCCAATCCCTCAGATAGAGACAAGCACCTACAAGATCTCTATCAAGCATTCTTAAAACTACAATACCCACCTGCTGAAGTAAAAAAACAGATTGACAGAGCCAGACGAGTACCCAGAAGTCACCTCCTACAAGACAGGCCCAACAAAGAAAATAACAGAACACCACTAGCTGTCACCTTCAGCCCCCAACTAAAACCTCTCCAGCGCATCATCAGAGATCTACAACCTATCCTGAAAGATGATCCTTTACTCTCACAGATCTTGGGAGACAGACCTGTCCTCTCTTACAGACAACCCCCCAACCTAAATTCAACAAACACCTCCCAAGGATATTGCAGGAAATAGCCATATCTGTCACAACAGGTATCACATTCTGGGTAAAAAAACTGCAGCTGAAAGCCTTGGCGTTTTAGCCATTACTGTGTTAACATGGAGCAGCTGCCAATTATTCTACTAAAATGTGCTCTTCCCCAACTGTTACCCCTGTGCTTTAAAATGGCTACTATAAAATCCTCTGCTCTCAATGGCTGTTGTGTTAAGAACTCCTCATCTGTACACTCGAAAGAAAAGATAGCCATCTCAGCTTCTGAGTAGAAACAGCCCTATTGCCATGGAGTTTTCGTTGAGATCCACACGCACCAAAGCTTAGGAGGGCTTGACTCAGGATTCCAATTCTAGGCTCCCACTTTTAAAAAAAACAATTGAATTTAAAGAAGCGTGGATCTTAGATGTACGTATGAAGTGGAAAATGAAGCGGTAGAGACAGAGACTCAACTTCCCTTAAGATGCAAGCAGCGGCAAGTGAGATGAGAAAAATAAACCCATGAAAAGATTGTGTAAATCCTCACACTCTCCTTAGCTAAGGACCACTACTAATTATAGTCCAAAGCTCAACATACGGTAACCCTAAGAAACACCTGAATTGCCATTATGCAAACCAGACTCCATCCCTAACTAGGCACACAATAACAGCTTTACTGAGAAATTAAGCAAAGTTTATGGGTCAGTGATTTTTCAACATCAATGTTATCTAACAAAAGAGCATCTTGGCATCACTGTCATTAAAAAAAAAGATAACTATATATTTGTGTGGGATGGAAACAAGTTGGGTCTGTAAAAAGGGAGAGTGGATAGACAATATTAAACTGTAAATTCCTTTATAAAGCACCTTCAGAGAACACAACACAATCATGATCATCTACTTGCCCTGGGTAACTGTTGTCAACCAATCTGACATTTGAATATTATCATTTGTACTTCCGCCTGAGGATCTGAAGATGTCTTAGGATTCATAACAGCCCTGAATATCACGTATTACACTTCCCTTTTTTTTTTTTAAACAGATTTGAAAAAACACACAGGTGAAGTGATTTGACTAAAGATCGCATAGTCCGTCATTGGGACAGCAAGGAACAAAACCAAGAATGCCTGACTCCCATGAAAGTGCTTTCTCTGCGATTCTCCATATTTCTGTACTGTGGCTTGCTGCCACAAAATCCTTCCTCCAGGCTCTTCTGCTATAGTTGTTCTAGCTGATGTTGCCTGATTTCACCTGTGTCTGATATAGACTCTGCCTGACATACGTGGGAGATGCCACAAATTTTCCGCTTTTGGTGCAATGAGAATAGAAAAAGAGAAACCTTGCAGCAGTAAGTATGACATTCCCCCTTTTCTTAAAGGTACTGATACACACACACACACACACACACACACACACACACACTTTTATACTCTCTAAAATGAAGGACAGTGTGCCCCATATAATACGCTTCAATAGGTGTCTGTCCCAAAATGTGCATAGAATGAATATGTAAAATTGTATAGATTATAGTCATCTCCATGGAGAAGGAATAATGAATATCTAGAGGGCCTTGGTATCTGTACTGAAGCATTGCAGAAAATTCGATGCAGACATAGTCCCTGAAGTGCTACAGAGTTTTAGGAGTCCATTTATCAGGACTCCACAGAGGCTTCAAAGCTTCCACTTGCACAAACACCAAGTATAACCATAAGCTTAAACAATAAAGAACATGTAATGGACCTCAAGAATTATGTCTAGAAGATACTAAACTGATAACATCTTCTGATTTTTGGTATCCATTCTCAAGTGGAGGCTTCTTGTCACTTGCAGATAATCACCACACTGTCTTGGGTTACTGGGTTTACTAGTTCAAATGGAGTAGTCTTTGCAGCCTTAGCAGACTTTACTGTCCAGGCTGGTAAATCTTATATTTTACCTACAGGATTTGTTTCATCTATTGTTCCGCAAAGACAGTCTCTTCCTTTGGTTACTGTTCTGGGCCCATTGTCAGAGATGTTCATCTAATACATTCCAGTTTGGCTTGGAAGCCATAAGTAATGTTGTGAGCCATATTGGTTTTATATGAGGCTAGCTAAGCAGCTACATCCATTTTATGGAAGTAGCACAGAACTCATACATGATATTTTCCTTCCCTACCACTGGCATACTATGTTTTGCCTTCTCCATCATGTCAATATACATTCCAATATACTTCAGAGCAGGAACGGTCTTCTATTCTGTGTTTCTACAGTCCCCAGCACAATGGGTCCCAATCTTTTTGAGGTCTATAGATACTATAATACAAACATACAAACAGCAGCAGTTGCTTTCCATAGCCTACAAAAATAGACCACACTCCAGCCTCAATTATTCTGTTGCCCTGTATTAGCTCAGATTGGCTAACAAGTTCAGTGCTTAGGGTTTGCTAAAGGTGTGCTTTCCATCTGAAAATATGAGATCTTATAGTAAGTTACTAGTCTTTCTTTAGAGAACAGAAAGATTTCTCCAAATCAATTCTTTTATTCCACATTATAGTGGGGATAGGTAACATCAGAGTCTGCTGGCACTGACAGTGTCCCTGTCAAAACTGTACAAAAGGTTTTCAAAACAGAATTCAGAAAGGTAATTTGTCAATACTTACGTTGTAAACTCTGGGGCAGGGACCATCATCTTGTTCTATGTTTGTACAGAGCCTAGGACAATGAGGCTCTGGTTTATGACTTGGACTCCTAAGTGCTACCACAATACAAACAGATAATCATACCATCTAGAAAATGTATTCAATGCAAAGACTGTCATTAAGGAACAGTGTGAAATCTTATTGCCATGTAGTAAAGAAAAGCAGTATTAGAAAACAAATGATAATCTACCAATAGTTTTTTGGGAGCTCCCCCACCCACTCTTTTAGTAACAGTTTCAAGTTTTTTTTCCTGCATATTTCAGTTAGCAGTCTAAAGGAGATGTGTACATACAGCTCTAACTGGGAGGAAGCAATTAGAATTCTGCACAGAAAGTGATAATTGCATGACCCCAAATGAAATGAAACATACTGAAGGAGATTTTTTGAGAGGGGTAAATTTCTAGTATCTATTTTGGATTTCAAGAACATTCCAAATTGTGGTAAATGGATTAATCTCTGAAGATACATGACTCACTTGAAAATGAAATGTGATCTACATGAATATGGAAAAGCATACTAATAGTTACTCAGAAATGACAAATTCATCAATCAGAAATGACAAAAACAACATAGGAGCATAAAAAAAGTAATTAGGCAAAACCAAGTGTAGTATTCAGAAGATACTGTTCAGTTGAAAGCTGAATGCAAATCAACATTTAAATGTTTTAAATCTACATATTCAATGTTAGCTTGCCAGTTTAAGGCCCAGATCATCACTAAAAAATTTATATAGCTGGTTGTCTAAGGCCTATATAGCTTAAGGGAAATTGCAGCTGAAGGCTTGATATTAGGGGAAGCCCTGGCCCCACTGAAGTCAGTAGGAGTTTTGCCATTGACTTTAGCTAGGATTTCATCTACTGAAAAGTACTGAGGACACATTTATGTGATCCAGAATTACCAAACACTAACCCCATTTTGGGATTTTCTATTTTTCCTTAATAAATAAAAGTCTGACTCTTGGGGGTACAGACCTTGACGAGAAAAAAAAGTGACCATTATCCTGGCACTTATTAATTCACTATAATCCTTGCATCCTTTGAAAAAGAAATAATTCTTAAGAACCACAATGGCAGCAAAAAACCACCTGCATAGACTAAAAGAGTAAATCAGACCCATATACAGGGCAGGTTAAAAGTGCAATTAAACATAGGCAAATGGAAGAAGTGCCCTGCAGTGTGTTAGGATATCGGATCTTAAATCTCCCCCCTAAATTTTGCCCACCTTAAGCATGGCTCAAGACACATTATAGATACAATTTAGCCCACTGGAGTAAGTTTGGCCTTGGCTTAAGGTAATAAAATGGTTCTTAGGAGATCTAAATTCAATTTCAACCTCAGCCAGAGGTCCTAACCTTGGGCAAGTCACTTAATTTTTCTACATCTCAGATGCAATGTTCTGCTTTTATTTTGTAGCCCTGTCTCTCACTACCTGTCTAGTTAGCCTGTAAGCTTTTAGATAAGAGACTGTTACTTTGTGTATATACAGTGCCTAGCATAATGGGGTCCTGATGTTGTTTGTATTATGGTATCACCCAGAGGCCTCAAACAATAAAAATATGATTCTGTAATTTATGACACATCTATCAACTCCTGAGGAGGTGGTGGTGGCAGCAACAGACAGAGAAGAATTCCTGAGAGATGATGCAGGGTCGTCTCTTCTCAGTACTGCCAACGTTTTTTTTATTTTGAGCTTGTAACTGGCGTTTATCATAAAGCCCGTTCTCCTTGGATAATGTGAATCTCGGCTTCCTTTTATATATACATTTTCAACCTTCAGGGCTGTGAAGAAAACCCTGAAAATGGGAGCAGAGTGCACTCTACAGGCTCAGAAATCAGAAGCCAAATAAAAATAACTCAAACGTTTTTGTTATTTTTTTTAATAAATCAATCTCATGATTTTGGGGGCCTGATTAAAAAAATAAATAAATAAAAGTCAAATGTGGTGTTGGCAATACTGTTAAATTTTTTACTTCCATGTGAATGAGTGATGCCAGGAGTTGCAGACAAACAACAGTTCCCTTACCCCAGCCACGCCCCTTTTCCCATTTATATTTAAAATGACTTACTCTGTAAAATAATGCAACTCATCAATACATAGTATTTGAGGAGCTTTAAGCATGTGCAGGTGTACCATTAATTCCTATTCTTTCATTATAGAAAATAATCTGCTCACGTGGCTTATAACTGATCTATTTGTGTATTTACTTAAATTGGAAAAGTCCAATAAAATATTACAAATATTACAAGCAAGACTGAATTATCTGAAATATCTTGTTTTCAGAACATACAGCAGATCAGCCAATTGTAGATCTGTTGGTTTTGGGCTGTTAACTTGCTAAACTAAACTAGTTAAACATGTAGGTTTATTTTATTGTATTTTAAAATTACCTGCTTTTAAAAAATAACACCATCAAGATTGCCACAGCACAAGGGAAAAAGCTGACTATACAATCAAAAGCCCAAAGGACCCAATTTCTTCGTAAAGTACCTGATGGACAATGTGACAACCTGATTACCTTCCACCACCAATTTTTAGAACATGTGAAAAATACTGTATGCTGCTTGCTCCTATGTGGTCCAAGATGACTCATAAATCTTCCTTTATCTCCTTGTGGTGTTAGCAGAAAAGGATGAGTTGCTTTTTTCCATCTCATTCACATGTCTATCTGTCTGTTACCTGTGCCCTTGAGCAAAGATTACTGATGCCCTGCTTTTGATATATGACACATCACATGCAGCAGCTTTTCATCAAGTGAATTAACCTGGAAAAATGCTAACCTACCTGCCAGTTGCTTCCAAACTTTCCACAATTTCTTTGTGTACTTCCTCCTTGACACACAGCACGCAAGGCATGCCAGAACAAGGTTACCAAACACAGCAAATTACAGTATCTATGCAACAGCATTATGCAATAATTGGCTGAAGTATGCCACAGAATATTTACTGTCATAAATGAGTCAAATTCTAAAATACCCTGCTAACCTTTTTCACCATCTGAAATGCTTAAAAATAGAGGATGCAACATCATGCTTCGGTGTCCCCAGATTATTTGCTCAGAGCCATGTACGAAGACTGCAATTGGTGTAATGTATTTTGATATGGTTATAGAAACAATTTTGCAATGCTAATCAATATGGCATGATTAGTCAGAATACTGTATATTCTGCCTGGGTTTTTCCTTATAACTTACAATATACAAATATGTTCCAAAAGCTTTAACAAGTATTAAACCTTATTGCAATGACTGCATTACTCGCTGGGGTCTTTTTTTCTTTAAATATATGAAATTGAAGCAATTACACAGTTTTGTTTTCCTCACTGCTTTTTTTTTTTTAAATAAAAGACCTGACAAAATAAATGCATGTGTAGTGTGTTATGCCCCCTCTCTGTGCTTTCAATCTTGCATTTCCAAGATGTCAATTAGATAACTATTACATTACTAATTAGCAAGACTCTCACAAGTAAACACTAACCTCTCTGACACAGTGCTATTCTTTTGCTTAAGTATATATTGGTTTGTATGTAAATTGGCTCAAAGTCCTAACTGATTACTAGTATGCTCCAAAAGAAGTGTCAGAACTTTATTTCTAGAGTGCTTCCCAACTTTCACATGCAGTGAGAAATTCATAATGGGTTTCAGTTGAAGGGAACAAACTCAGTTACAATACACATGCACCTTTCTAGAAAGAAAAATAGATAACTCTTATTTCTTTCTTACATTAATTTTTCAACTTATTATATTTGTAATGAAAGCAGTGACTGAAACATATAAACACTGATATACAATTCCCAATGAATTGGCCTAAGAGTAACTTGTAAAAATAGGATTAATGGTACAAAGCATGTACTATATAAAAATTGCCTGTAGAGAAAAGCATTAAGCAATTACAACTCTAGCACTGAAGGCTCTAATATTATAGGGTAATATTTCCTTAATGTTAGACTTCATTAACCCTAAGATAATCTCTCATAAATTTTGCTGATTTTTAAGGAGAAAAAAATAAATTATGTTTATTAAACTACTGAATATGTTTATGAAAACAAGACATAATCTAGTGCCATAAACTTCTTGTCTTTATCTGAATAATCAAGAAGCTCATAAATAAAATATCACATAACAAAGTGAGTGTTAAAATTCATTACCGTAATAGCCCTGTTCATGATCTATTTCATTAACACTCCTCCTCTCCTTGAACAAATGGGTTCTTTGGTCTAGCAGAGCAAGGCCATTTACAAGACAAAATACTGAGCTGCTTTTTCTCATTTTCCCTTATCTGTTCTATTCCTAACTTTCTAAATTAATTCTTCCCTTAAATCTTATTGTTCCTTCCAGTGTAACTCACAGCACATTAGAGAGACTTGAAAGAAATATAAGCAAAGAAATGGGTCTATAGAGTATAAGTTAATTAGGGGTCTAAGTGACTAGTGATGAGATTTGATGGCATGTAGTTCTGGAGTGAATTTAAGAAGCTTAGCTTCATTTAAAAGGTTTGAAAATAAAATACAAATACACCTCTACCCAGATATAATGCCACCCGATATAACACGGGTTTGCACACAACACGGTAAAGCAGCACTCCAGCGGATCAGCGCGTCAGCTCCCAGACGCAGCGCTCCGCTTACTGCCGCCGGTGAGTGTGGGGAGGTTGGGAAAAGGACACCCCCCCCGTACTCTCCTGTGGCGGGAAGCAGAGCACCATGGCTGGGAGCTGGTGGAATGGAGCGAGCTGGGGCTGGGCTGCTCCGCTTTCCGCCGCTACCGGTGAGTGCCTGTCAGGGGACAGGGGTGTGTGGATAGGGGTCAGGACAGTCAGGGAACAGGGGAGTTGGGTAGGGGGTGGGGTCCTGGGGGTGATTAGGGATGGGGGTCTCTGAAGGGGGTGGTCAGGGGACAAGGAGCAGGGGGGCCAAAGCAAGCTCGATATAACGCGGTCTCACCTATAGCGCGGTAAGATTTTTTGGCTCCAGAGGACCACATTATATCGGGGTAGAGGTGTAATAGAAATTCAAAGACAATACATATAATTCTAAGATAGCCTGTTAGAAGAAACTATACATGGCTGCACAACGATTATATCCTACAACAACGCTTATTCCCAAACAAAAAACTTTGTTGGCTAACGGTCACATTTGGGAAGTGCCCTTCTAAACATGTACAATTAAAAAATAAATATTAGTAACCATAAACACTCATCTGTTAAGGTTAAGTATAAAATTGGGACACCAAACTTAACATACTACCCATTAACATCTCATTCTGTGTGCACAACAAAACACCCTTAACAGGCCATTGTGGGGATGCCAACCTCCACTCTTTCCTTTGTTAGAGTGTGATCCCTGGAACTCCTACTCAGGCAACTGGAGGTTCACAAGATCAGATCCCTAATATAGTAAGATCTCTTCAGTTTGAGGTGAAGAGCTTTTTGTCAAGGCTCTAAGAATGTTAGAGACTATGGTTATTGTGGTGAAATTTTTTTAAATGCCAATAGTGTAAGCATGCCACTTCCCTCCTCCTATCTTCCCATCATAATACAAGTCCGAAAGGGTTTAAGGAGACTACAGAGTACATAAACTTACATCTTCAATTTGTAGAGTGATATAGTCCTAGGAGCTTTACATTCTTAGCTCCACCACCTCAGTATTTATTGATATTTGCATAACTCCGGTCTCATCCATTGTATCAGTACTTCAATACCATTGTGACATTGTGCAGATTAATCTGCACAGAGTCTCAAACAATTGGGGATGATAGTCTTTTCTATGCTGTTGTTCCAGTTAAGAATTTGGAATACTTATTTTTCGGCAGCCAGTGTATGGCTGTAAAGCAGAAAAGAGTTTGCTCAAGCATTACATGATTAAGAACAACAGTGGTTGCGGTCACAGATGAGAGGCAAGAGTTTGTTACAAATTAACATGGTTCTTTCAGAGTCTCTTTCTTACCTTCCTCCAAAGCATCAGTACTGTGGCAAGGGTGTTGTATTTTCAGGGGGGGGTTGTTTTGTTTTTTGTTCCTGTATAGATAAATTTGTAGTCTACGTATGTTCTTCGCACTAACATTTCTCAACATTAGCTACTAGCTAACAATTCTATAGTTTTGCAATAATAAATAACTTCTAACCTATCTTACTCTTATTAAAAAAAACTTGACAAAGAAGCACGTAAGAGTACGTAAAAAAAATTGACAAAGGGTACGTAAGGGCCACGAAGTACAATATATAAACCCTGTGCAACATCCCCCAACTTCATTGCTCTCAGTCTCACGCCGACCCCAATGTCATCTCCTGCTGGTCATGACCATGCGTTCCTCTGCACCATATAGGTTTTCAACATTTAAATGTGTGAACATGGATTTCCCCCCAAAAAAATACCCCAATAAAATGTGTGAAGGGGCAGGGCACGGAGGGGATAGAAGAGTGAGTGGATGGTAGCCTATGTCTGGGGAAGGCATTGTGAGGAAGTCACTCAAAGCAGTCACTAATCAAAGTAAAATAAATATCTCAAAGTTTGTAAACCTAATTTTCAAATGGCATAAAGCAGTAACAGACAACTCTAGCAATTCCTGAGAAATACGAATGCTGAAATCAAGGTGGAATTATAGTGAGGATGTGGGAGGAGGTTTGGATTTTAAAAGCATACACATCACTATTTTTAGTCACATTTCATTATGGTTAAATATTGATATGGTTTATATTGGGTTGATAAATTTGTAATAGATGCTATAAGCACTTTACAGATATGACTACCATGTGTGTTATAGATAGTTGCCACCTACTGATCTGTGGAACTAAATCAATAACAATTGGTTAATCATATATTAAAATATTTATTAATCAGTGATTTACTTCTTATAAACTGCATATGTACCCTTAATATAAACTGTGACAATATTTTTCCTCTATTTTTAATCCTGACTGTTAATTACATAACACTCTTCAATAGCTATAGAAAATTTTCAGTAGTCCATTTCCCTTGGCTGTGGTTCTCTCTCTCAATCATGTCCAAGAGCTATTTGAATCACACACTGCTCTGTTGCCCATTACTGAACAGTAACTCCTCTGACACACAGATAGGAAGTACATATGAAGTGAGAAGCAGCCTGGGGCAGACTTTACTGAAAGAAACAAATATTTCATTTTTCTACCAAGTTCTTTGAAACTACTGATATTTTACATTACACCTCTACCCCGATATAACGTGACCTGATATAACACGAATTCTGATATAACACGGTAAAGCAGTGCTCCGGGGGGCGGGGCTGCACACTCCGGTGGATCAAAGCAAGTTCGATATAACGCGGTTTCACCTATAACGCAGTAAGATTTTTTGGCTCCAGAGGACAGCGTTATATCGAGGTAGAGGTGTATTTAATGGTTTGGGACCATCCCATTGGACAGAAAGGTCCCCTCCCATCATGCCATGCTGCCACAGTTGTAAATCAGCAGAGGCACCTAAGCTGGATCCCTCCTTGTTTTAAGAGAGATTGGTCTGGCAGTAAAACAGCCTCTGTGAGGGATCTCAGCTGCACATCCCAATACTAATACTCTCCTGCACACAGGATCAGCATGGAAGGTGAAAGTCTGAATATTTTGAGCAAGGGAGAAGATAGGTGCTAGAGAAGAGGCATTGCCGTGGACTGTGGCACTGATTCTGTACTGAGAAAGACACTTGCACAATGAGCTGCAGAATAGAGACCTATGACTAACACAGTATCCCGGCACATGACCCGCCCTGTGATGAAGGTGATTTTATCTTCAAGCTCATCAAAAAAAGTTCTGGGATGAAGGAAAGCTAAAAGGACAGAGTAACAATAATCACAATCAAACCCCCACTGATGAACGAGTTAAGGAACCGAAACTAAACCAAATTGTGGTATTTACTATGTGGAAGGGTTATCCTCATTGATGTGTATTGCAGCAAGAACTAGGGCGAAGGGTGAAAACATACATTTTAAAAATGTAGACTTTAAAAAAAGCTTGTAGATAGCACCTGACATCTCGTAAGTCAGCTGTCTCTCTTAATATAGGAAAGTCATTATTTACAAGTAACTAATACCAGCAACTGTGACAAGTAAAAACAAAAAGCCCATAAAAATACTGTGTGGTTAGACTGAAAGAGAATGTATTCAGTGTTTTGGATGAAAAACATTTAGGCTGACAATTTATTGTAATACAGCTTGCATTACATGTTGGGAAATGAAAAATTTTAAAAGCTCAACCTCATCTTCAACTTTTACTGATAAAATGGAGACTACATTACTTTTTTTAAAAGCACGAACTCAAGTCATGACTATTTGTTGAGTATTTTGGATTGGTGCCAATGACTGCCATAATCGCTATGTGAAATAAATGTGCTATTTCTCCCACCTCGGAGTGTCTTTCCAACAAATCAGCAGACACTCCAATTCCAAGATATCCTAAAGTGATATAATATGGCCAAAAGCATATCACTTTTTTATTCCTTTATACGCCATATTCCGAAATACAGGCCCACAACACACTATCCTTGTCTGACATTCGGTGATGTGAAAATATTTCAATCTGTTTAAGCAGGTGCAAACAACAACAGTCTACATATATCATCTTACTATTGACAACCAGAGCAGTAATCACTACTTCCCCTCTCTATTTCTCAGTCTAGATAACCCTCTAGACTTTACACCAGTGAGACAACAGTTATAAAGTCATCTGTCAAACACACACACCAAATCTCAAAGTTACTAATACTTTCATCTTAATGCATTAAACAGTTCTAGCGCTGAGTATTAGTACTGAGACTGATTAATAAAACCCATTTTCAACAAGGAAAATTTGAAAAAGTGTTTCAAATGATTAATTTATTTACAGATTTAATTAACACACACACTGCTTTGAGTTTGATTTTTAAAATGTTTTATATCAGTGGCTTTCAATGAGTGGGCCATGGACCTCTAGGGTCCACAGACTATGTCTAAGATTTCCAATGGTGTCTGCACCTCCGTTCGAAATTTTTTAGGGGTCCGCAAATGAAAAAAGGTTGAAAACCACTGCTTTACATGTTCTTAGCTAGATGAGGTGGGTGAGGTAATGTCTTTTTTTGGGCCAACTTCTGTTGGTGAGAGAGAAGTTTTTGAGCTATACAAAGCAATACTTCAGGTAAGAATTGCAATGTGTAGCTCAAAAGCTTGTTTCTCTCATCAACAGAAGTTGGCCCAATAAAAGATTTCACCTTACCCACCTTGTCTCTCTAATATCCTGGGACGGACACAGCCACAACACTGCTTATATTTTCTTGGCTTTTGAAAAAACAGACCTTGGCTGCTGGCATATGCTTTAGCCTCTCAGAAATGGAAGAACACATGCATTCTTTAAATGCTATATGAAGGTTCCCAATATATCAGGCAACAATAGCAATGTGTTTTGCTTGGTAAACCAAGTATAGTGAGCTGCAGAAGAGTGGTTAACTTTAATTACAGTTGAACTTTCAAGGCAATGACTGTTGGGAGAACCCATGAATACTAATGCTAGAATTGGGTAAACACTGCACACAATTTTTCACAAAATGTTCAGTTGCCTTTTTAAATAAACTCACTTAAACTGGATTTGGCCCTGCTTCTTTTAATCTTTGGTTTCCTATATAAAGATTTTAGCCAAAGAGTTTAAAGGCAGGAATTTATTTATTTTGGAAACAAGAAGATCTAAATATATTGGAGATAATTCACAGGTTGCTGATTTTAAGAATCATAAAATTGAAACCTTCCCCTGGGAACTCGAGTTATGCCAATCCAATAAGTCAGACCATGTGACTTAAGTAGCCAATCAAAATTAAGCTATACTTCTCTATTTTAAAATATAAACTCCACACAACCACAGGCTCTCAAACAAAGAGCAAATCAAGAAATAGTGAAAAATACAATTAAATAAAGAATAGGAAATCATTTTATTACTTGACAAATCACAAACAAGGAAAGAGTTGATATTTGTTGTATAAAAAGTTACAGTTATTCACCAGCTGTACCCAAACTACCAAACCACTGCAGCATTTGCTACAAGTCTTGGTGCCAAATTTTAGGACACATTGAAAGGTATTTTCTCCTTAGAAGCATTTCCATAATTTCCATGATCTTAAATGGGAAATACAGCACAGGAGACCTACACTTATGTCTACACTTATGCTGGATTGACGCTACGGCGATCAATCCACCGGGATCGATTTAGCAGATCTAGTGAAGACCTGCTAAATCAACTCCAGTACTCCACCGGAATGAGAAGCATGAGGTAAGTTGACAGAAGAGTTTCTCCCATCGACCCAGCATGGTGCAGACACTGCAGTAAGTCAACCTAGGCTACATCGACTTAGGTAGCATAACTTAGGTCGACTTAACCCCATAGTGTAGATCTGCCCCTACGGTTGCCAGTTCTGGTTGGACGTATTCCTGTAGGTTTCATGACATAATCTTTAATTAAAGATTAATCTTCAGTTCCTGGAAACTCCAGGACAATCCTGCAGGGTTGGCAACCCTAATGAGTCAAGGAGCTGTTACTCAGGCAAACCTGCTATTGTATACGATTGAAGAAATTGAGAATGCTGCTTTAGAATGGACAGAGGATCATTCAAAGAGCAAGACGCTACTACTGAAAAGAATCTAAATGTTGTATTTTGTACTTACCTACCTACATGAGAACTTTACAGCTCTAAATGAAGAATGTAAGAAAGCCATACCACATGTTTTTGGGCCACTCCTTCCTATGGTTAAAGTGTTTGTTCGGTCTGAAAGAGTTCACAGGACAGAGAACGTACATGTATTGTTCTAAGAATGGTGACTTTTTTTCCCCGTCTAAAACATGCAAAGTTTACTTGACTAATACCATAATTAAATCTCTAAGACTATTTTATTTTAGAAAATAGGAAACGTATTTCACTGAACTGTCATTTTTATCTTAACAGTGATTTTAGCCTCTTAATCTAATTATTTTTCCCGAAACCATTTAACTGCTAATAAATGAAAGACATGAAAAATTAAATTACATAATAAAGCATGAAGGGCACATAGTTATGAGATATACAGTGCCCCTGAGAGAAGTGAGCTCTGCCTTATGCTCAGTGAAAAATTTAAAAACAATACATACAAAAATTAAGATAATATCCTTGATATAGTTGACTGAACCATAAGTCATAAAAAAAAAAAGCTGTTTAAAGTACTCTTGCCTTTAGGGAACTGAGACAGATTTAAAACTTATCCGCAGCATAAGTAACCCTGTTGCTCATTTATATTTAATTATTTAAAATACATCTTTTCTGGTATTTAGAACGTGTAACAAAAAGTTACATAATTATAAAAGCCAATCACTAAAAAACAAACTCAATTTTGGAGCCTGCTAGCGCCCCCTCGTTACCATATTCTGTGTAACAATCACTAATTACGATCACTGATTTTTTTCAAAGTACTTTAAAACTTTATGGCAGAATACAAAACAACTTCCTTGAAGATGTTGACCCACTCAGTCTTCATCTGGAAGTGCAATCTTCATTCCAAGTAAAAATTAATCCCATCTCCATTCTTGCTCTGCCTTAGGCACTTTATGAACAGAGATGTGAGAATGGATCATATTTCACCAATTATGCTCTATTAAGTGCAACTGTGAGCTGAGACCACCAAACTCGTGTTTAAATGGATATTAGGTTTTATTAACACTCAGAAGCTGAAACTAATGACAACAACCAGGTGCAGAACTTTTACACAGTACAAACAGATCTGCCACAAGCCTGATGCAATCTTGTGAGTTCTTGCTAAATCACTAGCAACATGAGAGAACACCCATCCCATTCAACAGAATGGGGCTTTGATGGCACTGGCAGGGAAACAGAGTTCTCGGTGGCAGCAAAGCAGAAGCTCTATTTCAACTGCAGTCCTCACACCATCAGAGAAGGGTAGGAAGCTCACTTTGGAAATGGTAAGAGACCCTTCATTTATTTTTCAGAGGCCTGATTAAATGTAATTTTATATTTTAAAAAACTACACAAGACAGTATATAAACAGGGCTTTCTCAAACTTTTCCATAGTTGGTCCACATCTTAAGAGAGAGATTTTGTGGACTCATCCCCTTCTATGAGTGATCAAACAACAATCATGTGACAGCTACAGCAACTGCTCAACAGGGAGAAGTAATATTAGTAAAGTATTTAATCTATTTTAGCTTCCTTTACTTAGGGCAGGTCTACACTAGAAGTGGTCCATCAGCGCAGCTGTACCGCTGCAGCACGTCTGGTGAAGACACACTATATTCATGGGAGAGTGTTCTCCGCTTGGCATATTTACTCCATCTCCATGACAGGCAGAAGCTATGTCGGCAGGAGACACTCTCCTGCCGACACAGCTCCAGTGTGGACAGCACTTAGGTCGCTGTCACTTGCGTCGCTCAGGGGGTGTTTTTTCACCCCCCTGAACAATGCAAGTTAGATCAATTAAAGCAGTAATGTCGACCTGCCCTTCAATTTAGCAACTGCAGAGAAGTTGGACAGAAAGTGCCATACAATCAGTTGGTTCTCCAGATAGCAGCACATGATTTGGGACAACATTTTGGGATCCACTGGCCCATACATTACACAATACTGGGATTCAGTTTTTCATGTAAATAGGAACATTTGCAGCTCTCAGATGTGAATACATTTATCTTTTTGCAAATTTCAACCCCCGCCCGCCATGTCTGCCAGACTATTTGTGATGAACAATGGTTTCCTATAGCTCATCTTCTCTTTTTTTGATTCTGCCTTAAAGTCAAGGAACATCATAACACTGAGGCAACAAACTGATGTTTAAGTAGGATTAGGCAATAGCACAAGCTGAGGCCTTCAGAACTAAGCTGTATTGAAACAAAAATTGACAAAAGCAAGAGGGATTGATAAGAAAATACAAGTGAAGCCCATTTCTTTTTGCACAAATCCTATCTTTTTAAAGTTGGCTTCCATGTGAAACATTCTCTTTCAAAACTTAAGCAGAAACAAGTGGAACTCCATCTTCCTTCTAGGACCAATGAGGCAAGAGATTAATGGATATATGAGTGTGTAGTGCTATTGACAATCATTTTGGCTCAGAAATTGGGAGAAACAATTGCCAATTAAGTAAATGATGCAGAAAAACACCCTTGCTCTCTCTCAATCCTGGCTGGCCAAATACCTGAACACCTCTGCACTTTGTTGTGGGCATTATGCTGCAGGAAGGTACTTTTTTGACTGTGGCATAAAAAGCCAAGTTCTGGTCACTAAAAAAAAAAAAAAAAAAAATTGACATTTTCTTGATGATCTGGAGAGCAAACCCCATAATTGCAGCCAATTCTAACATAGCTGTTAGTTTTGTCTACTTTTATTCTCCCAGAGATTTGAAATAGGTATAGTAATCTTCACTTCCTGACTTAACATTGTGCTGTAGTGTTGCTTTGGACTGTCGACACATTCTACCACAGTGGTGGCAGCATCTCTACGATAAATGAGAGCTTGCCTACATGATATATTATTTTGCAGGAGCAAGAATAAATTCTAGTCTGCACCAGTGTGTCGCGCACTAAATGGCCCACATGGACCCACTGGTGCACACTAAAAGTTCCCTAGTGTGTATTAACGTAGTTCTGTTTGAAATGGGAGTATGTTAACATACACTAGTTAGCACACAGCATGCTGCTACAGACTAGAGTTTACACACCACTGATGCAGACTAATGCAATGGGCAGACAAGCCCTAAGTTGTTTTGGACAGCTAACTATTTTTCTTTGTATGGGCATACAGATACATAGATGTCCATATGAGAGTCAAGAGACCATTTAACAGGCTAAGCACTTTCCTGGTAGGTCGAATAGGACTTGAGAACTATAAAAGTAAAAACAGCTGGGGAAAAAAAAGATTGTTCATTTTTATACACAAGAGGTTTTTTTTTTTTTATGATTCGTGTCTAAAATTCTGTTAAATATTTAACAGAATACAGTACCAGTAAGTAAACCCTTTAAATCACATATCCTCTCTATTGCATAGTATGAACAGATGTGATCTTATTATGGCTATATTGTAACTCAACAATAATTTGTCATATTTGACGCATTATTAAATTATGTGCACCTGCCAGAACTATAGTAGCAATTGCAAACTATATCTATTGCTCTTTTACTTAAAATACCTAAACAATTTAGATAGATGTGGAGACAACGTATGGAAAAATTGTAATTTCCTAAATGTCATCACCAAATAACACCTAATGTCTCAATTTCTTTTTATGTACATTTTATTATAGTGCCCAACTGTTTCAATGCTCTAGTGGTTGGACTTTAATGTGGTTCAAGCAGCCTCCAGTAGTATCACGGAATGTTCAACATCTGTGAAAGTTGCCCCAACAAATATCTTATATTTTTAAGAGGTCATGCTGGCCAGCTTTCATTAACAGTTACTTTAAACTTCACAGTTTTCTTTACAGCTTTTCTAACGAAGGAAGGTCACTTTACCTAAAGTGTCAAGCTTATTCTAAACTCTAATGATATGTACATTCTTAGCAATGTCTACAAGTGAAAAAGATTTCTTTTTCCATTAAAAAAAAAATATTTGCATCTAAATTGCATCACCCATTATTTAAATTAAATGGAACAGCCCATTAAATTCAGTGCTAAGAATGCAGTATACTTCTAGAGCAGTATCTGATCTTCCCAGAACTTTTATTTTTATTTGCTTATTCTCCAATATTTTTAAACGTATACCATTCATACCTAATTTTTCATTAATTTTCAAAATTTCACAGAGCTAACAATTGCATTTTTATTTAATTAGCAGAGTATGCAGAAAACTGTGCAACATTTTATAAATTGCATTTAAAGTCTCCTAGTAGATGAAGGTAATAGAAATGCTATTGAAGCAATGGGAGTTTTGGCTCAATAGTTTATTTTGTGATCTATAATTTTATAATCATAATACCTCTTCTTGAAAAACTTGTTCACAACTTGTGTGTTTTTAATCACATTTTTATTCATAATTTCTCATTCTTAATAACTGGGGCTGGATTTGGAGTTTCTTTGTTTTTAATTGAAAACATCTGCAATATACAGTTGCCGATACAGAGCTGGATCCCACAGTGGAAACTATTATCACAGACCCTTGCAGAATTCAATGGCTAGAATGTAGGAATCCACACTAGTCCTCTAGTGACAGCCTAAACTTATGAGGAACTGGGTTAAAGGAACAAGGTTATCTATTTTGAGTGTTACAAATTAGTGCAATTTTGAAAATGATGGGTAAGAGATAATCCTGGAAAACTTCTCTTATATATCAACTCTGGCCCACTCTAATTATCCTCAAAACAATCCAAACATGCACACCCTCGGACACTATATTAACCGTCATGTGACCAATACTTGCATTATTCAAAGTTACTAGTTCAGCTTCTTGTTGAAACACAGCAAGAGAGGTGACCCACAAGGCATACACTCCCCCCCCCCCCCCCATACACACTTGTATGGATAGGGCTTAAGAGGTTTTCTGCCTCCTTCCCCTTCAATTTTTTAAAATTATTTTTAATTTGTTCTATTTCTAAATATTCCACTGTACATAATTTTATTTGTATCAGGCCATATAACCCCAGATGACAATACGGGAAAACGAGGGATATCCAAAGACTCAAAGATTAGAGTAACAAACTTGCTAATTGCTGTTTCTGAAAATCATCCTCCTGTGGTAATGAGCTCTCCCTTGCTTATCCAATCTGGATAAAATTCATGTCCAGATGCAAAACCGTAATAATAGGGCTTTGCATGGGGTATCTACACTGAGGTTCATCCTCTCATCCCTACACCTGGAGGCAGTACATAGCGTTCCACTTATACAGCCACTCCATTGCTGCTCCTTGGTTCCAGGCTCAAACAACAGCTGTGACCTACTGCATTTCTGTACAGAATTAGTACAGAACCTCTAGCTGGTTTGCCTACAATACCCCACCGCACTTCCCAAACTTTTGTGGAGAATGCTACACTGGAGCAACTACTCTTGATGTGCTCATGCAGCAGAGTCCTCCCTGTGATTCTCTAGGACACGGACCACTTTTGCAACATATTGGGCCTTGTGCAGCCAGATGAGGGCCAAGATTTCACCTGCAATCTTGTTACTGACTGCTTTAATGCTTTTCCTTTTATTATTTATAAAGAGAATTGGTGCAAATGTGTTGGAAAGGAAAGGAGCTATAAGCCCATTCTAACAACATGAATTTATTTCATTTTATTTTAGAAATGTATGCATTATGTATGGGGTTCATAAACGTTTTTATGGAGTCTCTTAAATGATTTACCATAAGGTATACATTGATTATAATCTCTGCTTATTTAAAAAGGAGACTTGTTTACCTCACAGCATTTAATACATTGAGACATGTTTCAACTTAACAGTGACACCGGTAAACAAAAGTTACTGATCTACCTAGTGAGTTATAAAACTTGTAACACGCTGTAAAAAGCTCTGTCATTTTATTTAGCATATTGCACTGTGTGAGCTGCTTTATTTACCTAGTGGTAAATCTTTATGCATCAAAAAATGCTACAGAAGGCACAACAAATAAATTACCAACAGACACTAACATCTGACTAGTTAATCAAACAAATAGGACATGTAACAAAGAGAAAAGCTATAAATATTGACAACAAGCTGCTTCAGTCACAAAAACATTCAATACTTCAGTTCTCAAGTGTGAGTTTTATATCAGTCCCCTGGAAACAGTTTGTATCCTCCAATAAATTTTTACAGTTGATTCACCTGCCTGATACCTTTCAGCCATTTCCTTCAGAAGCTGTCAAACCCGCCAACTATAATATATGGTCCAACCAACAAGAACAGCTGTAGCCATTCTCTCTGCTGGTTCCCGCACCCTGTTCTGCATAAAATAATACATCAAGATTAATTGATTTCCCGTCAGTCTCTCAGAACAGAAAATTAATTTTCATGTAGCTATTTTCCCCAGCATATGAATTTTGTACATTGCAAGTAATTTAAGTTTTTAATTATTCATAAGCAAAAAAAAAAACACACACAACACATGATAAAGTGAGCTACTGAAAGCCCGAAGGCCATGGCCTGGGCCTTGGTTTGTGCTGAGACAACAATAGCATTCACTAATGCCTATATAAATAATATATGTATTAACATACATCTTAGTACAACACCAATTTCTCTCACTGTGACCCAAGACTACCAGGTCATACAGCAGCAGTTTGTCAAAGTCTCTCCATTAGGTTACATGTGACAATACTAAAGGAAAAACATGTAATATGTCAGCCATATTGAACTGACCTCAGATTGCCACTATAGCATGCATACGCCCACAGCATGATAGGAAGGTAATTTAACGGTCAGCATTTGAGCAGGACAGGAGTAAAAGTTTCTCATCAGCAAAGTGCCATCTCAGCAAGTCCTCTATCTGCAGGTGACATTGACTTGCGTAAGGAAAATGTTACTGGAAAATAGAATAGAATCATTTGACTTGTTCCAGACAGCTGCTGCAGGCTAACAAATCCAACAGGTCATTCAAAAAGAAGCAAACATAGTAATGAGGTACATTTTCAAAACTCCCATTTAATACAACTTAAAATTTCATTGGTTTGTCTCATAAATTGCAGAATGGTTAATGTTTCCGAGCTTGCCTCAAATTGCAAAGTCTAATGTATCCAGGACTGTCCAAAATCTTTATTTATTTATATATATATATAAATATATATATATATATATATATATATACACACACACACACTCTCTCTCATTGTAAATTTTTACAATAAGAAGAGAGAGAGAGAGAGAGAGAGAGAGTGTGTGTGTGTATACACATACCTCCAAGCAGCACCCTGGAACCCCCATATTCACCACTGTCATATGAATATGATGCATTTTGTACAATACATGCCTTGTGAGGTATCATTTTAAAAGTCTTGATCTGTTGAACCTTAATATCCTGTTGAATTTTATGTACTACCATTGTATGTGAAGTTATGAATTATTACAATATGTGTTACTGAAATATGTTGGGAGGCGCCCACAGCTAGCCTTTCAGTCGGGACAAAGGAGCAGCTATCACTGGCCAGACAGGCGTAAATGGCCTATCAAGAAGAATCCACTATCCCAGGGACTTCTCAGAGAGGGCACATATGAAATGAGGACTGCCTAATCTTTTTAGCAGCTGGAAGAAAGTATAAAAGAGGGACAGTGACATCATCACTTGGCGTCCCCCCAACCCACCATCTCAAGACCTTGAAGATCATCTGTAAGACAAAGCCTTTGAACTAGGGAGATTGGTCCCAGGCTGGAAGGGAGTCCAGTCGGTGTACTGAGAAACTAAAGTATCAGAGGGGTAGCCGTGTTAGTCTGAATCTGTAAAAAGCAACAGAGGGTTCTGTGGCACCTTTGAGACTAACAGAAGTATTGGGAGCATAAGCTTTCTTGGGTAAGAACCTCACTTCTTCAGATGCAAGTGAAGAACTTCTTGCATCTGAAGAAGTGAGGTTCTTACCCACGAAAGCTTATGCTCCCAATACTTCTGTTAGTCTCAAAGGTGCCACAGGACCCTGAGGAACTAAACTGTCTGGAATGTCTGTTAGGGTGAGACTGCTTGATTCAAATCTTGCTTAGTCTGTTAAAGTTAGAATTTAGACTGCATTTCTATTTTTATTTCTTAGGTAACCAAATTTTCTCTCTATGCCTGCTACTTATAATCACTTAAAAAAAATCTATCTTTCGATAGTTAATATACCTGTTTTATATTTTACCAAAAACAGTGTCTTTTTGGTTGAATTGCATGGGGAATCTCAGCTCAGATTACAAAGGCTGGTGCATGTCCACTTTCCTTTGAAGAAGTGGCAAACTTATTAATGAGCTTGTACTGTCCACGAGAGTCTTGGGCAGTGTAAAATTGTATATTTCTGGGGTGCAAGGCTGGTGCCTCTCTCTGTATGATTCATGAGTGGCTCGGGGACCATTCATGGAATTTAGCTGGGTGTGTAAATCCACATGTTGGTTGCTGAGTGATCACAGCACCTGGAGAGGTTTTGCTGCTTGTCACTGGCATAGCATTGTGTGAGGTAGCCCAGGATAGAGAGTTAAGGGAGCACAGCAGTCCCACAGTTCCAGGTTGTACCCGGGGATCCCGTCACAGTGATAACTATTGCTTACTTATTGGCTCTATCAAAAGCAGTAAGATTGTGTGTAAAATTAGGACATTTCTATAAAAATTCATCTTCTTACCAGTAAGTGATTATATATCATCATTACACAAGGAAAAATCTCAACTCATACAATGAAAACATAGTCTTAAGGTGATTATGCTTTTATGAATGCTAAAGGCTTCTAATATTTTTAAGCAAAGGGGTGTTTTTTTAGAGCCAATTCTGAATTTAAAATGTTATCAGACATTTAAATTAAGTTTACTAGCCACCTCCCCGCCACCCAAAATTATTGTGTTATGTGTGCCATAAAGTGCCTCCACAGGAAAGCTTCCCACCATTACCAGTGGATGTCAGATAAATTTCAATGGATAAAAAAAGAAAGGACATGCATGTGAATATGAAAGTGAGAAACATGGTGATCACTTCTGGTTTTGTATTATGGTGAAATGCGCATTAAGGATCAGAAGCATATTCAATAGCTTCCAAACTGGCAATAAAAATGTTCACTATAACTAGAGTCTATATACTGGACAGTCAACTGCTAACATTATTACACCACCAATGGTACATTTTAGCAGTACTATACTTAACGTTCTGCCAGTGGTATCCATTATAAAACCTGGTTTCCATAAATCTATAACTTTTCTGTTAAAAAAAAAATTGCTTTGTACTGAAACTTGGCACAAGTCTAAAAGTTTTTAAAGCAATTTCAAAGTGGGATTCTAGATTCTATTTTTATTACCATAATGGCTGCATACATCACAATAATCCAAATCCGGTATCTCCTTATTAATATTGCCATACTAGTTTAATTTGTTTGGAAAGAAAGGACTCTTTCTTTTCTCTCTCTCTCTCGCTCTTTTTAAATAAAGGTGTGATGTTAGCTTATTGCTGTTACTTTTTGTATTTATAGCCTTGTTAAGGAAACGGAAGAATTTAAACTTGAACAACAAACTTAACAGCAAACAATGTTCTGCTGCCAAACATGCCAAGTGTATCTGGCACATCATGACATGTCACTTATCTCCACAGAATGCCTACTGAAATAGACTAATTTTATGTACAAATGATGGAAGGGTTAAACACTAAAAAGCCCTCATGATTCAGAGTTAAGACTCACCTTTATTCTGAAGTATCAAAAACACTTGATACAGTACGCAAAAAGGCCCTGATTCAGCAAAGCGCTTAAGCACAAGAACTTTAAATACAACCAGTCCTATTGACTTCAATATGAATATTCATGTGCTTAAAGTTAAGCATGCACTTAAGCGCTTTCCTGAATTAGGACTTAAGATTTACAAAGCCTCAGCAATAAAGTATGGTAAAAGGAGTATGAGGTGTGAGCCTTAACTGTGTTTCTTTACTTCTGTTCGTGAACAGCAAAATCTTAAGACAGTGAAAAGTCACGTTTTATTGCATTTAGTAATAATAATCATGGAATAACCATCAGTCCCTCCTCTCTTCGCAACAGTTTCTTTCACATCAGGTTTATCTGTGGTTGTCCTGCCTAATATTTACTTGGATTTCTAGCTCTCTCTCAGCCATGAATTGAAAGAATAATCCTATTGAGCACATAATGAACTCATTATGCACACAATAAAAAAAATACATGTTTGCGATTCTGTAACTAAATATAAAAAACTTTAAGAAGTTGATACTGCTGCTACACAACTGCTCCTGGCATCGCTTAAAGGTCTTTGTTTCTATAAATTCAATTGAGTGTTTCTATTTCTAAGTCTAGCAAAAGGTTCTAATTATTGTTAGAAGCCTAATTAGCATTTAGTATTACATTACAACAACTGCAGCAAAATTGTACCCACTCTCCAATAAACAGTATTCACAGTGTGCAATCAAGCTGCTGTACGATGCAATGAGAATTAATAGCACTGCACGACAATGGTAAATCCTACAACTCCCGCTGTGTGTGTTTAATAATTTTTCACTCTTTCCAGATTGTTCCCATCAAGCACAATTCCCAAGATCCTAATCAGCTTCTCTTCCCATCAATACTACACAGAGATCTGAGCACTGAAAATTATCTGCAATTTCAAAAAGTGCTTTGTTGCATTATTAGGCCACTGACCTAAGAGGTAATGGGTAAATAGTTTCTGAAAAATGTCCAATGCACAACATAAATTAAAGCTTATAGTCTTGCCTGCTGTTCTTACCAGAGCTATAACTGTAAACTGTTATGGTTTTTACACAAAAACCTTAACCACAGTGTTATTTTTCCACAAAGATTAGTGCAAAACTAATAGTATTCAATATTGAAATGATTTCATTTACCATATTTAAAATAATCTTATAGATACCTTTTAAAATTATTGCATATAGAAGTAGATATAATCAAGAGATCCAGATAGTTTTGTTCACATGAGTACGCCGGCATAGAACATGAAATTTCCCGTTGCTGAAGAATGATATAGACTCACACGTGTACATTTATACATGCATACATACTTGGGATAAACTTGTTTAGCATCTTTTAAAATTTGTTTTAACTAAAATAAAGTAAAAATTATAAATGCCAGTGAGAACATTATGATGAGAAAGTCACATAAGTCGAAGGGTAACAAATCTTTGCATTTGCTTACAGATAAGATATTCGTTTAATTTATACTTGCATTTCTTTGGCAATTGATGAAGAGAATTTTAAGAGCAAAAAGGTCTGAGTTCCCACTGCCATGGTAGGTTTCCCTTGATCCCCTGCAGATGGACCCACTTCTTGTGTGAAATCAGAGCTACATCAGTGATTGGGCATCACTAGGTCATTGCTCATAGAGGAACCAGAAAGGGGATTAATATGTCCATATGTTGATCACACTGAATTAGCAGACATTTAGATATTAGGCAGGAAGTTGTAGGTTATGGCAAAGCATTAAGTGCTTTTTTGCCAGTGACTTGTTCCCATTAATGACATTTCAGCCTTTCCCTATACTCACCTTTCCCCTATTAAGGAAATCTTTTATCTGCAAAATAAACTGAATCTATACACTAGATCTCCACCTTGCCTTCACAGTTCGGCAGTGGCAACATGTTTACCTTTACCTAGTAATCATTGGGTAGTGGATAGTTTCACTTGGTTACCAGGAGATACTGTATTGTAGTATTAATTCTAATTACCAAACAGGCTTATACCTCAAGCAGCATGTGGCATCCCTATTTATCTTCAAACAATAGGAGAAGTCTCTGTAGGATTCAACATTTGTAAAGTTGAGAGAGATTTTCTCGTTTGCTTAATGTAGAAGAGCTTCTTTACATTATTATTCTGCTTGCTTGGTTCAAGATTTGTATGTTGAATTTTGGCCCCGTTTAAAAGAACATTATTCCTGTCCATCTAGGGTTACCATCCATCCGTATTTCCCCGGACATGTCCGGCTTTTGCATCTCTAAATAGCTGTCCGGGAGGAATTGGTAACAAGGTTAAAATGTCCGGGTTTTTTTTCTCCCTCGCCTCCCTCCTGCATCATGAACCCCTCTTCCTCAGCCCCAACCCTCAGCCCCCCACACCCTAATCTTCTGCCCTAGCCCTGAGCCCCCTCCTGCATCATGAACCCCTCATCCTCAGACCCACAGCCCTCACCCCTGCATCCCCTTCTATCCCCAAACTCCCTCCCAACCCCCCCTTCCCACACACCCCCTCCTGCCCTCAAACTCCCTGCCAAAGCCTGCACCCCCTCCCTTTGCACCGCCTCCCACCTCCAAACTCCATCCCAGAGCCTGCACCCCTCACCCCCTCCTGCCCGCCCACCCACCCCCTGCTCCAGCCCGGAGCCTACACCCAGCACCCAAACTCTATCCCAGAGCCTGCACCCTGCACCCATCCTACACCCTAATCCCCAGCCCAGGACCTGCACCCCAGACCTTCTCCCCCAACCCAACCCCCCTCCCAGAGTCTTAGGCAGGTGGGGGGGGGTTCTGGGCACCACCAAAATTTCTACAACCCTGCCGCCCATGCAAGTGGATAAAGGTCGGGGCAGTCAGGGGACAGGTAGGGTCCTGGGGGGAGGTTCTCAGCAGGGGGCAGTCATGGGGTGGGAAGTGGGAGGGAGTGGATGGGGGCGGGGCAGGGACGGGGCTAGGAGGGCTCCCCCCCCAGTGTCCTCTTTTTTGATTGTGGAACTATGGTAACCCTATGTCCATCTGTATTCTAACTGGGGAATTACAGGTGCTTATTCATAGATTCATAGATTCTAGGACTGGAAGGGACCTCGAGAGGTCATCGAGTCCAGTCCCCTGCCCGCATGGCAGGACCAAATACCATCTAGACCATCCCTGATAGACATTTATCTAACCTACTCTTAAATATCTCAAGAGATGGAGATTCCACAACCTCCCTAGACAATTTATTCCAGTGTTTAACCACCCTGACAGTTAGGAACTTTTTCCTAATGTCGAACCTAGACCTCCCTTGCTGCAGTTTAAACCCATTGCTTCTGGTTCTATCCTTAGAGGCTAAGGTGAATAAGTTTTCTCCCTCCTCCTTATGACACCCTTTTAAATACCTGAAAACTGCTATCATGTCCCCTCTCAGTCTTCTCTTTTCCAAACTAAACAAACCCAATTCTTTCAGCCTTCCTTCATAGGTCATGTTCTCAAGACCTTTAATCATTCTTGTTGCTCTTCTCTGGACCCTTTCCAATTTCTCCACATCTTTTTTAAAATGCGGTGCCCAGAACTGGACACAATACTCCAGCTGAGGCCTAACCAGAGCAGAGTAGAGCGGAAGAATGACTTCTCCTGTCTTGCTCACAACACACCTGTTAATACATCCCAGAATCATGTTTGTTTTTTTTGCAACAGCATCACACTGTTGACTCATATTTAGCTTGTGGTCCACTATAACCCCTAGATCCCTTTCTGCCGTACTCCTTCCTAGACAGTCTCTTCCCATTCTGTATGTGTGAAACTGATTTTTCCTTCCTAAGTGGAGCACTTTGCATTTGTCTTTGTTAAACTTCATCCTGTTTACCTCAGCCCATTTCTCCAATTTGTCCAGATCATTTTGAATTATGACCCTGTCCTCCAAAGCAGTTGCAATCCCTCCCAGTTTGGTATCATCCGCAAACTTAATAAGCGTACTTTCTATGCCAATATCTAAGTCGTTGATGAAGATCTTGAACAGCTCCGGTCCCAAAACAGACCCCTGCGGTACCCCACTCGTTATGCCTTTCCAGCAGGATTGGGAACCATTAATAACAACTCTCTGAGTACGGTTATCCAGCCAGTTATGCACCCACCTTATAGTAGCCCCATCTAAATTGTATTTGCCTAGTTTATCGATAAGAATATCATGCGAGACCGTATCAAATGCCTTACTAAAGTCTAGGTATACCACATCCACAGCTTCACCCTTATCCACAAGGCTCGTTATCCTATCAAAGAAAGCTATCAGATTGGTTTGACATGATTTGTTCTTCACAAATCCATGCTGGCTGTTCCCTATCACCTTACCACCTTCCACATTTCTTACTGCTACTGGGAATAGGAAAAAATGAGTAGTAGTTGGAGCAACCCATGAATTTTGGGAGGAATTAGAGTGTTTCGTAACTTCTGACCCCTCAGATTACCTCCTACCCTGCATTCAATTTGAGCATTGTTACCTAGGTATTGGGTGCACTTTTAAAATTCTGTTTATAAAGTTGCATATTAGCAAGTTAGGCTACAGTCAATGGTCTGTAACAGGAGTTTACACTCAATTGATTGCTATATTTCTGGGGACAAAATTGTCTGGCCTGCAGCCAGTTTACCTAAATTTGGTGATCCTTCTTGCAAAATTACCATTTACAGGACTGTGTATGTGTGGGGTTTAGTTTTGGTTTGTCGTCATCGTTATTTTGTGAAGGGGTTGGGTGTAAGGAGAACATGGGATAGGAAATTATTCAATAGACTTATTACTGGATTAAGAAACTGGTGGCTCTAAATAGAACACAGTAGTCCCACTTGCATAATTTGCTTTATGCCATGTGCACAAAAGCAGGGAGAGACATCAATTAGCAACAAGGGTTTTTTTGGTAAGGCAGAGAGAGATAGATACACTACGAACATCGAGATTTTCTGTCCCATATGTAACCTCAATGAAGATACCACGCATACACACACACACACATACACACACACAGGCAGCCAGGGCCAGCCTGAGAGCAGAGGCCCTCTGCTCACCACCCCACGTGGTGTCCCTCCCAGCCCAGCTCCTAGTCCCACCTCCGCACTCAGCGACTGCAAACTGGCTCTCCTCCTTCCCCCCGCCCCCAACTGTCCCAGACCTGCCGTTTCCATAGACGGCCTGAATGTGTGGCATCTCGGCCAGCCTCTTCCGTGACCAGGTTGGGAGTATTAAGGGAAGGGACTGGGAACTAAAACTGCAGGGCAAAGAAGAGATCAGTAAGTCTTAGGGGGTCCTGCCCCCCAGCTCCCACAGCTCCCAGGGGACCCCCCCCCAGTTCTTTGAGGTTCCCCCTCCTCTATGCCACACTGACCCCACAGTTCCCCAGCTCTCAGGGGCTCCCCCCCTTTTTATACTCATCCCAAAGGGAGGTGTTAGTGCAGGAGGTTGGGGATATTTTGGGAGCGAACCTTCCACCATCACCACCCACCCTAGCTACTTTCAGTGCGCTGGAGCATTTTAGCCTCCCCCACCCCGAATAACCCACCTATCATGGGACTGAGGATGGGCACTTGAATATTGGGAATGCTCAGTATTGGGGTGGGGAGAGATCTGCCCTTCTGGATCCCCCATGTCACCACCCTCCTTCTCCCCCCCTCCCCCATTGTCCCCACACCAGTGTGATTTTATCTATATACCTCGGGTTCTCTCCCCACTTTCTGGGGCTCTCAGGTCACCATGCACCCCTGCCACCACAACCCTCTGGTGCCCTCCTGTCACTGTGCCTCCCCTTGGGCTGCCGACCCTCTGGGGCTCTGGCAGAGGAACTGGATGCCATGCTGAGTGGGAGAGGTTGGGAGGTGCAGGAGAAGTACGACTCTGCCCCAGTGCCTGCTCACCCTGTCAGATTGCGGCAGACTGCTTGCTACAGTTTCCTGTAACACTGGCTGGAGGAGTCAAAGTGACTGCTGCTGGGTTTCCTATGATGCCTATCACCATGACATCCAGATGTGAGTCACTGCAGGGCAAGACTGGCCCTACGGGTGGGTGATGTGATCACAGGGGTGTTGTGGTTAAGAGACAAGAACTACGGTGGGCCTGGAGTGTGAGGTCATGGATGGGAGTTTGGAGCAATGGAGTGAGGGGGGAGAGGCAGCGGGGGCTGGGGAGACTGGGATGGGGAACCTGGGACAGCTGCTGGGTCCAGGGGTGCCAAAATACAAGTTTGCCCAGGGTGCTATTTTCCCTAAGGCTGGCCCTGGAGGCAACTTGGTTATCCCCTTAGATCAGAGGTGGGAAAACTACAGCCCGCCGGACCACATCCAGCCCGCCAGGCCCTCCTGCCCAGCCCCTGAACTCCTGCCCCAGGAGGCTCACCACCGGCCCTTCCCCTGCTGTTCCCCCTCCCCCGCAGCCTCAGCTCACCCCACCGCTGGCGCAATGCTCTGGGCAGTGAACTCCTGGGGCAGCGCAGCTGCAGAGCCCGGCATGACCCAGTGCTCTGTGCTGCGTGTTGGCGTGGCTGGCTCCAGCCGGGCACCTATCCTGGTGCTCTTAGAGTGACCAGATGTCCCAATTTTATAGGGACAGTCCCAATATTTGGGGCTTTTTTTTTTTTTAATATGGGTTCCTATTACCCCCCCACCCCTGTCTCGATTTTTCACACTTGCTATCTGGTCACACTAGGTGCTCTGGGCAGCACGGCTCTAGCGCCGCCAGCCACCGGTGCTCCAGGCAGCACGGTAAGGGGAGAGAGAGTGGGGGGGTGGATAGAGGGCAGGGGAGTTCAGGGTGGTGGTCAGGGGGTGGGGGTATGGATAGGGGTCGGGGCGGTCAGAGGGCAGGGAACAGGGGGGTTGAATGGGGACAGGGGTCCTGGGGGGGGGGGCAGTCAGGAAGGAGAGGGGGGTTGGATGGGGCGGTGGGGGGCAGTCAGGGGCAGGGGTTCCAGGGGACAGGGAGAAGAGGTGGTTGGAAGGGGCAGGGGTCCCAGGAGAGGGGAGCTTTCAGGGTTTGGGGGGTTGAATGGGGCAGGAGTCCTGGGGGGGGGCCATCAGGGGGCAAGAAGCACAGCCTCCCCTAACCGGCCCTCCATACAATTTCCAAAACCTGATGTGGCCCTCAGGCCAAAAAATTTGCCTGCCCCTGCCTTAGATCCACTTCAGAAATCTGAACCATGGAGTACAGTTTTCTTCAACACTTCCAAGAGGAAGCCAGCTTTCCTAAATTGGATGAAGTGAGCCCACAGGGAAGCGTTTCTTTTCCAAATACAGAGTTTGCTTTATGTCACACAATACTCAGTAATTTTCATTTTGACTCAAACAGTACACTCCACCCCACTAACACAATCATTGGAATTAAAATATTACATTGGTGTTATCATATATAGTACAACAGTTGCCACTATTTACCTCAACCATTTGCTATCCATCTTTCTGTTGTCTTGTGCAAAAATTGCATACAGATCAAATTTAAATTAACTCTTCATGCAAAACAACCCCATACTAACTTTATGAGTATCCACTGTGAGTCCTACCAAGGCTACAGCAGCCAGACGACAATATATGTACAATTTTCATTCTGCACTGACACTTGCCTCCACGGAAGGTATAATATGCTGTTGTACTGGTAACTCTGAACTTATTTCTGGGCCATCAGTATGGTTGACTGTTGATGAGCTCTCAAGGCATCTTTGTCCATTACGTTTTATGGGTTTCTTTCCTCTCCTGTTCAAAATCTGCCTGTCATTCTGTGTTAACTCTTTTCTTTTCTCTTCCTTTTTTGTCTTTAAGTTAGTGTATCATACCTAGTTTTGGCATTTTGATATACAAGCAAGGATGCCTGTTTCATTTAATTTAAAGATATGAACCCAATAGGCTTGATCCAGAATCTCTAGCTCCGAACTGGGTTACCATATGTTGTATTTGATTTGTATTTCTATCAGTATCAACCCAAGCATCCCTATACATACACACCAGCTATGTACATGATTTATAGCAAGTCAGTCAAGGCAAAGCCTATAGCTTCCCTTTCACAATTTGACGTTATCAGATTACTTCAGAAGCTGGCAGCAGCTACCATAAGTAACAAGCTGTCACTGTAAATAAATCACTCCCTGAGAAATAACAGTTAAAATATAGATTAGTATGAGTAGAGGTCAGTTTTAGTCCTTTTTATTTCCCTCTCAGCCAAGTCACAAACCAATATTACATGCATTTGTCTGACCAAAAGGAAAAACAAAAACAAGCAAAACATTTTTCACTAGCACAAAAGAACCAAATTAGAATGAACTCACATTGAATCTTTAGTGGCCCAAGTGCTAACTGTTTGCCCCCATGGTGATGTGATCTTCATTAAAGAAACAGCCACCTTCGACAAGCATCAGCCACTGAATTAATCAAAATTAAACATGTGATTGTGACTAACTTCTCTACACAAATTTCCAAATACTCTAAATATATCAGTAGGTCACCTTGATATTACATTTTGGAATTGGCTGGCTGTGACACACTGTACCACGGGGGAACACCCTACACCTCCATGTTCATCTTTATAAAATGATTGTGTGGTATCCAATGCAAAGTTTGTCATGCTGAGTTTCTTCAGAAGGCTTATGATGCACTGAGCATGGTTGTTATAGTAATTGTTACAGTAATGTTATAGGTTATAATTTCAGTTATGAGGCTGAAAATGTATCCTCATGGCTTAAAGCAAGCCCTGGAAAAAAACTCTCCAAGAACAGAGAGGCAGTTCACACCTCATCAGGGCACGTATGGGACAAACCCAGCCTAGCCTCACAGGAACAAAGGACGCTGGCCTAGGCAACAACAAAAGGATCTGTTAGACTCTGAGTGAGTCACCTCCCTTCCTTTAGTCAGTTTGGGACTACAATGAGGTAATGCTCATCTGACTCTGAAGCGGGGGGGGGGGGGGGGGGGGGGGGAGCAAAGCCAAAAGAGGGGAAGAAAGGACATGATAAAAGGGAGACATTTGCGATACTCTTCCTCTCTCTTCCACCTACATCTACAGACACCACATCAAGCGACTGAAACACTGATCAAAGGGGCAGGGCCGGATCCAGGGTTTTGGCCGCCCCAAGCAGCCAAAACAAAAACAAACAAACAAACAAACAAGCCGCGATCGCGATCTGTGGCGGCAATTTGGCAGGAGGTCCTTCACTCCCAGGCGGAGTGAGGGACCGTCCGCCGAATTGCCGCCAAATACCTGGACGTGCCGCCCCCCTCCGGAGCGACCGCCCCAAACACCTGCTTGAGAGCCGGCCCTGCAAAGGGGAGAGTCTGGCTGAAGAGCAACCAGCCAGCCTGTGGTGAGCAGCATATAAGTTTGTAAGGGCACTGAAAGTGTTAAGATCAGCTTAGAATGCTTTTTGTTTTTATTTCATTTGACCAAATCTGACTTCTTATGCTTTGACTTATAATCACTTAAAAATCTATCTTTGTAGTTAATAAATTTGTTTGTTTATTCTACCTGCATTTGGTTTGAAGCGTCTCAGAGACTCCCCTTGGTATAATAAGCCTGGTGCATATCAATTTCTTTGTTAAATTGACTAACTCATATAAGCTTGCAGCGGGCATAACTGGACACTGCAAGCCGGAGGTTCCTAGGGTTGTGTCTGGGACCAGAGATATTGGCTAGTGTCATTCGGTTGCATGTAGCTGGGAGCAGCTTACATGCTAGAGACTGTGCATGAACAGCGCAGGAGTGGGGATTCTCACAACAGAGCAGGATAAGGCTGGCTGCCAGAGTCAAGGATTGGAGTGACCTAGCAGATCACTGGTCCAGATAAACACCAGAAGGGAATGTCACACTGGCCTTACTTCCATTTTCCATACAATTGCTCCAACTTTGATAACTTCATTATTCACAGATCTACTAGATTCTGTTACTAAAAACAAATGTAGCACAAGGTCTAGAACAGTGGTGGGCAACCTGTGGCCCATCAGGGTAATCTGACTGCGGGCCGTGAGACATTTTGCTGATGTTGACCATCCACAGGCATGGCCCCCCTGCAATTCCCAGTGGCCGTGGTTCACCGTTCCCGGCCAATGGGAGCAGCGGACTGCAGGGACGTGCTGGCTGCCGCTTCCCGCAGCTCCAATTGGCCGAGAACAGCAAACCGCGGCCACTGGGAGCTGCAGAGGGCGGTGCATGCAGATTGTCAATGTCAGCAAAATGTATCGTGGCCCTCAATCAGATCACCCTGATGGGCTGCATGTGGCCCGCAGGTTGCCCACCACTGGTCTAGAGACAGCATAAATAACAGTGGTTGCATTATTCTGCTTCAGTTCTTTTAAAACTCAGGGGTCACATTTAGCCCTGAACAGACTGGGCTCCACACCACCACTGAATTCAATAACTTGAACATAAGTAAGTGTAAGTGAACATAAGTTTAATTAATCTTTATTTACTTATCTTTAATTAATGGAGATCTCCTAGAACTGGAAGGGACCTTGAAAGGTCATCGAGTCCAGCCCCCTGCCTTCACTAGCAGGACCAAGTACTGATTTTTCCCCAGATCCCCAAGTGGCCCCCTCCAGGATTGAACTCACAACCCTGGGTTTAGCAGGCCAGTGCTCAAACCACTGAGCTATCCCTCCCCCCATAGGCGAGCGATAGCTACATTCTAACCCTGGCGCCCTCCAATTGTCTCCCTGAAGCGTCCAACCGCTGATACACAGTACACACACAGTCTTCACCCCTCTGCTGCTTCCAAAGATACAATACACCCCAGCTCACCAGTTTCACACCAGATCACTGCTTGGCTTAACTCACAGCACTTGGAGATGACAATAGTGAAATCAAGTACAAGTTTTCTTAAAGCATGAAGATTCAAGTAGCAGCAAGAAGTATTGCACACAGTTACACATAAAATAAAATCATACCATGCATTCTAGAGCCTAGACTTAATTAACAAGCTACTTTCTTGTCTAATAAATCTTTGCAGCACTTCACAGCCAGGCTGGCTGTGACCCTCTTGTCATAAGACATGCACGCTGTCAGTTCGCCTCCAAGGTGAAGGCTTCCCTGTGTCTCTTTGTCCTCCAAAATATACTAAGCCCATCTTTTGTCTTTATTCATAAACAGGATACCCCTTGCTGTTTGTTTAGTCCAGAAAATTTCCTCTATTGTAAATTTTGCAATCTTTCAGTCTGCACCTAGCTCAGTATGCAAATATGCACACAATATACAACACAGAAATGGCCAAGCAAGGAATATCTCAGAGGTATGTCACCTCCTGATCATCTGCCTTAACTTCAAAATGTGAAGAACATAACTTTCAACATAGACAACTCCTTAGTCACCAATGGGCTACTGGCGATCAGTAGAGATCTCACATCGCACCCTTTGATGAACTATTATGCAGCTATCTGATCCTGGGGATCCCTGTAAAACCCTCTGGCAGAAAGCACCAAGCGGTCCCTGGGTCACAGGCTCCTTCTCCCCTAAGCAGTCCAGTCACACTGAGTGATCAACTCTGGCCATCATGAACTTGGGGAGCTACACATCAGTCTGAAGACTAATTTTTTTTATCTTCTTTTGGAGATCCTGTCATATCCCATTTGACTTGTAATACCTATTCTCAACCATATTAATGGATGGCGCTGACACGCCCTCTTTAGTGAGGCTTCTTCCTAGTTCACAGACTCTCTCAGTCACCTTGGAATAGAAATGTCATTCTTATTAAACAACACTTCACAACATACTCCATATGTTCACAATGACTCTTTTCCTATGCATCAAACTTAGCCACTTGCTAAAAGATCACCTATACCAAAACAAAAAGCACACAAAAAACACACCTACCAATTTCAATATTCATACAATATAGTTCCAGGTGTTCATACCATTATAATTTGGAACACCATTCTTATATGGATAACTCAATTATAACATAGGCCAGAGATCTCAGTGACGGGTGCAGTAAAACAAACTGTAGAGACAGAAAATGTATCAGATACAAAGGCTAAGTGAAAGATTTACTAGACCTTTATAACAATGAAGTTGTTTGTCATTTTTTTTTTACATTACAATTTAGTTATTTGTCTATTGATGTAAAATGTATATTGTTTTGCATTAATGAGAGAAAGATGGTGTAATTGAAGATTATTGTAATGTGTACACAATGGATAAAGTAAAGGAGGAGTACATAATGTTAACCTTGCTGGTTCCTGGCTTTTGAAGGCTTAACTCAAAATCCTCCCAGCTTTTTTGTATAGAATATAGGTAAATGATGGTACTGTACCAGAGCCTAGTAGTTTAACCACAAGTTCTAGCAATTTTTTTATTCCATCAAGTTACGCACCATTGTACCGTGCCTTCAAAGCTTAGTTTAATAGCCACCTCTCAAATGCAATTTTTGGATCTGTGGCATGTAGGCATTCAGATACCATCATGATGAGTACTGTATACATACACCTAAAACGACAAATTGAGAACTTGTAGACTTGGTAAACAAACTTGTCTGTAAACATATTCACAAGTTATTTTGATAATGTAGTACTTGCCTGGCTAAAAGAAAATATTAGCTTTTTGAAGCAAAATTAAATTAGATAGCTTTATACCACCAGTCTGAGCATCCCTTTTCAAGTCTATGAAGTACAAACATGAAAGAAATGAACTGGGAAAAGTATAAACACCCACAGTTTACCAGTCTTTGTTATGTAAATAAATCATTGCAATCTTCCTTTGTATGAGTTTTGCATTGTCGTTGCATTTTTACTCTAAAATAATGTACTATATTTATAAGTGTGTGTATGTATGTATTCATAAACCACACAAAGCATTTTCACAGACAGCATATTGGTAGAAACTGAAGTGAATACTTCCTATATATTCACATGTATAACTGAAGCCAGATACCTTTGAAAGATGAATTAGTTGACTTTTATAAATGTATGTGTGCACATTTTTATATACACACGTGTGTATGTATTTATACATTATGCACATACACACAAACTAATCTCTGAAAATTGGTGAACAGTTGAAAAAATTAAAATAAAAGATCAACATGAGACTGAGCTTTCTAGCTTTGTCCTTTAGTCTACACTGTATCCCACATGGATTTGTACCAAACAGAAACCAATTTGTTTTGCCCTTTTGGACTCATTGTGTATTTCAATTAATTGGGGTTCTATTTTACTATGAAATGCACATAGTTACTAGATATATTAAAAAAGTCAAATGTAGAACATCCAAGATGAGTACCACTTTACCCATTTTGAACCCAAATGCTGGTGAATACATTTGTATAAAAATTCAAGGAGTCAAAATGACTGAAGCAAATTGGTTAGTTTTGCATTGTGTCCTATGACCTTTATTGTAAAAGTCAAAGGTAAACTCTCATGGATGGAAAGGGTTTCCTGGGTAGGTTACAAATAAGAACTTTAAAAAGGGGTGGTGGGGGGAGAGAAGCTCTGGAATCAGTTCTGTGATACTCTGCAATGAAATTAAAATAATTTTGCATCACTCTATATGGGAATAACTTGCTCAATTTCAAGAAAATTTTAGTTCAATCTCCGACATACCTTCTAATAAAAAAAAGTATGGAAATCATGTGACTGCCAGAATCAGAATGGTTATGCCAATTCTCCTAGGACACAGTTCCACAACTTTGTACACTGTATCAGCTTCCTTATTCTCAGCAGTGCTGTACATTTCCAAGGGACGATTAAGTTGTTTGATTTGGCACATATAAAGTTTTTCAGAAATCTTTTATCCTCTATTTTCCCTACCACATGAAAGTTCCCCTCTCAGTGGGGGCTTTAGTCATGAGAAATGAGTGTGTTACCTTGTGCCCATAAGAAATCTTAAGGCCTGGTGTTAAAGGTACTCAAGCATAACAAGTTATATCCCAGCATGCTCACTGATTAGCTGGCTTCCATAACCATAAAGTCAACAATAATCTACCTACATGCCCTTTCTGCAGGTGGTTGACCTATAAATGTTAAGTAAGTCAGTGGCAGTTCAGCCTAAATTACTTTGGAAAGCATTATGCGTAAACATTAATGCTGCACCATGTCCTTAACTATGCAACTGGGACTCTGTAGTCTGCAAAATAATCTGTTACCTGATATGATTCTATTTTTTCCTGTACAATTCTTTTCATCTACATTTTCCCATTGTAAAAGAATCCAATGTGTCTCACATCAGGTTTACTACTCTTCCCTCTGCCATCAGCCTTACAATGTAAACAGCAATTTCCTCTAATTAATTGTGGGGTCTAGGGGCATAAGATGGCAAATTGCCTCTTACCCCAACCTAGTGTTCAACCATACTGAGTCTACAGCCTCTGGATATGAATACTCCACAACCCTAAAATAAAAACACAAAATAGATTAACAGCTTTCAAATGCTGGCATTTGTCTCCTAGTAAACTCCTTGAAACTTGTTTCCCTAAGAACTTTAAAGCAAATTTACTAGACGGCCACATGATAAAACACCATACATTTGTAAAAACTGTTGTTTCCTTTAGAGAATGTAAAACTGATCAGTTTTTGCCCAGTTTCTCTATGTGTGTCACAGCAGTCATCTGTAACCAAGAGATTTTTGCCTTGAGCAAGTGGCAAATAAAATTTTCTTTCAGTTCTAGTTAGTTCTGTCTGTGATAGAGTTTCCTAGCACACCCATATCTAGAGTATCTAAGCATTTCCATTGGGTCCCTGAAGAAACTTAGCAGTGACCTATCTAGAAGGAATATTTATGTATTTGAAATAGTAGTGGCCTTGTGTAAGTGGAACAGCATAATTCAACTTAGCCTGTCCAGCAGGCAAAAGACCCCCCAAATGGGGTATTTTCAGTGAAATGGGGCTTACACATGCTTTCATATTGAGTTGAGTAAGTATTACTCGTGTCCTCCCATTCCCAAGCTATATTAAAAGATTGGGATTTGGCAAAAAAGGGAAGCCTAATTTTAAGATCCTAAATCTTTATTTGTAAGCCTAAACAAGTGACCAGACTTTCACAAGTTCTGATCTCTCACCACTTCCCATTGACTCCAAATGAAAACTCTTGGGGCTGAATTTCAAAAGTACGGAGACCCTAATATTTAAGCTCCTGAATATGGATTAAAAAACAAAAACAAAAAAACCTCTTGGCCCACAGCAACAAAAAGTATTATAATTATGTTAGAGGCATACCACCCTCCTAGTGAAATAGTGTTTCCTAATATCCAACCTAGACCTACCCCACCGCAACTTGAGACCATTGCTCCTTGTTCTGTCATCTGCCTAAATAAGCCCAGTTCCCTCAGCCTCTCCTCATAAATCATGTGCCCCTATTCATTTTCATTGCCCTCCGCTGGACTCTCTCCCATTTGTCCACATCCTTTCTGTAGTGGGAAGCCCAAAACTGGATGCAATACTCCAGATGTGACCTCACCAGTGCCGAATAGAGGGGAATAATCAGTTCCCTCAATCTGCTGGCAATGCTCCTCCTAATGCAGCCCAATATGCTGTTAGCCTTCTTGGCAACAAGGGCACACCGTTGACTCATATCCAGCTTCTTGTCCACTGTAATCCCCAGGTCCTTTTCTGCTGAACTGCCACTTAGCCAGTCAGTTCCCAGCCTGTAGCAGTTCATGGGATCCTTCTTTTCTAAGTGCAGGACTCAGCACTTGTCCTTGTTGAACCTCTTCAGATTTCTTTTGGCCCAATCTTCCAATTTGTCTAGATCACTCTGGACCCTATCCTCCAGCATATCTACCTCTCTCCCCAGTTTAATGTCATCTGCTAACTTGTTGAGGGTGCAATCCGTCCCATCATCCAGATCATTAATTACTATGTTAAATAAAACGAGCCCCAGGACCGACACCTGGGGCACTCCGCTTGATACCGGCTGACAACTAGTCATCGAGCCATTGATCACTACTTGTTGAGCCTGATGATCTAGCCAGCTTTCTATCCACCTTATAGTCCATTCATTTAATCCATACTTTTTTAACTTGCTGGCAAGAATACTGTGGGAGACAGTATCAAAAGCTTTGCTAAAGTCAAGATAAATCACCACCACTTTCCCCATATCCACAGAGCCAGTTATCTCATCATAGAAGGCAATCAGATTGGTCAGGCATGACTTGCCCTTGGTGAGTCCATGTTGACTGTTCCTGATCACCTCTCTCTCCTTCAAGTGCTTCAAAATGGATTCCTTGAGGACCTGTTCCTTGATTTTTCCAGGGACTGAGGTGAGGCTGACCTGTCTGTAGGTCCCTGGATTCTCCTTCTTACCTTTTTAAAAGATGGACACTAGATTTGCCTTTTTCCAAGGAGACTGCATATCACTTTATGCCTGGATTTAATCAGAAATATAAGGGTATCACATTCTGCCCTCATTGAAATTAATAGCTAAACTCTCTCACCATCTTAACTGGGAGAAGGCCCAAAATTAATAATCTTCAAAATGCAGCTAGATAAGCTTCCAGAATGGTTTTCAACTGGTGAATGTGACCATATCTATATGACAACAGTCATATTTTAGACAGAAAAAAAAAACAGGGTCTTTATTGTATAGTATATTACTCCAGAACAGCTGACAGACCAATTCCAAGTACTTGTGTAGTATCTTGAAATGAAACTTCTACTGTTGCTGAAGCACAGTGACCACTACAATGTAACTGTCTTGACTCTCACAATAAAAGATCACTTTTATTTTTATGTATGCTATTAAAAAAAAAGTGATTTTTTTTGACCAGATGATTGGTTAAAAAGTTCAAGATGCCTTTAAGTCATTAAAACGGCTAGGATTAAGGAAGTGACTAGAAGATGAGACAACTGCTCTGGGTGAAGAGTTTTACACAGATTCAACAGTTTTGTAAAAACTTCATTTCAACATAGTTTTAAGATACCTGTGGTTAGACATTTTATAAAAATAGACAGGAAATGCATGATTGTGAAGTGTAAAAGTTTTAATCAGCATGAGTTACGAATGACCACTTTACGCATCGGTGAAGCAGCCAAAAGAGAGCTATACAATTCATCTGAAACAAGTGCTATTAAAGTGTATATCGCAGTCATCATGTAAGCTATACATTTCAAATGCGTTAGAAACTTTTTTTTTTTTTTAAATGTATCGGTACATTTTGTGTAGCCCTCCTTTTCCAAAGGCAGGTGCTTTGGTACTAGCTGTCCAACTACATGGCCTCAAAGAGCAAAACATTGTAATTAGCTAACATTAGACAGTTATACAAAGCTACCTAAAATATTTTTTCCACACGAGGCCACTTTGTGATTTTAAGCTCTTGTAGCTCAGTAGTTAGCAGGCCTATGTGTGCTGTTCATTCCACTGCAAAGCTGATAGCCTACTTTTTCCAATGGCATAAAATACAAACTGATAGCCCCCATAGATTACAAGATATTGGACCTAAAACCTGTGTCTTTGGTCTAGTCTCAAATATTTATTATACTGTCAATGCCCCAAGATGAGAATTTTATTTCTCTGTATTGAAATAGCACCAAGGCCCAAATCAGCATCAATGGAAAATTAGGAAATATGACTGGTTTAAAAAAAATCCACATACTTGATGCTGCTCTGGAAGAATGGGGAACTGGTTTGAGTGCAAGTGAGGCAATCAAAGGCTATGCAATTCACTGCACTGAAATCGCCCCCATATGACAGACAGACTGATGCGTGTGAGAGTGACAGAATGTCCAAATATAACTATAGTGGGCGGAGGGGGGAATAACTTTACAGTATTTCCAGACTAAAATGTATCTAGTGCCTCAAAATATCCAAGCACCAGTGTGCCATACTTTTTTCTCAGTTTGGATTCCTTTATGTTAATTCTCTCTACATTAGCTTGATGTTGCTGTTCAAATGTAAGAAAATATAAATATTTCTGAGAAAGTACCCTTCATAAAATTAATGTCTTCCAATATCCCTGGTAGGTTTAAAAACCAACACTAAACAGCAAAGTATACACTACTATTATCCTGTACATATTTATTGTATTCCAAAGCTTGAAAACAGTTAGGAAAATGGAAAAAGTTACTTTTTTCCTCTACACAAATTTGTTAATGGGTAGCATAATGGTGAGCCATGTTTGCTGGCATTCTGTGAAACATCTACAAATTGCTTCTGCTAAGCATTATAGGTTGTCAGACTAATGTAGTTGAAGATAATTTGGCCTTTCAGTGAATTGAACCTCACAGCACGATTATACTCCAGCACCAACTAGAGTGTCACAATTATTCTTTCATGCTGAATTACCATATAATGTCATAAGCCTACCTGTCATAAGTCCTGCAGCCTAGCTTGAATTTTTTCTAAATCTATGGTTCATGGCAAAAAAAAAAAAAAAAAAAAAATGAATTTTTTGCTTCTAATGGAAATCTGATTGTTTTTATCAACAATAAATTTCATAGCAAATCAAAGGATATGCTTGGACAAACAATCCGATACTCAAGGTTAAAAAACACACAAATAATAAATTGCTGGTATGTCATGTTCAATTTTTACTACTGCATTACACTGCAATAACCATAACAGGATCTAAATTGTTGTCAGAACATTAAACAAACCCTCATACTTCACAAAGGCATCCTGCCTGAGTAATTCACACAACGGAAACAACTATCAAATTTTCCACTGCCCCACCACCATACCATATATCAGTGCAGTTTATTTATTTGGACAATTTTTTGAATAAATTACTTCCATCCTGGCTGCTGTTGCCACTTCTGTTAAGAGTCATATCAGTTTTAATTGTCTTTCTGTCTATACTGAGCCACTGTTTTTCTGGCTCCTTCCTGCCCTTACATCCTGAGCACCAAAATAAACTGTGACCATATAAAATTGCTTAATGCTAGGTAGGCAAGTCTCTGTTAAAAAAAAAATATCTACTTTTAATTTGTATTATTCTTAGCCTTCTTCCCTGGTTTTGTTTCTTTGTTTAAGTATTAACCATTTCTACAGGTATTCAAGAGGCAAGTTGGCTTGACCCTTCTCAGACCCATCTAGGTCTTCCATGGCCTAAGCTATATTCTGTTCATATTCAATACATAGAGTTGTTTAAAACAATGGAATTGATACAAAGTACTAAACTTGGCATATTTAATGGATTTAGCCCAGATTAAGTATCATCCATTTATCTGGTATAAAGCCCCAAAGAAAAATCAAGGTAACAGACTTCCATATATTTGAGAGTTTTGGTTTCCATCGTGCCAGTTAAGTACAACAAATAAACCTTTCCTTAGCTGTTCTTTTTCTAACATGAATATGAGATTATAAATAGAGAAATGCACATACCCACTTTCTATTTATAGTCATTTATATCTTAATTCTTGTTTACTCACTTCCAACAATCACAAAAATGAAGCTTAATGTATAGTTGTAGAGCAAGAGAAACAGTCATTGGCACAAATAAACTGAGGCTATAAGATATAGATTTCATAACTTCCTATCACTTTTTACACCACCTTCATTAGTGAACTAAATTGGCACAAACTGACAGGAGTCAGATCAATTTGATCCAACTCTATTTCTAAATAAGAACCCCTTCTCATTCCCTGAAGCAGAGTGCAAGTGTTTATACCACTAGCGATTATGAGCTGGGGGTCTTCTGATGTAATGTCTGACCAATGAAATACTATTGGCCGGAGTAGAAAATATTTGTCCTTCTGGTGGCAACTCAAAATGCAGGAATTCCAATTCTCCTCTATTATTATTGGGGGTACAAATAATAAAACTAAACTTAAAAAAAAAGTGGGAATAATATGGAAGCAACATATGCCCAAAATGTCAATATTGGACTTATTTCCACATATTAACTAAAGCCTTGTTGGTTGGTACTGTTTATTTATAACCTCAAAAGCAATAATAAACTCAGAACTATGATTTACTTTGAGCCTTTCTATTATTAAAACACTTTGTCTTATTGTTTTATTGATTTACAATCTGTCCTACTTACTTTTTTAGCATCTGAAAACAATCAAGGCACAAAGCTGCAAAATGTTTAGACATTAATTGTTAAGAGACAGCATTTTATTCCAGGCTAGGGGTTTGAGTCCTCGACTGCTAAGCATTCTGGTACGGAAATGATTTATGGGCTTGTAGCAATAACGATGCGGCAGAGCCATTACCATATTGGCAGACCCCAGGATGGATTATCGACATTGATTATTTCATGGACCACTGATACCCATTTGTTAAGAGGAGCTCGAAGATGGCCTCTCTTTGACTGAAATCTTTTACGAGCAGACAGCATTTTAAGTATTAGGAACCTGGGACTTGGGCCATTTCTTTAAAACAATCTCCCTCTGCATCCTCTAAGTCTCTAACAAAAAGTGACAAAAATTAAAGTTAATTCTTTATCATGGCTTTAATTTCTCAACTCGTCATAACCATGTCTGTCTTTAAAAATTAATGATTGCCAACATTTAGCCACTGGTTGTTGCTATGAAGATCTATGCAAAAAGCAAGGATCCCTATAGAGTGCATGATATATGGAATTCTCTTTATTACTACAATAAAACTTACTGACATTTCAATACTTCTGCAAATAGCATTATAGTATCAATCTTCTGAATTAGGTTGAAAATTAAGTTGTAAATTAAAAGAAAGTGTACTTTGGAATACAACATGATATGTCACCTAGAAAAAGACCTTTGTGCATAACAGAGCTGAGCAGAAAAACTGAAAGATAAGCCCAGCTGCCTCTAAAAGTACCTATTTCATCATAAAGGATCTGGGTTACATTCTACAAGAAGAATACAGCCTGGAAGCTCTGATATTTCACCTCTGGAGAACAGATTCTGAATCTCTTCTTAAAAAGATGAATTTGAAAGTGTCAGTCCATTAGTTCATATGCCAAAAACCCTTTATAATTTTCTTTTTCGGTTTTTTACATCCCAACCCCCCCCCCCTTTTTTTTTTAAGTTCAAGTACTGAAATAAAAACAAAAAATATATTCTCCTCCCCTCTTTAAAAGACAAATATTAGCTTGAGTTATCAGAAAGAAACAAAAGACATTTCAAAAAACTTGGATTGTGCTAAAAATATAGAAAATGATAGTTTTCGGTCAAACTGTAATTGACCAGTACCTTCGGTTCTGGACCTCTTTGAAAGAGTTAATAATGCAGATAAATGGCTGAAAAATACATTGTCTCCTCAAGACAAGTCTTCAATATTTTCTGAAACAGGAATTGTTAAAGTAGAGTAGCATAAGAATGCAAGACCTAAGTCAACTAAAAAAACCCAAAACACATATTTATGCTGCTCAGCATAGGCATATAAACACAATGCAAGAAGCTGACTTTTGCATAGCAAAGCACATAAATTAATAAATTAACTTCTGAATGAGGAAATTGTTATATGCAAAAAAAGTCTCCAGGCAAGAAATTTTCACTAATTTTTTAGTATATTCACAATTATAGTGGAAATTGATCCCACGTGTTTTGTTATAGGACTAAAAAGACAATATATTAACCCTTGCTGAAACAGTCACTTATAACAGAGTAATCAAGCTAATGAGTTTACAATATTCCCTCTTAAAATATATATTTTTAAATATGTGACCAAGGCAGGTCAGAAACATTCTGAGCCTCGATGACCCGAAATCTGCAAGTCAGGTACAATAGTAACTATTTACTGTGACAGTTTGAGGGTAAGTCTGTATCAAGTAATGAATTCCATTTTCTTTTATGAAGGCCATTTATGATTGTAGCCTTCATTGTGGACAACATCACCCATTTTGAAGTAGGGACTTGACACCTAGTGAATAGATGTATCTGAGAAGCTGTGACTGAGCAATCAAGAACCACCAACATTGAATGGCTCTACCATAGTGGAACAAAGTGTTTGCTGCTGGCAGGGGCCATTGACTTTGAATGATTGCATTTAGGGCAGAGCCTGGAAATTCCCCAGCAAAAGTGCATGGGCAAGAAAGGTGCGACTGTTTTAAAAGGGGGCAGCTTTTCTAAGCAGGAGGCCATTCCACTACCAAATGCAGAAAATCAGGCCAAACAGGAAGAGCTGCCTGGCTTAAGAAATCAGGCCAAACACAGGGACTGACTCTCAGGCTAGGTCTACACTACCCGCCTGAATCGGCGGGTAGAAATCGACCTCTCGGGGATCGATTTATGGGACGCGACAATCGATCCCCGAATCGGCGCTCTTACTCCACCAGCGGAGGTGGGAGTAAGCGCCGCCGACAGAAAGCCGCAGAAGTCGATTTTGCCGCCGTCCTCACAGCGGGGTAAGTCGGCTGCGATACGTCGAATTCAGCTACGCTATTCACGTAGATGAATTTGCGTATCTTAAATCGACTCCCCCCTGTAGTGTAGATGTACCCTCAGAAGTGGCAAGGTCAGACAGGGTGACTGAGTTCAGGAGATTGTGGTTTTCCATAGATCAGTAACCTTCCTGGGCTTTTAAAGAGTAAAGTGTTTGTGAATGAGAAATTCATTTGTTAAGCTTGTGTGTGCCTTACTGTACTGCCATGCTGTCTCTGAAGGACGTAACTAGAAAACAAGAGCTCTGACAGCTAGGTGGACTTGGGGGGGAAGGGGGGAGAGAACATGACTACTCAGTTGGGGGTTTGGAAGAACTGTAATGCTGGTTAGAGTTTTAGCAGGCAGATATATGGATTCTAAGGTCAGAAGGTACCATTGTGATCATCTAATCTGACCTCCTATATAGCACTGGCCATACAATCCCCAAAAATAATTCATAGAACATATGCTTTAGAAAAACTTCCAATATTGATTTAAGAATGGTCCGTGATTGAGAATCCACCATGAGCCTTGGTAAGTTGTTTCAGTGGTTAATTACACTGTTAAAAATTACGCCTTATTTCCAGTGTGAATTTGTATAGCTTCAACTTCTAGCCATTGGATTGTGTTTTACCTTTTTTCTGCTAGACTGAAGAGCCCATTATTAAATATTTCTTCCCCGTGTAGGTACTTACAGGTTGTAATCAAGTCACCCCTTAACTTTCTCTTTGTCAAGCTAAATAGATTTGCCTCCTTGAGTCTATCATCAAAGAATTGTATTAGCACTTTTGGCCACTGGGAGTTCACTTTCATCTGATTATGCACCATGACCCTCATACCTTTTTAAAAATCACTGCTTCCAAGGATAGAGACCCACATCTTCAAAGTATGGGCTAGATATAGTCTTTGTTCCTAGATGTATAAATTTATATTTAGCCATATTAAAATACATATTGTTTGTGCCCAGTTCCCCAAGTGATCCCTTTTTATCAGTGACCCATTCTCTTCATTATTTACCACTTCCCTAATTTTTGTGTCATCTGCAAAATTTATCAGTGATGATCTTATGGTTTCTTCCAGGTCATTAACAAAAATGTTAAATAGCACAGGGCCAAGAACCAATTCCTGCAGGACCCCACTAGAAACACACCCATTGGATGATTTTCCATTTACAATTACATTTTGAATCCTTTCAGTTATTCAGATTTTAATCCATTGAGTGAGTGTCGGGTTTATTTCATTCTGGAGAAGAGCTCTGTGTAAGCTCAAAAGCTTCCCACTTTTACCAACAGAAGTTGGCCCAATTAAAAATATTACCTTATTCACTTTGTCTCTCTACTATCCTCGAACTAACATGGCTACACCACCTCACAAACAACATATTACATCAACACTACTACCCTTATCAACCCAACTTGTCTTTGCATCAAAATAAAATATCCCGTTTTGACATGATCTATTTTCCATAAATCCATTATGATTGGCATTAATTTTATTACCCTTCTTTAATTCTTTATTGATCAAGTCCAGTATCAGCCATTCTGGGGTTTCAGTGTCAGACTGACAGGCCTATAATTATCGGAGTCATTTCATTTACCCTTTTTAAAGTTTGGCACAACAATAGCTTTCTTCCTGCCTGAACTTCACTGGTTAATCATACAAGTCACTATTTGTGTCCATATTTAAGAGTCAACCATATAAAAAAGAAATCAGGGGTAGGAAGGCCCACACTGAGCGATTTCGAAATCTTGCCCAATTTCTATTAAAAGGCTGCACTGATTAAATCAGGGGTTCTCAAACTGGGGGTCAGGACCCCTCAGGGAGTCACGAGGTTATTACATGGGGGGGGGGGTTTGCAAGCTGTCAGCCTCCACCCCAAATCCTGCTTTGCCGCCAGCATTTATAATGGTGTTAAATGTATAAAAAAGTGTTTTTAATTTATAGGGGTGGGGTCACCACAGCAGCTTGCTATGTGAAAGGGGTCACCAGTAAAAAAGTTTGAGAGCCACTGGATTAAATAGTTGCAGAGATTATTGTTCACATTCTCAAACATGCAAGATATCAAGTGTTTCATGCTGTGTTTTAAATGAGCCTCTATACTGCTTAATTTAGATGAAAACACTAGAAGAGCATGCCTCTTCCACCTCACTTATCAATAGAGTACTCTTAACAATCCGACTGAGATTTTCAAAGAAGCCTAAGGGAGTTGGGGACTTTGAAAACTGAATTTTTACACAATTTTTTTCCAGAATGTAAAACACAAACAGGCTTGTTCCTTAAATACTTGGCACGTTTATCTAATTCAACCTTTGTTTTAGAGGGGACCTACTTATGTGCAATTAAGGGGAAAAAAAATTAACTCACCAAATGCCTCTCCTCTCACTGGACATTTTCCATAGCAGTAATGCACTACCAGAACTTGAGACTCCAGAGTCATGGAGCAATTGATAGTAAACACTTTCTGAAACAGCAGTTCCATCCCTTAAGCACTGGATTTTATTTTTTGATCTTGGCACAAGACAACCCAAGCAAGCCCAAACCCAGTCTCAAGACCAGTAATTTTTCAGCTATCATAAATGACAACAGCATAAGAAGACTATCAAATTAGATCTCCATATACACATGATTTTAATCTCAACAGTTCCTTGTTACACGAAGATTTCTTTAGCTTTCTTTTCTTTTATGCTTATTGGTAATGAAATATGTCATTTCATTTGGGTTTTTGAATAGAAAAAATTTAAGAAGTCAGCGGGCAAAATAAGTCACAATGGATGACTGGTTCAAGTGATTGTAATGGGCTATAGTAATCTCACTTTAGGCTGACCCAGGAAGCATGCCTCTGTCTTCATTATAACAGCTCAAGTTCATATTCAACTGAAAATTGGGGGAAGCTCTGCAATGGCTAAATGGACATGGTATCAGGCAGGAGGGGGTCTACAAAACTGCTTTAGTACACAATGCATTGAGAGAGATTGCACACATTGATTAGCACTGGTAAAGTTTCAGAATAGCAGCCGTGTTAGTCTGTATCCGCAAAAAGAAGAACAGGAGGACTTGTGGCACCTTAGAGACTAACAAATTTACTAACAACTGGTAAAGTTGACAGTTAGCTTTAAGATGTGTACAATTCCTTTATGGACATAAAGGGGCCCTATATTTGCAATCTTCATTCTGGTACTTGGAAAGAATCATGGTCAACCATACCTGGTCACATTTCAAACACACTGTAGCCTGTACAAAGAGAACTGAGCGAGCGGAAGGAGGAAAAGTGGGAAAAGATCTGAATACAAATTCAATGTGCCTCTGAGTTGTGTTATAACTGAACTCTAGGTTGGTTAAGTCACACATTAAAAAGCTATCTTAAAACATGGATCAGTTTTGGGTCTGGGTCTGTTCAATATCTTCATCAGTGATTTAGGTAATGGCATAGAGAGTACATTTATAAAGTTTGCAGACAACACCAAGCCTGGAGGGGTTGCAAGTGCTTTGGAGGATAGGATTAAAATTCAAAACGATCTGGACAAACTGGAGAAATGGTCTGAAGTAAATAGGATGAAATTCAAAAAGGATAAATGCATAGTACTCCACTTAGGAAGGAACAATCATTTACACACATACAAAATGGGAAATGACTGCCTAGGAAGGAGTACTGTGAAGAAGGATTTGGGGGCCATAGGGGATCACAAGCTAAATATGAGTCAATAATGTAACCCTGCTGCAAAAAAAGAAAAGTAAACATCATTCTGGAATGTATTAGCAGAGCACTGTAAGAAAGACAAGAGAAGTAATTATTCTGCTCTACTCTGTGCTGATTAGACCTCAACTAGAGTAGTGTGTCCAGTTCTGGGTGCCACATTTCAGGAAAAATGTGGACAAATTGGAGAAAGTCCAGAGAAGAGCAACAAAAATGATTAAAGGTCTAGAAAACATGACCTATGAGGGAAGACTAAAAAAATTGGGTTTAGTATGGAGAAGAGAAGACAGAGGGGACACAATAGCAGTTTTGAAGTACATAAAAGCTTGTTACAAGGAGGAGGGAGGTAAATTGTTCAAAATAGGACAAGAAGCAATGGGCTTAATTTGTAGTTTAGGTTGGACATTAGGAAAAACTTCCTGTCAGGGTAGTTAAGCACTGAAATAAATTGCCTAGCGAGGTTGTGGAATCTCTGTCATTGGAGATTTTTAAGAACAGGTTAGACTAACACATGTCACGGATGGTCTAGATAACATAGTCCTTCTATGAGCACAGAAGACTGGATTAGATGACCTCTTGAGATTTATGATCATATGATTCTATGATCTGTAAAAAAGCAAACTTGGAGGTTTGCACAGGCAAACTCAGTACTTCATAGTAAAATTGTTTTAGTGGCCTTGTGTTTTTACAGTGTTTGACATGGCAAAAGAATCTAACAAAGACCTCAACGAGTCATTGAATCTTAAATTATAATTACAGATTTACAGTACCACATTGAAATAATTATCTCTCATTAATGTCTCTAAATGTGGCACAGTGACTTCTATTGAAGTCACTAAAGCTTAGTTATAGATCCAAACAAACTTAAATGGACTGCAATTTTGTGAAGTGAACCCTAGAACTCACTGCACTTCATAACTTTATTCTATTCACCTAAAACTATTAAACCGCAACTGGTATTAAAATATTTGATCTGTTCTGTTAGGTAACTCCTAAATGACCAATATACGTGGAAAAGAACTACCTTTGGGAGAGAGGAAAAAAAGAAGAAAAGTGACTCGGAGTTATGTTTGTGAGATTTTCACAGCTAATCACACACAAGACTGATTCACTGCTCACCTCGCTCTGTTCACTCATTTTTCATATCATACTTTTCACTACCCCATCAGCCAGCTCCACCAAGGTCAAATGAAGGAAATGATAGCACACATACCACAGCAAGATTTATTATAAACAGATTTGCTTTCTTTTTATGTGCAGTACATGTAGATCTGAAATTTCCATTTACAAAAATCAAGATAAGTCACAGCAGTGTATCTATGTTATTTATTTTATATATAATGATATACATATATAATTGTATCTATAATTTCTTGGCAGAGGGGCTTGCTTAGCTGTAATTGTGTTATGCTTGTATATAACTATCTTTGTCTCTAAAGACAATTTCATTTTTAAATGAAAATAATCCAACTGCTACAAACCAATGAGATGTTAAAATAAGCACAGAAACAGGAGCATATGATATACTCTTTTTAAAAAATTGCTTTAAGTTTTTATTTAAATATTGGAATATAGGTGTTTTTGCTAGGCCACTACAGCCAGCATAAAACAAATAAAGTCTCAATATATTTATGAATTTAATTGTTACTTGGGATTGTACATCCAGCACACCAATCCAACAGTGCACACCAGAAAGAAAATCCATTAACTAGAAAGGTGCATGGCTGTACATTGACTAACGAAGCTAAGTGATTTGGCCATTAATAAGTTGCTCATTAGAAAGCAAAATGAACTGAGTGCAAAGTGGGAATGGTGTTTCACAATTTTGCAACAACAAGTAACATGGTCCTAGCCCATGAGTCACCTGCAGAATGCTATGAGGTTTTGTTAAACAAGTCAACAAAGACAGTGTTCATCAACAAAGCGGTCCATCCTTGTCCTATTTCCATGCCAGGTGGTGTAAAAAAGAATTTCACAGCATAGTAAAGAGAAGAATAAGCATGTTATTTCATACCAGCCACGAACAACGAATTTGAGCACATTAATACATGGGTGTTCCTGGTTATATGGATATCATCAATGAGCTGCCTTTAAAAAGTCTGCACTATATATTAATAACCTAAGCTAAAGCATTTCAGCACTTATTTCTAAGATACCCTGACATCCACATTTGCACTTTGGCCTATGTGGATGACAAAACTGGAACTTTTTCAGGATGCAGCCTTAGCTAAAAGAGTCAAAAGCTATCAGCATGTCATGTCATCAGCACAACGTTAATAAAGTTGGTGCCTAAAAAGGATACCAAAGAAAAGAGTGATACAGAAGGATATGAGGTTGACACTCAGTCAGTACCTCCCATAACAATTTGACTTTGTTCACATTACTTATCTAAATAGATGCTGATATCATGGAGACGAATGGAAAGCAAGTTGACATGATGGCAGAGATTTACTGCACACCTAAGATATGTAAAGTAGATTTCTGTTCAATAAATTCAAAAGCTACTGACTAATCAAATAATACTAAAAACAGACACCATATCAGAATCAATCCAAAGAAGAAAATCATTATAAGCATTCACAAGTGCAACCTCAGTGATAAGACAAAGCCTGAAGCCTGGTTGTAACTTACACAAATGGTTTTTGTAGATATAGGATTGCAATTTTTTTTTTTTTTAAATCACACCCTCATGAAAATGGTACCTGGTGAATGAACAATTTACCTTCCTTTACCTGAAGAGGCTATCTTTCACCAAGGAGCAACAGTTGATCTCTCAAATTCACAATGGAATTTCCACAGAACAGCAAGAGGCCTACTGACTAGCTATACAGCTCTATTTTATCCTGATGAATCCCATTTGCAAAAGGCAGGACATGAGGCAATGGGGGTAGAACATCTTGAATGTTGTTACAGTCACCAATTCACAAAATTAAAATACAGTGACCAACAAGAAGATATGATAGATCTCTGGCAGCTGACATAAAAGGAAGATCAGGAGTCTCCAAGGGAAAAATTGCAAAACAGATTTTTTTTTTCTTACATCTTCATTTAGGACACAGTATGGTGCACACAATTACATTCTGACCTGACTTCTTTTTAATTTTCAAAATCCCAAAGTGATTACATACACCTATAATGTAGCCAACGTGCCATTTAAGACAGATTGCGCTAACACCAGAAACTAAACTACTTCTCAAAGCAGGCATGAGATAGATAATAATATGCATAATCTAAAACTCCATCTGCAATACCCAGAGAAACAACCTACCACTTTCATTAACAGCAGCACCCACATTTATGATCTATATCGTGCCAACACAACTTTGCTCATTATGCAATTTTTTAAACACAACTGGGCCCAAACAAAGCCTTGAAACCCCATAAAAGGCAGAGATTATCTCTGTTTATTATAAGAATTTGCTAGTATATACATTGAATGGGGATAGAGATTCCCAATACTTCATTCACAAGTCTAGCTGATATAAAGATCCCCCAAAGAAAGGGAAAAGGGAAAACTACAAGATAACTGAAATAGTTGACATGAGCAAATCCCATGTTTTCCAGACACCTGCAGATACATCAGACACACTTAAATTCACTTTCTGAAGCCACTGCTGGTGATCGCAGGTTTAAAAGATGGATTAGCACATATAGCATGCACTATGAACAGGAGCAATCTTTCCCACATAAATTACATGTTTCTTCTCAAGCCCAAATAATTCCCAGGTAATGTTTGGAGAATCTGTTAATAAGAGAAATTTTCTAGTTTTCTTGTTTCATGAAAACTCTGGAAAATTCATCAGTAAAAACAATACACTATTATTTTGAGTAATAGCAACTTACAAAATGACATGTGCATACACATGCTTTTTAGGAGAACTGCAAAGCCTTTGTTAAAATTAAAGATCTTGTATCTGTATGTAGACAGTCATGTCCAATACTGTATTAAGACTAGTATTTGAAAATCAGTTTCCTCTCTACCTACCAGGATCAAAGTTTAGAATTCTGTTCTTCCCTTACCAACATTTAAGAGCATCACAGGGACTGCAAGGAAATGCTGAACTGCCATGATCCATTTTAGCTACTTTGTAGTTTTTAAGACTTTGAACCAAATCCTGCTCTCAATTACACTAGTATAAATCCAAAATAATTCCACTAAAGTAAATGAAATTACTCCAGATTTACAATGGAGTATGTAAGAGCAGAATCTTGCCCACTGTTATGGCCAGATATTACAGCTACATATTAGTTTTGATACCAATTTTTTCAACTTTGTGTCTCATTTTAAATGGAAAAACTGAAGTAAATCTGACACATATTAGCATCAAATTAATGTCCTGACAAAATGAGTCATATGCTTTAGTTTCAACGTCCATCAGTGTTGTAATGCAACAAGCAAAAAATCATCTTTTAATAGTAAATTTTGTGATGGCAGTCAACAGCTATTGGCCTGCTTCTCTTTAAAAAAAAATCACGAATATTTTTGCTATTTGGCAATGTACTGACTTTCCATACACAGAGGACAACTAATTTTTTTCTTCAAGACAAAAAAAAATATAATGGGCTTATTATTGTTGTTATACATCTGAATGAACCATCAATATATGTCTTCTAGCAGGAATATAGTTTGGAAAAGAAAGATAAATATTGTTATTTACTACAGTAAAAACAACAATAACTGATCAAGGTAAATTTAGTGGAAACATTAAAATAATGGCTGTGGAAAGAAAATTTATTCTGTTGAAACATACTGTGTGAACTTATTGGAAATAATCAAGTGCTCAGTTTGAATTAACCGAGTGTGAGTGAATCTAAAAAAAAAAAAAAAAACCCTGACTATAAAACACTAGCTGGAATTTTCTAGCTGCGTTTGCTGCTTGGTCTCTTCATATATTTTAGGACAATCTGCAAAGATGCAAAGAATCCTCTTGTGTTCGGTTAGCAGTAAGCAAATTGCTGTGGGCTCTGAGTGCTGGAATACTTTAGCAGGCAATTCCTCTCTGTCTTTCATTCTGTTTGTCTGTGTTAAATTCCCCCTCTGCCCTCATCCATTCTCACATCCAGTTCCCGGCTTTGTCCATCCATCAATCCACACACTTTGTCAGTGCTGACTTCATCCTGGCTCTCACAATCACATCCAAGCAATACTGATGCCACTAGGGAGCTTTTCGCCTCCCATCTGCGTCTCCCTGATCTGCTGACTGAGGCCCTGACGCTTGTCGTTTTCTATTGCACAGGCAAGCAAAAACACTAATACTGAACCTGATTTCTATCGTGCAGCTTTTCACCTTTTCTATCGGGAAGAATAGAGAAAGAGACAGAGAGAGAGAGAGAGATGTTTGCTGAATTTTCTAAAACAATTCGTACTCTAGTCAGGTTGAGGCTCAATTCGTCTTCCCTCTACAAAACATCAATAGAATTCACCGAGAGAAAATGTATCACTAATTAAGGGTTGATAAGCTCTACATCAAGCGCAGTTTAGGGGGGGAAAAGCTCACCAGTTTATACAGATTCTCTACCAATTGAAATCCATACACCACTTTCATAGCAACTTCAAGTTTTTGCTTTAATAAAATATGTTACCTCAAAGAAACATTCTAGGAAACCAACGTTAAAAACAGACATGTTTTTATTAAAAGGGTAATTTACAAAGACTTAAATGACAATGGGGGGGAAATTTATTACTAAAGACAGAATATTGTTACCTAGCAATCAAACAATTTAAAAATATTTTTCGTGTTTTGCCTGCTTATATGTTCTTAATTCACAGCTGTGTGATTCCAAGCATATAATTTAAAAGAAGGAAAACACAAGTTAACATTTATACATCTGATAAGAAATGTTATTGATTCTCTAAATCATCTTAACTATGGTCACAAGTTATTACAAAATACTTCAAATGATACATTTGTGTATTCCAAGGTACTGGACAAAGAGGGGCGTATACTACTTTGATATATACAATTGCTCATCAACAAAGCATTTTATGTAAAATAATTTAATAAGTGTTTAAATAATCATACACTTTGCACCAGACTTTACCTGTAAGGGCAATAATATGGTAACAAAACAATTCTTTGGGGTTTATTTTAAGGAAAGAAATATAATTTTATGGCTAAAGCACTGGACTGGGAACTAGCGGTTCTGGGTTCCTGTTCCTAGCTTTTTCACAGACTTCCTATGGTGAAGTAACTTAAGGATGTCTAAATGCTTTTTTTATCCCTACTTGTAAAATATTTTGAGATGTTTCCATGCTACATATTTATACTAATTGCACTGTAATGGGTTATTTAGATTAGAAAATCCTTGCTGTCAGGTTCTATGTCTCCCCCTATGATTGTACCAGTCTGAGAACACTGTTCCTTAAGTTTTGAACATCATGGAAGCACAACAAAATTAGGCCCCAGACTTCTTTCTCCTATACATCCTGGGCTTACATCAGTTCATTATTTTTCTTAAAGAGAAAAATACATATCAGAATTTCATTCTGGCCACATATTTCACAAAAATATCCATTTATAGCAGCTGTTGCTTTCAAGTCAAAGCCTGAATTTTAAACCAAGACAAGAGAATACACAGAGGGAAAACAAAAGAGACTTAACAAATCTTAGCCAATGAAAGCAACATGACCTTCTCCCAATACACTTATAACCCCCTTTCTGTTGCTCGTTATGCAAGTTAGCCTTCCATTATGCCTGTTTGTACAAGACAGAAGTACATAGTAACATCTCCCTTTGGTTTCCCAAAATCAGTTGTCTCAAATATGTTTTAGATATGACAGAATAGACCTAAAAAGCAGCAGAAGAAAGTCTTCTCTGCTGTGCTACTATACACATCAGACATCTCTAATTAGACAGCAACAAAATTTTATTAATAGGCTGGACATTATGGAATGAGCTTGTTATAAATGGGCCCTGTCAAAGCCTTATTCAGCTACCAAATGAGTATTCTCAGTTCACTGCTCGCATCTGAAGCATCACCGCTGGTGCCGGATAACAAATGATTGCTATTAACCGTATTGTTAGTAATGATGGCTGAAAACAAACAAAAACCCATAAATAACAGTCTACAGAAAAATTAACCCATAAACTTGATAGATATCCAGCTGAGAAATAATAAATGACACTTTGGATCCTGCTGGGAGAAGCTAGTGGTTTTTGTTTTCTGCTCTGTCATTAACACATTTTCTGTGCTAAAAATTAGATTCTGATATATAATTATCAACGCTTCCAGATATTAATTTTGCTATCGCTCCCTCTGTTTCTCTGCTGGCTGGATGTAATGTTATTCACAGATTACTCTGAGAAAACACATCAAACACTTAACAGAGCAGGTCAAAGTGACAAGCAGCTTTTGCTGACAACACCAACCTGCACAGTCTTTTTTACTAGGGACACAAAACAAATTTCTCATATTAATTAACTCAGGTTTCATTGCAACCAAAACAAGTCTGTACCATGTATTGTGAACAGGGCCGGCTCCAGGCACCAGCTTAACAAGCAGGTGCTTGGGGCAGCCAAGGGAAAGGGGCGGCACATGCGGCAATTCGGGGGCGGCAGGTCCCTCACTCCCTCTAGGAGCGAAGGACCTGCCGCCAAACTGCCGCCGCCGATCATGGCTCCCCCCCGCCCCCAAATTGCCGCCGCTGGTCGCAATTGCGATCGCGGCTTTTTTGTTTGGTTGGTTGGTTTTTTGCTTGGAGCGGCAGAAATTCTGGAGCCGGCCCTGATTGTGAGTTAAGCATATTCCCAGCTGTCCTAATGAAGGCTGTATTGAGAAGGAAGTACTGACAAATATTATCTTGCATTTATACATTCCAATCCACACATTTTAAAGAAATGTGTTTTCACAGGCAATCAAAACAATTGCCCTCTTACCTAAATATAGCACTGATGGCTCCTCCCAATCCTCCTCTTAATCCTTGAAAGAAAAACTATAGTAATTTTTGTCACAGATTTCCAGTAGTGAAATATTCTCTAACCACAAAGGAGCAGAGGTTTATTTAACAAAGAAAAAAGTTCTATGAGGAATTATTCAAGCTGCTCTTGAATACAAGAATAAATACAAGCTTTACAATCTTTGCACAATTAATTGACCTAAGCAGATCTTTAATAATCATGAATGACATGTAAGAAGAGGGAAAGATCATGAATTAGTCCGGGATTCCAATCCTGCAAACATATATGGATATGGGTTAAAGTTAAAAGTAATACTATGGAAATAAGTAAGTTATTTGTATACCAGTAGTGCCCCAAAGCCCCAAACAGGAAGAGGGTCCCATTATGTCAAGGGCTGTACAAATACATAGGAAGTCACTGTCTCTTCCTGAAGACCTTACCATCTAATTTGCATCCGAAGAAGTGGGCTGTAGCCCATGAAAGCTTATGCTCAAATACATTTGTTAGTCTTTAAGGTGCCACAAGTACTCCTGTTCTTTTTGCGATACAGACTAACACGGCTGCTACTCTGAAACCCATCTAATTTGTGTGCCAGTAACTCAAAAGTACATCTCATATGAGTAAAGTTACATGAGTGGGTTTTCAAGACTGGGTCCTTTGTTTCCCAGTTATTCCACAGATTATAGTTTGGCTATTCAAAAACAAACAAACAAAAACAAAAAACAAAGAAACTACAAACTTTCTTATATCAACCTGACTAAAATTTGTATCAATATCGATTCATGTTGGACTTGTTTTCTGACAATTGCCATCTAAATCTGTTGATTTGAGTGGTCAATGTTTCATAAACAATGTGTTGCAGATTATTTTAAAAAACATAAACAAATGAAAATAAAGCAAGACACTACCACAGTTCACAGCTGTTTATAGTAGAAAATAAGTGCTGTATTAAAAGCAGTCAATTTGTTGGATAACATATTTACCTCAGCTATTATGAAGAAAAGCAGATGAAATGGAGCTATGTTTTTGTCAACAACTTAGAAACCCCTTAATTGCAATTACTCAAGGGAAATGACTTGCTTGCTTATTTATGTTCTTTCCCAATTCAACAGATCTCCATTAAGATCATAATAGCACCCAAGGAAAGAAGCTTTGGAAAAAGTATTGGAATAATAAATGGAGTGGGGGATGGAATATTTCCTTCTCTGCATGTCTAGCTTTTAATTTCCACGTTGTGTCTCCATGGTCACATTTTGTTGATGACAGCCCTTAACTGCAAATCTCACACATTCTATACACTACATTTTCTCAGTATCTGGCACTGTGATATTAAATAACTATAAAACTAGAAAGCCAAAATAACTAAATCACCTGGCAGCCAATTTCTGAGAGTTAAACCACAAACCCGGAAAATGGTGGAGTGTGTTGAAATAATGTAAAGGAACCCCATAAATTCAAACTTTATGTTCTGTAAAGAACAAATATGAAAAAGGCATCAAAATAATGAAAGATTGTTTATGTATTCTGGCATGAAATGGGAATGTGTTATGAGAGAGAGCGCAATGGCAGAGACAGATCGACAGAGCTGACAGTGTGGTATTCATCCTGCATGGTACAGCAGACGTCCTGCTAGTGGCAGTCGACAGCGCAATAAATCAAGGGCTCTCGATGCTGTACCTACAGCTTATTACATCCAAGATGACAAATAAATAATAATCCCTGTCACAGCGGCCCTTTGCTCAAGGATTGAGCCTGAAACCTTTTGCTCATCACTCCTGGTCTTAAGTGAAAACACTAGAACAAGGGAATTGAAGGCCACGGTTTACTGAGCTCATGAAACACAAAGCAAGCTGGGCACAGGAACTAAAGCTGAGCAGGAAAGGTCAAGCAACAAGAAAGGATAAACATGTAAATAATCCTAACAAAAATGTGGCAACATTTAGCATCAATAGAGGTACAAAGGGCCGTGAAAAAAATCCAAGCCTCTGCAGTCTCAGGAGAAGGCCACAGACTTGGTTGATTATCAGCAAAGTAGCAGCTAGATATTAATGGCACTGGGTTTAGGCCACTGGTATCTTGGACGCATACAATAAAATCCCTACTGCATGTTTGTTTCTTTGCCTTCTCTATTATGACCATCATTCATTAGCATCATCAGGGAGCTTGGGTTTGGACAAAACACCAAGGAAACAACAGTGTCTGCCCCCAAAAGCTAACAAAATGCAAACTTTTATGAACAGAAAATGTCTCCCTTAGGAACATATGATTTCCTATTCTTGATAAGAATGCTGGGTCTCCCAAGCTCAGAATCTGTTTTACTAACACCAGCTGCTTCTTCTGAGGAAGGTAGGGTAAAAGCCCCTAATCATGCAAGATATGCTGCACGCAGGGGGAAATTCTTGCACTGCAGCAATCAGCCAGTGCCCTGGTGTATGAGATTTCTTTGTTCTTTGTAAAGCTGTAAGTGTTGTTCATCCAGACGTTTTTGAATTCCAGCCACAGTATTTGACTAACCTCCTGCAACAGTGAATTCTGCCAGCTGACTAAATGTTTGGAGATTTTTTTTGTTGTTATTTGCTCTTAATGTAAACTTGTAACACAAATTAACTTCTTGTTTGTAGGTAACAAAGGGTACCTATAGTTCAGATTCCATGGTCCCAACCCTGTGTGCCACCATAATCTGTTACTCTGGGAAGAGCTGTGTTGTCCTAAAAAAAAAGGATTCAATATTCATCTAGCAAAGAAGGATCATTAGGTGTTTAAGGCAGGGAACCAGCAGCTGAGTTCTTATAAAGTTCTTTGAGCTCCTCGGACAACAGATGTTACAAAAGTGGAAAGGATCACATTCTGCTATCCCAAAGAGGATAAATTTAATTATCCATTTGGAGGAACAACTAAGACAAACCTAAATTTAGATTTCTTGATGTTGATGTTGTCATAAGGTGGCACTCACCTTTCATGCACCATGCACATTTCCCTTTAGAGGGATGATTTAATGTTAAAAATTCAGATTAAAAGATTCAGCTAATATATACCTAACTGTAAAAACAGTGAACACAGAGCTCACTTGTACCTTACCACGTAGCAGACTCATCCAAGAGTTTCATAATTTGATTTTTAATTATATTTTTAAGTAATTTAGCTGACATTGAATTAAGACTGGCCTGTAATTCCCGAATTCGCCACCTTAGCCTCTTTTTAAAAGGCAAGTGTAACATTTGCTGCTTCCCCTGCCCTTTCGTACAGTTGCTGACTTTAATGAGAGTGCATATTTTTGTTGGCAGCTCAGCTTTTCCTCAGAACTTTTGCCAGCTCCCCTTCTGCCTGGCTTCCTTCTACAGTTTTAAAGAAAGAGTACAGCTATCCTCACAACCTGCAATGTAGGCTAATATGTAAATTTGTTTGTTACAAATGTATCCACTGCTATTGCAACACACACTGAACAGTAGGTTATACTATGCTCAGAACTGTGCCTATGTTATGCCTTCCATCTGTCAGTCATTCACTTGCCTCTCAGAATGTTCACTGCATGTGGTGCCATTCTCAGGGTGAAAGCGGCAGAAAAAATAGCACAAGCCCAGTTTGTTATTACACATGTCCTGAGTGTACCTTTACCTGCTACTCTAGCTTTACACTTATTTCACACATTACAGGTGTAGATCTGAGTCCCAGGTTGCTGTACTATTAAAGGGGGGGGGAAAAATCAAAAAGTTCAGCCAAATCCATCCTGATTGTATCCATGCAACTTGTGGCAATTCATGGGATTACACAGGTTCAAGAGAGCAGGATCTGATCCTTTAAATTAGGGAGTAGCAATCAGATAACCTGACGCCGCGTAACTATTTTTCATTTTAAAAAGGCTCCGTGAGATCTCACCCCAGTAGGCAAATAGGTGCATTAAGGTAGACTTGTTAAAACTCCTCTCCTCATTTTTAACATCAGAATTTCATGCAGCAGCATCCCTAAAAATGACACAATACTGCTTCTTGTGACATAACGTCTGAATTGTGGACCCCACACAACAACAGGAATAAGCTTCCTTGCCTTCCTTTCATTTTATCTTGAGGTTGACTCGCATCTTCACTACACCAGCCTTGATCGCCTGAGTGTCTGCTTCTCCAACAAGCACTTCTTCTGATATCATGTATAAGTGGGAAGAGTTCCCAGTCTCAACTAGTAAAGCCACCACCTTGTCATCCCCCTCAACGCACTCCTCAAAACTCACCTCTTCCAAAACGCATACAGTGAACGGGCACCTAGTAACATATAGACAGGTGGTGAACTGCACTCACTGCCCCAAAGTGACTAAGTATTGTGCATATGCTATTATTTTTCCTACTCCCTATCTGTATATCCCACCACTCTCTTGTCCCATCCACCTCCTATGCCTTGCCTTTTAGATGATCAACCTTTGGGGGCAGACACTCATTTTGTACGTTTGTACAGTGCCAAGCACAATGGGGCATTGCTTGGTTGGTCTCTAGGTGCTACTGCAGTATAAGTATGAACTTGTTATATAATAAAATAATAATAATGAAGTTGTAAGGTGATGAAGGTTAGGCTTTGCCTTTTGTTACCATATTTCAGACAGTTACAACTGTGGTCTTATGGACTTCAGTAATTTCTGAAGATACAGGCCCAAATACTTACCTTCCTTTGCCTCCTTATTTGATTGAAAATGACTGCCTACTAGTGCTAGTCTAAAGATTAAACAAGACCTCAGAAATCAGTGATTTCTCCACCTCTTCTGTTTGCATTTATTGATATCATATTTAGCATTCAACCTCTTTTTTGACTCAATTGTCTTGTCCAAGCAAAGTTTGTCCATCAGACACTGCTTTGGATTAAAAATCATGCTGATGGCTCCTTTGTTAGGCCCTTAATTTTTATTTATTTTAACATTTTTAAGGATTTTTTTCATAACTTAAAAAGGGTCCAGAATGCAGCAAAATGGCCATTCATTTAATGATAATATAAATAACTGTTGGGTCAAAGGCTAGTTCCGCCAGCAGCACAACTTGAGGGGCATTGCCAACCACATGTAACACCCATTAACACCCCTGAGAGTTACATGCTGACAGAGACACGAGAAGATGCTCCCATTCTTTCCACATTGCAGTTTGTAAATCAGTATCACAAATAAACTCGAAAGGAAGCTTATGGCCACCTAAGTTGAACTTTTACAATGTTGCAGCAACTAAATGAACTAAAGACATGCCAGTTTTGTTACAGTGCCCTCAAGCATCCTTGGCATAACATTTTGAACATAGGTCATGACCGGTTCAGATTTTTCAAAGATTTCTGGGAAAGATCAATTCTAAAATTTTGTTGTTTGTCAAGAATATGCATAAAAATCTTAAATAAATCGAAGGATGATTAACCAAGAACCAAATATACTGTACCTTAGATACTACAGTAACAAGAACTTTATAAATCTCAATAGACAGAATACAGACAAAAACATATATATGTATGAAAATGTTAGCTGGTTAAAGAGCTTTAAAAGTATCAGCTTGACTACAGAGGATTGTTTTCTGTATACTATTATTTGGCAAATATTTCTATGTTGTAAGTCTATTGGGGCAGAGTAATTGCTTTCTTCCAGTGTTGTGTGCATTGTGAGCATGTCCAGAAGCAAATAAAAACATGAAGTCTGTAAGAAGTTGATCAGTTGAAGAGAGTCTCAGAATCCCTCTAAGAAAATAATGCAAGACAGAAATGCACATTTCAGGTACACAGTATAAATTATAGAAGTACTTCATACTTAATTTCCTTTGTAATATATGTTGGGATATTTTGTCAAACTCTATGGAGTCTGCTGTACATGTACAAAATACTACTTTGAAATGCAAGCCTTTTATTAATGTTTTTATTCAAATAACTTATTACCCAATACAGAAAGCGTCAACGTTTTATAGAACTAAAACTTGGATTTCTGTAATTTCTCCTACCCTAATGCCAGCCACTATTGGGAGCATTTAGTTATAAATTGTCTTTCAATAAAAGTAAAAGCTCCCAAAACAACAAAATGAAAAGACACAGCAGCTTAAATCAAGGAAGTCAATTTCCACATGCCGATCCTAAATATTTCATAGCCCTATTTTATTCTGACATTTGTAGATGACTAAAGTGTTACAAAGGAAATAAAATGCTGATTAAAGAGTTCACTGTCATAAAGGTTACTGAATTGTAAATGGCCCTTTCCATCTTCCTGTTAATAGGTACCCAGCTGTAAACATCATGAAGGATGTGACGGGAGGCCTGTGCTGCTCCTTTAGGAGTCGTATATACATTAATCACTGAATCACCAAGCCATGCTTAATTGCAAGTTGTATATCACACAAATCCATGGTAAGTAGAAGGAAACTCATTATTGCTGCTTCATAACTACCGGGTACTTCTCATTTTAACCTTCTCACACCTGGGACACTTGGTTGTTTTACAATGGGAATGCAGAGAAGGCATTAAGCCGCTAATTCTAGTAGCACTGTATGTTAGCCTGCTGGTTTAGCATTCTGCAAGATAAAGCTAAGTACTAAGGAAATCAGAAAAGGATGACTTTCTTCATTCTGGTTAAGTGAATTTTAGTGGATTTTTTGTTTCCTGGAGGACATGTTGAAATCCATTACTCCTTGATAGTTTACAGAACTGTTTAAATGATAAAGGAAAAAAACTGCAGTATATTTTATTTTGACAAAAATATTGATTTAAATCCCATACAATAGGAGAGTACTATTTAAAGGTCATAGAAAAAGAAATGAGTTTACACTCAAACAGAGCAAGCTTATCTGTCATGAAAGTGTAATGATGTGTTTATCTTCCTGAAAAATAAATACACACTAGTGAGAGTAGAGAGTCTATGTTCAGGTGAAATGGGCTTCTAAAGGAGAATTTTAAAAAATATTTACATTTGAGATAGTTATAAAGCTATCTGAAGCAGAGACACCCATTTCAGAATTTAACAAAACACTGCTTATTTACAAACCTGTTCCCATTCCCTCACCCCCTAAAAAAACATTACTGAACAATTTTAAAGTGATAAATTGAAAAACGTATTCCATTTTTAGGTGCTTTTTTTAAATCTCTCAAAACCAGCTTTTAAAAAAATGAAACTGGAAGGAGTCCATTATGTAGATTATGTATCTTTAAACACACGTATAAATAGCTCAAACATTTGAATAATGGATGTGGCACACACCAGCTTTTTATTATACACCTCTACAGATCAAGAATGTTTTAAAGCAAACTGACAGACATCATAAGTATTTCAAAATAGGCAACACAGCATGTTCATTTCAACATATGCTATGTATCTGTTTTAATACAATTAAGAACCTATTTCTTAATTATGAGTCTCTGTTAGAGCCAAATGGTTCACTAAGAATGTGATAGGCTCCAAGAAGTCCACATCTTTTTTCTGGATATTATTTTGAACCTTTCTTGTTCTTAAATTTTTCTTTTCTTTATCCCGAGGTTCAAACTGAAGTGGGCTAGCCAAACTTTCTATTCAAAGCTAGCCTGTTCTTGTAGCAACAAGTAACGTCTCCTTAAAAACAACTTTTCCCAAGGTATCTATTTCCCACCAGCCCAAACTTGGGTGCCATTTTCATCCCTGTCTCCAAGAAGCAAGAATGGACCCCTCTTTCATATCCTTAAAGATGATACAGAATCCATCTTCCAAATGTGGTTCAAGTAGATTTGAAAATTAATACCTGGGCCTGAATAGATCTTTCTTTCTTTCTTTCTTTCTTTCTTCCAAACTATTAGCAGATGCAAATGTGATGTTTTATCATGCATGCTGGAACCATCCTGTTTTTCCATCTTATCTGGTATTAGTAGGCAGCCACTTACATCCATAAGAAGAATGCTATGAATGTCGACACTGGGGTGTGTGCAGTCTATGTATGCAACGCATGCATTGCATGCCCAACGGGTCCAACATGGTTCAACTGGCAGCCCTGAATGTGCATGAAAAATGCCATTTTGTAAAATAAAATATTGTAAGCACAGTATAAGTGAGGTTGTGTTGCATGGAGGATGCCACTTTATGGAACATCACTAAAAAGGCATGCAAGTGTAGAATTAAATACACAAGGCTTTAACGGGGACTTGCTATTATGCAAGTAAAGAAGGGAACATCCCTTTTCATGACTCAATTATTCAATAATTATGAATGAGACATTATGCGTATGTACATTTCTGGCAGATGATTAGATTATGTTCAGTATAGATGTTTAACATAGCTCTGAGGTTTGTTTTTGATACCATGAACCTACTAAAACTTCACACATGCAGGTAAAATCAATTAGATTATAGCTATTTGGAAACACTGTTGAGTTCTTGAGGTGAATTAATCTGGTGCATTTCTGTAGAGAGGACTAAAAAGGCATGCAAATGTAGAATTGAATACACAAGGCATACAAGTGTAGATTGAATCGTCCATGACAGAACAGAGCTGGTGGCGCGAACTCTGTCAGGATGGAAATATTAGTGCAAAATTTGTGCATTAATTCATTTAGTATAAGAGACTATTCATTTTTTTAAAAATCTGTGTGTATATTAGATAAAAATATTTTTTCTATCATCTAAAAAGTTGTTGAATGCCTGACTAAAAATATCACTGCATGCCACTGATATACCACCCCACACTCACCTAGCTTACTTTTTAAATGCCGCAACAGTATTTGGCTTTATTACTTTGAAAAGGGCAGCCTTGATCCAAAGAGGATGCTTTTGCCTTAATTAAACAAACAATCTCTTACTGATAAATATGCACATTTTCAACCTTCTAGTAACAATGCTTATGATTTTCAGATGCAAGATAAAAATAAATGAAAGCCATTTTGCCACACACACCATAAACACTTAAAACTGATACACTTTTTATATTAATATAAACATTTCTGTATTAGTCCTGTATTAGCAGGAATGTTCTAAACAAGACAAATAGTAATTATTCCACTGTACTCCAGCCTCAACTGGAGTATTGTGTCCAGTTCTGGTCACCACATTTCAGGAAAGATGTGGACAAATTGGAGAAAGTCGAGAGAAGAACAACAAAAATGATTAAAAGTCTAGAAAACATGACCTATGAAGGAAGATTTTAAAAAATAGGTTTGTTTAGTCTGGAGAAGAGAAGACTGACAGGGGACACGATAACAGTTTTCAGGTACAAAAATGGTTGTTACGGGGAGGGGCAAAAATTGTTCTCTTTGACCTCTGAGGATAGGACAAGAAGCAATGGGCTTAAATTGCAGCAAGGACATTTAGGTTGGACTTTAGGAAAAACTTCCTGTCAGGGTGATTAAGCACAGGAATAAATTGCCTAGCGAGGTTGTGGAATCTCTGTCATTGGAGATTTTTAAGAGCAGGTTAGATAAACACCTGTCAAGGGTGGTCTAAAGAATACTTATTCCTGCCATGAATGCAGGGGATTGGACTATTCAACTTGAACTTCTTGAGATCCTTTCCAGTCCTATGATTCTATGAATATCACATGAAATATTATTGCATGTGTCCATTTCAGAGTTGGAAGTTCTATATTAGTAGGTCCCATTCATTATACATATGTTTTGCCAGTATTTGTAAACAAACCGCCTGTGTTCTGAAATGAGCTCTTGCAAAACAAAGATCTATGGCTTTCTATACCTCACTGTGAAGGCTGTGATATCTAGTGGATTGAGCACTAGGACAGCTCTAAAATAAAGCTCTACCTCATTCAGAATCCAACTAGACTGCAGTAAGAAGTGTTCCGGTATTACCTCATCCATTACAGCTCTCCCATGAAAGCTTGCCATTAACACAGAAACCTAGTTGACTCAGATCCCTTCTTCAGCCCTTTTCACTCTCAACTTGGCAAAAGATCTGTAGACATTTATGATTCATAAAAATAATGGAACTAAAAAGATACTTTTGGGGGCACTATGCTGCCAATAGAGACTGAAAGTGACCACCATCTGATGGATGTTTGGTGGCCTGCTGTGTGAAATGAGTTTGTTCATTGCAGATCTGTTTCAATAGATGTGTTGTGATGTAGACAACAAAAGGACAAGCAGAGCAATTAATCGGCAACTTTATTGACATCCTGCAAGTGAATCCAAAGAGAGTATGAAAATGGAGAGCATCTAGAGGAAATCCTCTCTAAGAAAGGGATGAGGCACATTGATGAGACAGGATGGGAAAACTTATATTAGAACTGCCAATACTGCACCTGCGATGGGGAAATGTAATCTAGTGTTCTTAACCCAGAACCTTCTCCTAGCACTAAATTGAACAACAGAAAGAAAGAAAATCATGCAGTAGCTTTGTAAGTTTTTTGGGTCAGGCAGATGGTTTAGTGACAAAGCAGCATGCCACAAAAAGGCCACCGTCTTTTTACATTTTCTCTATAGAACACACAACTGCATCATGATTTATCAAATTCTAAGGGAGGAAACACTACATCCAAGATTTTCAAAACTAGTGATCTTGGGCGGCTCAACTTTTGGGTGCCCATCTTGGAGAGGCCAGATTTTTAGAAAGATCTGAGCACCTGCCCTCTGCAAATCAAGGCTCCTTTTAGTGTCATAAGTTGTATGCCTAGAAATGACATTCCCAATCACTAGTCACTTTTGAAAACCTTGGACTACATACTTTCTTGGTTCTCAATCAGAAATGGTGGTAAAAGGCTCTGGTAGGTACCAACTCCATCTTTTTGTTTAGCAAGAATATGAAGGGAGAGAGAAAGTAAAAAGAGATTTTAGTAGATTGAACACTTTCCCCACTCACAGCTCAAACAGAAAGAGAGTTTCCTTCATAAGCAACAAGAGTCGGAACATGGAAACTTTCATTCAGTTATGTCTCAATTATCCCTTTTGAGTATTACAGCAAAGAGAGGGAGCAGAGAGATTGAACAATTTGGAAAAAACAATATGGAGTTCTGACTCCAATAAGGGTAAGTAAACACAGTTTTCTGCTAACAAGAACTGCATGTTTCCCATTATAAAATAAAATAAAAAGTCAAGTCTGAAGATGTTTCCTTTCAAAAGCCTAAGAACATCTTTGCATAAAACTGAACATTTTTCATATCTGCCAATACAAATTAGACCTGCTTTGGGGACACAAACATCTAACTTTTAATGTGCACTGACTGCTTTAAACTTTCTCTCTTCAGTAAAGATTCATAGACTCTAAGGCCAGAAAGGACAATTGTGATCCGCTAGTCTGACCTCATATATAGCACAGGTCACTGAAATTCCTCAAAATAATTCCTAGACCATATCCCCATTATCTTGCCCAGAACTGATGTCAGGCTGACAAGCTCCTAACTTCGCAAGTAATCCCATTTACCCTTTTAAAAAAAAAAAAAAAAAAAAAAAAAACACACACATTAGCTTTCGTCTAGTGTCCTGGAATTCCCACTGTGCTCCAAGATTTATTAAAATCAACATTAATGGTCCAACGAGTTCCTCAGCATGCTCTTTTTAAACTCTTGGATTGAGGTTATTTGGCCCTGCTGATTTAAAAAGGTTTAACTTTAGTAGCTTCTGTGGAAAGGTGTTTATCACCATATGATGAGGCCATATCATCTGGTTTTCCCCTAATACAGAAGAGAAATATTTCAACACTTCAGCCTTTTCTGCATTATTATTGATAATTCTACCATTTTAACTAGTAATGGACCAATACCACTGTCTGGATTCTTTTCACTCCTACTATATTTAAAAAAAACTCAGTGTCCTTAACTCTATTGGCTATATATTTCTCCCTGTGTCCCCTTAAATCCCTTACCAATTTTCTACAATTTCTAACTTCTGATTTATATTCATTACCATCTTCCTCTTCCCTCCATTTGTTTATATATAATAAACAAAATAAAAATAAATAAAAATTATATAAATTTTTCACAGCTGCCTTCACTTGCTTCTAAACTAGGTTGGTTTTATAACCAACACAGTCTTCTTCCTCAGTTGTGGGACTGTGGTTTTGGGGCATCTAGTAAAGTGTTCTTAAATGATTCCCAATTATTATTCACATTTTTCTGATTAAATTCTTCCTCACAGCTGATTTGGCTCATAACTGTTTTCAGCTTTGTGAAACTGCCCTATTAAAGCACAAAAGTATATGTATTACTGGTCTGGAGTTTATTCTGTTTGCACATTATAAATGTGATACATTTTTGATCACTGCTCCCATTAACTTTTAGTTCTGCGATCAGTTCCTCTTTATCTGTTAGGACAAGGTCTAATACAACCCCCAAGTTGGCTGCAAGACCTTTTGAGTTAGAAAATCATCATCTATAATGTTTAGAAATTCCAAGGATCTTTTAGCACTAGCAGATGCCACTCAAATTGAAGTCCCCATTATCTCACAGATTTTTTCCCCCTACATATTGCAAACAAATGTGTAAGGAGGTGATCATCCTGTTCCCTACTGTGATTTGGTGGTCTGTGGCAGACAGCAATTAACACCCTACCTTGTGCTTTATCTATTCAAACATTGATCGATAAACATTCAAGATTATTTTCCTGTGAGTTATCAGTGATTCAGAAACAGATAATGCCATTTTTTTTTTATGTAAAGTGCCACTTCCCCTTCCCTTTTCTCTACTTGATCCTTCTTAAATAGGTTATAACCATTGACTTTAACATTCCAAGAGTACAGCTCATTCCACAAGGTTTGAAGAAGAGTGGTACTATATGTTAAAAAATATCAAGTCAAATAAGGTGAAAATCTTAAGTGATTGAAACTGTACCACAGCATTTCTAGGATAGACAAAAAGAAGAACAGGAGTACTTGTGGCACCTTAGAGACTAACAAATTTATTAGAGCATAAGCTTTCGTGGACTACAGCCCACTTCTTCGGATGCATATAGAATGGAACATATATTGAGGAGATATATATACACACATACAGAGAGCTCTCTGTAGTCCACGAAAGCTTATGCTCTAATAAATTTGTTAGTCTCTAAGGTGCCACAAGTACTCCTGTTCTTCTTTTTGCGGATACAGACTAACACGGCTGCTACTCTGAAACCTAGGATAGACATTGCATGCCTATATAATAAGAGTATAGCAGTAGAAATATACTACCAACAACCTCACCAGGCTAGTGTGGATGCATTGAACAAAAAGGAGCAAAAACTATTTCCTGTTCTTTTACGCTATTTTCCTCCCACTGGATGAGTTTGCACAAAAATTATCGAGTTTTCATCTCTACCCAGAGAAACATCTGATTTGCAGTGTGCATTCATCCAGCAAATGATTGAGAAATACTCTCTTAGTTACAAGATTGTTGGAATTTGTGCAGACGACACCAATACTAATTTTGGTGGTGCCAGACTTTGTGGGAAAAACAATTGTTGCAAAAGCTCCAGCCCAACTTAGGAAAAGAGATCTTTGGTAGTGCGTGTGGTGCACCTATTGTGCATAACTGCCTCCAAACTGCAGGCGACTGTCTTCCTTTAGATGTGGACAGGTTCGCTGTAAAGTTTTAGAAATACTTTCATAACTACACAGTGTGTGTTGAAGAGCTGAAAGACTTCTGTCAATTTGTTAAAATCCAGAGCATGGCAGTACATGTATCTTCTCATTGAGATCAACAATATACAGTACAAGATTTTGTTGATTTTTTTAATGGGGTTAAAGCGTATTATCTTTCTGAAGATAAATGCTCATCACTACTAAAAAAGCTCTTCGATGATCCTGCCACTCAACTCTGGCTTCTCTTTGCCAGCAAACAAACTGCATGTTCCAAAAGGTAACAGAAACGATAAGTAAAAACAATTTGTCGGTGACAGAAGTTGCACTGAAAATATGTTCCCTGCATGTTAAGTTATCAGAGAGGCTTGGAGAAAGAACCTTCTGAACACTCTTGTTGAATGCAAGCAAATGAAAGAGAAAGTTTTATAATGTAGTTGACAATTTTTACACAACATGCCTATCCTGTGCTTAGAGCACTACCTTTGAGTGCACCGAAAAGTTTGAATGGGCTCTGCTGAGGAATATGTTGCAGTTTGAGCAAATGCAATACAGCCTCGCTGCACAGTGCGCCAGAATTCCCACCTTAAATATGCTGGATGAGAATGGTCTCTTTGATGAGTGGACCAGTGCAAAATCAATTGTCTCCAGTTGTTCTTTCAGACTGGAACCATCAGAGAACACCCGTCACCGAAAGGTGGCAGAAGATTTTTCGAGAGATAAGCCGTAATGCAGTATAATACGCAAACTTAGCTAAGGCTGTGAAATTTGTGCTATGTCTTCCTGGTACTACAGCGCCTGTTGAACATGTCCTTTCAATTATGAATAATGAATGGTCTCCTGAAAAAAAAAAATCACATTTCAATGTCTCCATTCTAAACACTGTCTTTTGTGTGCAAGTTGACTTTTCTCTGGACCGTACTGCATTCTACGACAAGTTGCTGAAAGACAAGCAAACCCTCAGAAAAAAATAGCATCATCAGAGAAATACAACTGCTATCAAGCAACTTCACACCCCCTGAAGAACAGCAGCAAGACAAGGATTATTGCCAGTAACTACTAAAATGTAAGTAAAATGTATGAAGCTATAAAATATATAAGCATATGAAACTACTTTATCTTTTTTGTGTAGCACCAGTAAACTCCCTTGAGCACTGACCATCTCTTACCTGCTGCCCTGTTTTCAGTTTAGGGAAATATGATGACCCTAGAACTGCACAAAAGCAAGGAAACTAGTTAAACAGAAATTAAAAGAAATAATTACAAGAGCGAAATGCCAAGCTGCATAGAAACTTTGTAAAACACAATAAGAGGCTCAAACAATATGCATACCTCTAATAAAAAACAAAAACCAGTAAGAGGACCAAAAAATGCCACCAAAGCTAAATAACAAAGCAAAAGAGGCAGATAGAGACAAAAAGACACCCTTTAAAAATGGGGAGTAAAATCCTATTGAGGAAAATAGAAATGAGCATTAAACTCCGGTAGGCCAAGTGTAAAAGCATAATTAGGCAGTCCAAAAGAGAATCTGAAGAACTAACTAAAGACAAAAACTAACAGCAATTTTTTCTTTTTTTTAAGTACATCAGAAGCAGGAAGCCTGTCAAACAATCAGTGGGGCCACTGGACGACTGAGGTGCCAGAGGAATACTCAAGAAAGACAAGGCTGCTGCAGAGAAGCTAAATGAATTCTTTGCATAGGTCTTCACTGTAGAGGACATGAGGGACATTCCCACACCTGAACCATTCTTTTTAGGTGAGAAGCCTGACAAACTGTCCCAGATTGAGGTGTCAGTAGAGTTTTGGAACAAATGATAAATTAAACAGTAGTAATTCACAGGACCAGATGGCATTCACCCAAGAGTTTGAAAGAACTCAAATATGAAATTGCAGAACTGCTAACTGTGGTATGTAACCTATTGCTTAAATCAGTGTCTGTACCAGATGACTGGTGGATAGCTAATGTGACGCCAGTTTTTTAAAAAGGCTCCAGATGCAATCCTGTAAGCCTAACTTCCCAGGCAAATTGGTTGAAACTGTAGTATAGAACAGTTGATGTAGATGAACGTGAGCCAGAAGCATTAACATGCAACAACTAAATTGAATTTATGCTCATAACATGAGCAATTTGAATTCCTCCTTTAGTACCCAGGTTTCTAGCTTTAGTGTATTGGCAATTTAAGAATTTCTGCTTTTCATGTCCTTTGGTTTCTTCATTAATTTTGTTCTCAACATCTCAATTTCGTGCAGAGTGCTCATGCCTTTCCCCTTTTGCTATTAGTTTAAACCCCTCCTGGACACACTTGCCAGCTGTCCCCAAGGCGATTGATCCCCCTTCTACTCAGGTGGAGGGCATCCAAACTATACAGACTCCTCTTCTTGTAGAAGATGGACCAATGTTCCACAAAACCAAAGCCCTCCAGCCACTTGCATAGCCTGCAATTTACTTCCATACCCTTCTGTCTTCATTTGCTTTTGGAACAGGAAGCATCTGAGAAAAGATTGCTTGGACCTTCTTCAGCATGATTCCAAGTTCCCTGAAGTCAACTACTATCTGCAAGAAATCCCTCAGTGCAAGGTCATTAGTGCCAACATGAACCATCACCAAGGGATCCTTGCCTGTAGCTTCAGAAGATTATAAATAATAAATAAATAATAAATAAATTAATGGAGATGTCCTATCTCCTAGAACTGGAAGGGACCTTGAAAGGTCATCAAGTCCAGCCCCCTGCCTTCACTAGCAGGACCAAGTACTGATTTTGCCCCAGATCCCTAAGTGGCCCCCTCAAGGATTGAACTCACAACCCTGGGTTTAGCAGGCCAATGCTCAAACCACTGAGCTATCCCTCCCCCCCAAACAGTCTTCTTTTCATGTCTTCTTTCCAGGAAGACGGCACACTCTCCTTTTGTCCACCTTCCCTGGCACAATGTTCTTTAGAGTCTTCTGAGTATTGACTCTCCAACAAGGATCATGTGTCTTCTTTGGATGGTTGGAGAACTCTTTGTGGGTAAGCTTGACTTTCCATACAGGTTGGGCTGAGCTGCCATCCATGTGTGTATCCGCTCCCTTGGACTGCTGGATCAGGAGAGTTATCTTCCATCATTTCCAGACTGAGGATCTGATACTGATTTGTAACTTCTAGCTGTGTGAAATTCCTCCTGCTTCTCTCTTCTTTGCTAGTGACAGTCTGCCTATCCTCATCTACCTCAAACCATGTAGAATGCTGCTGTGACCTCTTACCTCTGGTGGCTACTAGCTGGCAGGCCTCTTCTCTCACCAGTTTCTTTCCTTGTACTTGTGGTACTGGTGTTTCCCAAATCTGGTTGTGTAGGAACTCCTCAACCTCTCTAATTCTTAATAGCTTTTCACCTTGCCCCTCCCATCCAAGAATTTTTTTCCTCCAGCAGAGCCACCAACTTGCACTTCATGCACATGAAATCCCTTCTGTCTTCAGGCAGGTAAAAGAAAATGGCACATTCATTGCAGATCACTACCACTGTTCCATCGCTGGCCATCTTGGTATCACATGTAGTGCTGAACCCGGAAGGAAAGCCTCTCATGCTCCCCGCTTCAAACTCCCTCTGAAACTCTCCTGTTCGTGGCGCTCAAGTTCGCTTCGCAAGTGACTTTTTATACTAAGTCTTCCTTGCTTAGCTCATCTCTGAACAACTGGGCTGACCAATGGTCCAGGAGCTAGAGCCTCTTGGCTTTAGCAAGGCACTGATCAAAGCTTCAAGAGTTTACTCAGGGACCCATGGCCCACTTACGCAGCCCATACATAGAGAACAAACAAACAACCCACCTACAGATGGACCAAATACACTGTTCACCAAGTCCTGATACCTTCAAGCACAGAGTCTGTAGTTGGAGCTATTCCATCCTTCTAGACACAGGATGTTAGAAAGTTTAAATAGACATAAGATCCAACAATTTTGTAAACAGAAAAATTCCCCATACAATATATTAATGATTCCTATCCATTATACACATGCAGTGAGGAAGGCTGGCTGAAACAAGTATCAATGAAAAACTTGGAATTTGATTTTTTTTTTAAATAAGCATGGGTTTCACCCATTCTGATGAGTAATTCAGCACCATCTGTATTACAATAATGGGAACAGAAGTGCCCATTACAATTTAAAAAAACAAAAGTCACAAGAATGCACAATACACTTCTGACCTGTGATCTAGCAAGACACTAGAAACCACACCTGTGTGTTCTGCCCCTGGCTCTGGACAAATGTCCTCACTTCTCTGTACTTGAACTTACTCTTTAGCAAAACAGGTGTAATAACACTTATTCCTACCTCATAGGGGTATTGTGAAGCTCAATCTATGTTAGTAAAAACTCTGAGAATATCAATTAAGTTCAATTCTTCTGTAGGCATTTCCCTTAAATGTCCCCTCCCATCACCCCACACTTTCTAATATTCATTCATTTCTCATCAAATTTTAGTTCACTGCATAACCCACAGCACGGTGTCTATCATTAGGACTTTTTCCACTCAAGAGAAACTAAAATTGCAAACTGAGCACCCCCAAAAAAAATGTCCACAATACCACAACAGTTTAATTTAGAATTATACTAGGGACAATTTATCTAGTTCATAAATACATCTCTTTCACACACAAAAGAAAATTTGGAGGAAAACAAGGTTAAACAAATCTGTTCTTGGCCCTCCAGGTGGAGGGTAAATAAAATACAGCATTATGAGGCATTAAGTTGGAAAGCATGGAAGGGATACATTTACTTTATATTAAGGGAGTAGGCTAGGCTCCCTTGCTTAGCTAATTATCAATGGTGTGTGAAAATGACATGCATTATTCTATGCAAAAACTGGAATTTTATTCAATATAGTTTCCAGGCCCAGAGTTTTGCTTTTTATGCAAGAAGTGATTTCACAAACTTTCAAATATTCAGAGTTTGACTTTTTTTAGTAAAATAAAAAGTTTAACTTAAATCACACTTCAGATCTTTTAATTGAAAGCAGAATCATCATGAGTGACAACAGTTGCACTTTCAAACAAAACCCTCAACACTTTAGACTTTCCATGAAATCAACCCATTTTCACAAATTCTCAACTAAATATAAAAACCTCAACATTGCAGTTTCCAAATATTGTGGACAGTATTTTACACAGACCTTCTAATTGCAACCGTCTCCAAGAAATACAGCAAGAAGAGACCAAACTCTTCCAATTTCTCCTGTCATTTGGGGACAAGTATGTCAATTATTTAATGCTGTTACTATGAACAAACATTTACATCTCCTCAACTCTTTGTATCATTACATTATCCGGTCTGAAAAATGTCAAAAAAATGAAAAGAAAAAACATAGTTGTTCAATTTTTTAAAAATTAGAATTCCTTAACATTATATGTGTATATTTTGCTTATTTATTTAAACAATAAAAAACAATAAATTATACTGGAGACAATCAGGCAGCATTATATGGAAATTCAACAGTGGTTAGGAGACATCTTTAGTTCTTACATTCAAAATATACAATTAATTTGCCACTGGTGTGTTGGAAGTGACTAAAATCTTGGTTAAAATATAAATGTTTTGAGTTTTCGAAATGGGGGAGATTTATTTAAGTTTGTAAAATCTTTGAAAATAAGAGAATATCAGCAAGTATTAGTTATTATGTCACACTGTAAATCAACAAATAGCCCCAGAAAGCTCATTTGAAAAATCCTCAAATCTAAAAATTGGGGCTATTAGGTTTTGAGAAAACACTGAAGTTTAAAAAGTTTGATTCTCCCAAAATGTGTGTGTTTATGGTTTGGTTTTTTTAGTACCCTCTGTGGTGCTAGCCAAGGCCAAATTTAGGGAGAAATAGGTGTTTTTCCTTGACTGTATTAGGCTTAATACATGCAGGAAATAAATCCCCTCTGTAAAGGAAATGCACAGGCTAGCATTTTACAACTCCAGCAAGGAGAATATTGCAGTACTGTTAAATGTGCACCCAGATAACAGTGCAAACAATACATAATGGCACCTGAGAGGAATGAGCGCATTACAACAAGAGTTAAACAGGGCTCCATTTTGTTCCATCTGTAGTTGGATTTGGGGTCTTTTTACCTTCCCTATGAATTATTCTACTTCCTACAAGTGTTTGGCTAAAGAATTAAGACCCTACTGTTTACAGCGAACAACATGTGACCTGTTTATTAGCGATCTTGTTCTATGATGTATTTCTATTGCAGGTGCAAATCTTATTCTCTCTTACACAGCTGTATTAGGCTATGCATTGTTTGTACAGTCAGCAATAAACATGGGTCACACCTGGAACTTAGAAACTGGTAGATGGACAGTACTTGGAGAGCTCCTTATAGTGGATGGCATGTAGTTTTTCAAGAAAAATTGTTCCAGCACAGGTTTAGTCACATTGTGCCCAACTGAGATACAGCCTGTTATCCAGCACCATAATAGGTTTAATGAGAATTTACAGAACACTCAGTGAAACATAGATGGATAGAAGGATAGTAGAGCAGGCAGAAGGATACAAAAGGCTAGGAAACAAGCATTGACTAAAGCAGACATGCATTGTGCATGCTTCCTCATAGCATAGCTCTGTCATGCACCTCTATTCTGAGCTGCAACTCATTGTTATCATCAGTACTTAGACAGCAATAACGCCTAAGGGCACCAGTCAAGCATCAGGGCCTCATTGTGCTAGATGCAGTAAGACAGCAGCCCTTGCCCTGAAGGATTCACAGGCTCAACAGGTGAATGAGACAAAGAACTGAGGGGAGCACAAGGTAACAGTAGAGTGATTCAGGTATCATACACTCAGCAGAGATGTCTGCTCTTTGGGTCATATGTACTGCCACTGAGGTCACTGCCACCATCATTGGGTTTTTGAGCACAGTACACCACAGAAATTCTCCCACCAGGGATTAAACAGACACCAACCCAATTTGATTTGTCCTTAAAACTACTACAGCTTTTACATCCAGTAATAAGCGCCATTAAACAAATACTTGAAAGGTAATGTATGGATATTTTACAAGTACCCTACCTACAATATTGCAGTAGTAATGCTAAGCGGGTAAGAAGCAATAAATAAATTATATGCAACAGATTTTCTACTGAAAGCAGAAAAATATTGTGGACCTGGCACTCATCTTGATTGTCATGGCGACCGTGGGCCACATTGTCAACTCTACTGCATGCACATGTTGCATTGATAAACAATGCTTACAGTGAGATAGTCTGTATTCTGACACTGTTAGCAATGATCAGAGTTTTAGTTTCATGTGCAAAGTTTATGTTCTATATTTTGGATGCTGTGGTAGTTTGATAACGGAAGGATGTGCAATTGAATTAGCAGTTAGACATTGTCTGTCACAGGTAATAACTTCTTATGTCAGGGAATCTACATGCTGATCAATGTGAAGCTATGGGCAATTGCTTATACCAATCATAAATCACTTTTTATCCATGGCATAGCATTCCAATTCCTTGACATAATTAGGAGCTATCGACAGGGTTACAATATAATCTTAAATACATGTTCACATGCCATGCTGTTTTCTGTATCCTTGTTGTATTGCATAACATTCCAGCTATTTTTATTTGTAAATTAAGGATGCAACTGCCTGAGAAGTCCTCATGTCAGAGGTTAAAAATGGGAATGTTCCCATGCCTGGATTTGATTCCTGTGTGCAAAGTCAGGTTTACCTACATGCTGATCTTAATCTGATTTATGCACCAATTTATTTTATACATTAGGCACACTGTATGCAGTCTGACTGATGCATAAAAATTTCATGCAAAGAAGGACTTACTTACATACAACTGCTTTTCAGTTACTATTACCTCTTGTGGTTAGCATCTTACAGCAGGGAGGACAAATGACTCGAGACTGCACACATTTTGCCCACTATACAAACATTTTCATCAGTTTTCTATTTCACTTCACTTTCAGCAAGCTCTGAATAGCTGAACAGCTTTATCTTTAAAGTGATCAGATGTAACTTTTTTTAAAAGCCCTTGGTAAGTATAAAAAAAACCCAAACATTTTCACATACACATTTTTTTAAATTTTATTTTTTAAAATAAAATATAAGTGTCCCTCTAACCTATTACACGTATCCAATAGCAAATAAAGGATACTCTAATTATCCTTACACATATGTGCTTGCTGCATTATCATTAACACTAAAAAGATCTTTTTTGCATGTTTTTATTTAGAAAATCAGCAAGAAAAGCATCCTTCCATATTTTCCTTTTATTAGAAATCTCCTTTCATCCAAGAAATATGAGACCTGAAATAAATTGTACTATCCTCTTTTTTTTTTATTCAAATCCTTGCCAGTGCTAGGCAGTATGCTAATGAAAACAGGTTGATAAATGACTCCCTGATATTTTCCAGACATTTTTCTCTCAGAAGTGCTCTAAACTGATGTAGCTCAAAGAGAATAAGGCACATTAAGTCATTATATCAATTTTTGTTACCCAGATACTTCAGTCCCAGTTAAGAGCTGACAGCCAATATAAAACAAGGCAAGGGCATCATACGACTCCATCGATCAAACCTTGTCGTAGATAGATTGCCTATTACACAAATAGAACCAGCAGATTCAGTTTGTAGTTTTATGCTCTCCAATTAAAGGATAACAGGGTACTTTCCCATAAATCTGCTAATTGCAACTGAATTAATTTAACAAATTTCGCCAAGCACAGAAAAAAGTGATTGGTTAAGCTAATGTAAACTAGCACAGGTTGTCACAAAGTGCATTCCATAACAGAGTTTTACTATACCTTGATTGGGCAAGGTGTCACAAGCATTTAGCGCCATTGTGGTTCTTTGGCAACAGACAGCTGACAACCATAAAACATTGCACAAATAGGAGATAATTTATTTGCTGTGCTTTTCCTTCCCCCTCCCTGCCCAAAGCATGATATAACTTGTTCTTTGCATCTAATTAATGTATCCCTCCAAGCGGGCGGTTTTTCAAAATCAGTATTATACCAGCAAAAGCACTAGATCACAGAAAGTGCTCCCATATGGGCACTAAGCAAACAATGGTAGTGATCTGCAAAAACCAGCCTATAGCATTCCTGTGAGAAGCAGCAGCAGCACTTATTTAGTAGCACAATAATGCAGTATACCTAGGTTTGCGTATATGTCTAATGAGTTTAACTATTCATATGGAAATAGCTAGATAGAATGACAGAGATAATTCAGAACTCTAAAGAAAAGGATGGCTCGTGATTGCTGTAACTGAAACTTAAGGAAATAAATAGGTTATGACTGTACAATCACCCTTGCAATCATGCATTATAGGGATACAACGCATCTCTATTTTAAAGAGGAGGGTGGTTTGAGCATTGGCCCTCAGCTCAGCATTGGCCTGTTAAACCCAGAGTTGTGAGTTCAACCCTTGAGGGGGCCACTTAGGGATCTGGGGAAAAATCAGTACTTGGTCCTGCTAGTGAAGGCAGAGGGCTGGTCTCGATGACCTTTCAAGGTCCCTTCCAGTTCTAGGAGATAGGATATCTCTATTTATTTATTTATTTATTTAAAATAAAGGGGTTTTTTTTCAAATTATTTCACAAAAAAGCTATAGTCACGTCCATAAGAGGTTTTAGAAGAAGCATTTGTTACGGGTAAGGAAACAGATGTCATTTTTAAGGAGGTCAAGTTATCTACCAATGGCAGATACTTTTATGTATTTACATAGTTAAGTACAAAAGTCATATATTAGTGGGGTAGCATATATAATGTGAAGAGGCAGAAACTGAACATTGGAAAACACGAAGTAAACATTCAGTATCTTATACAGGGATTAAGATGAAGAGCCCTACTAACGTTCGGAAGTGTCACACAGGCATAGGAACCAGGAAAAGGTGGAGGTAAAACTAAGTGGCAGCTACAATTTGAGTGCATTATGCAAAATGAATACCTAATTCAGCTAGTTTTATCTAAACAATCCCATCTAAGTCTATTTCTTGTAACCCAGTCCATTCCCATTGTACTGGAAGTTCAGTTTCAAAAGGATGTTGAAAAGGGCAAAATGGGGAAGTCAGACTGCTTTCGTGTGCCTTACCTGTACAAACTCCAGGACAATTTTTTGAACCCACAAAGAGGAGCATTTACAAGTTAACATGACAGCTGCAGAGTCCTATTTGTGTAGTGGAAGTCTGGAACCATTGTCAACAAGAATCAAGAATATATATGATGGATTCAAGGAACTGAAATATGAAAACGTTCTCCTGCCTGGTTCAGGACTAAAAATAACCTCACCACTATTGCTACTTGCACCACAATTCTAACTGGGGCAAAACTCTCTTAGAATTTAGGAGGGAACTGGAAAAAACATATTTGTTCCCATAATGCTAGTCTTACATCCCTTGCTATTTGCTGAAGCTGCTCTCTCATTCGTTCTCAAGTTTAACACGTAGAAGGCTTCACAATGTCTGTAGGGAGGCTACAGAAAAGCCTTCTAGATCTCAGAAAGGGAGAACTCTAAGGTAAACAAGGTATTGGTACCTTCCAATATTAGCAACAAAATTCTCCCCAAATGGAGGCCCAGCAACTCAAGCAAAACAGAAGGAGCTAATATAGTTAAACAAGATTTTTTGATAGATGAAATGTATATTGCCTTATTTCATGCAAAACTTCAGCTACAGGTAAAAAGAAAATAAAGCCATTTGGGATACAAAAAAAAAAAAAAAAAGCAACCACCCACTTGCTCAAGATTATAATAATCAGCAAACACTTTATACAATCATTTTAGTGAGGCCAATTTCAACAAGTGAACTATTCTACCATATCATCCCATGGGTGTTTTTTTTTTTTTTTTTTGGTTGCTTACTTTTGTTTTCTGTGAACTCAATTTTTTCTTTTGTTTTGATTCTTTACAGGCCTGCAGTACAAGATTGAATATTTTCCTATTGACTACAACTCTTGAAGATGTATTTGTTATCTGACTGTATATTCTACAGATTTACACGAGGATTTTATGATGTTAACAAAATAGTCTTATCTAGATCATTATTACTTACAACTACAGGCAAGAAAGGAGGCAATAACATATCTATGTTTCATTTATCCTAATTACACCTACCCAAAATTATTTCACAAGAAAGCTATAGTCACATCCATAAGAGGTTTTAGAAGAAGCATTTGTTACAGGTAAGGAAACAGATGTAATTTTTAAGGAGGGCAAGATGTCTACCAAAGGCTGGGGTGGAGGGGGTGTTTACACACACACACACACACCCCTGACCAACAAAAGTTATATTGGCATAACTAGAAATGAAGACCAAGCCCCAAATACATCAGAAAGGGGGAAAATATACAGCTAGCCCTGTAATCGTGACACAAAGCGTATAAACTTAAAGACACAATCCCTGCTGTCTAAAGTTCACAATCTCAAGGCTAAGGCCTAGTCTATACTTGAAAATTAGGTCAATTTAGCTACGCAAGTCAGGGGTGTGAAAAAACACACCCCTGACCAACATAACATGACGACTTAACACTCAGCCCAGCATAGACTCTGCTGTGTTGTCCAAAGAAGCATTCTTTCGACATAACTAACTTAAACTGGAGAGGTGGTGTTCCTATACTGAAAAAAACAAAAACAAAAACAAAAAAAAACACCCTTCCATCAGTGTAGGCTGTGTCTACACTACAGGGTTGTGTGTCCATAGATATAGCCTGAGACAATATGGCATCAGATCTGTAACAAAGAGGAAAAAGTGGAGGATAGGAAAAAGGGAAACAATAAGAACATGAGGTATCTACAAAATTGTCAAGAACCACTGCAAATAACTCAGGACCTAATTTTCACAAGTGCTCTACGCACCGGAACTTTAGCTAAAATCAATGGCAGCAGTGTAGGCTCAGCATCTCTGGGGGGGGAAATGCTTTTAGTCTAGAGAATGCAAGCAGTATACAACTTTCCCAACAGAGAGGTCAGATCTTGTCACACTGCCTTCCCTCCTCTCGACTTGGACTGGAAAAATCATATTGCACTACATCACAGTCCAGTTTGTCATCTGTCCAACTTTTCTCATTTTATTTCTGCTGCATCCTTCATTTTTATTTAGATGTGTATTAAAAGTGTTTATGTACCAGGACTGTCCAATTCAAACATAGCATCAGTGCCAAAATGACTTTGTGCCTTCATCCAATTATACATCTGTCCTGAATGCTGAAGGTAGCTTTGGCAAAGTGCAAGAAAGAGCAACTGGTGTGAACTAACTTTGAACTCAGATTCTTCGTTCTAACTGCTTTTACACAATAAGTGTGCAGACACACAAATACATCTTGGTGAAAGTCTCCACCAGACATTTGTGTGGGCGGTCTAGAGAGATCATAGCTATCTTTTTGTTCAAGATTCATTTACTTGCAAGAAAAGTATATAGACTTTGGGAATGCTTTCATGTAGATACCATTTTAGTCTCTAGCAAAAATGCTTAAGAATGTCTTGATATTTATTTGCATCCTTTTGTGTACAATAATGATCCCAGAAGGACAGGACTGAACTGGTCTTAGGTCTGACTATCTCAGTGTGTGTGATTTTCAACTCCGGAAGCCTACAAAAATTAAATTTAAGTGACGGGCTTCACTAACAGATGGAAAAAAGATCTAATAGAAAGTCTAAGAACTAGTCTATTGCTAATTTTTTTTTTAAAAAGTGTTTTCTTTTAAATAAAATATTTTCATTATTGCAACGTAAATGGGTGGGAGCTATCACCAATTTTAAAACTGAATTATAATACTCTATAATCCCATCTGACCTTGGGGAAGTCATTTAGCCTGTCTCAATTCCTCATCTGGACAATAGGAATAAAGCTACTGCTCCTAACTTTTGACTTGGATTATAAACTCCTTGAAACAGTACCGTGTTACTATATCTGTACAGTGCTCACTACAACAAGTCTTGATCTTGTTTGTGGCTTCTACATTCTACCATAGTCTAAATAGTGATAGTAACATCACAACCACCACAAGCTACCTCATTCTTCATTTGTCATTTGTTTATTTTTAAGCTTTCTTCTCTTATCTTAGTTTCCTAACGTTTGCCTGTTATAGACTATGTTCTTCAGGGCAAGGCCTGCATCCGTCTTTAATCTCACACACCATGCAGAGCTGTAATAGTAAATATTTAACAAATACAAAATAAAAGATTCACAGAAGACATCGTGAGCCACAAAATGTTAAGGCATCTTTCTACAAGCCTGATCTACATTTTCAACCAGTGGCCTAGAGGGTGAAAGGTTCCATGTCCCATTACTTTTCTATTTTTTCTTACATTTTTGGAGGTCTCTCTTGACATGGGGCATTTAAAATAATTTCCTTCACACATTCCCCTTTGCAGGCCTCAGCTTTTCACTTTTTAAAAGAAGTCTTAATTTTAGGGAGATATTTTATTTCATCTAGTTGATCCTGTCATGTTAGTCTCTGTGACTGGACCTACAGCATAAATCTGCTGATCTGGTTTTTTAATCTTAGTGCTACTGCCACTGATCCCCTGCCCTTTATAAGCCTCCTATACAATGTTCTCGTTAAGTTTTTTTTCTTTTAAGACTCTCAATGAAGTTTGTACTACTCTTCATCCACACATTCACTCGACCACTCATTCACTAGCACACAAAAATCCATGACCCTCATGACAGCTATGACAAATATACAGCCCTCAGCCATATCAATCCCCTGAATGTTCTCCAGTCCTTCACAATTTGCTTTGTCTTACTGGGAGCAGCAGCTGAGCATCCCATTAAAAAGAGAGTGCATTCTCTATCTTTATCCTGGGAATGACAGGAATCTGCACTGCCTGCTCCATCTACCACAATTCAAGCCACTATCCCCAGCCTCCTCGTCCTGTGGGTGCCGCAGAGCAGCAGTTATGCACCTTGGTGGAGATCTTGAGAGCTCCTCCTCTGGCAGAGAACTATTCCTATTTGGGCAGGAAGATTTAGTGTTCATCCTTTCCTTCTCCCTCATTTGCCAAGCAGAAAAGTAAGGGGCATAAAGCTTTGCCCTTTACATAGACACTTGACCCCCACCTTATTGAAGAGTGGGTGGGAAAATGTGTTAAAAAGAAGTCTGGCAGCAGAGTTTACTTTGGGTGATCTTCGGCTTCCATGTGAAGGCAACTGTGTGCTGGTATCTTCTATGAAAAGACAGACCATAGTACTATGATGTGCAGTATAAAAAAGTTTGACAACTTATTTAGCATACTCTTCACCATGAAGTCTAGAATACCTGATTACAATCAGTCTCTGCCAACTCCACCAATCTACCTTATTTCTTCTTACCCTGTTTAATTTCTAGGCTTAAACCCTTTGAGACAAGGACCTTGTCTGACTACATGTACTCTGAAGGGCCTTATTACACTGTATAAATACTTTTTTGCTATGCCATATGTTGAGGCTGATCTGATACATCTTTCAGCGTTCACTTAACCATTAGGTGTGCAAGACATGACATGTCAATGTCAATCTTTTTGGGTCTAAATTTTCAAAGGTGCCCAATGAGTTTGCACAGCCAATCTAACTTGGGGCTGAGCCCCTTGGACCAAGGCTCAAGAATCAAATCCATCCCCTCAAAAAAGAGATTGGGAGGCTTTGTCTAGGTCAGCTGGGAAAAGAAAACCCTGGCCCCTTTAACAACTGTACACACACCCGCCACGTGGGCTTGAGAAGGGGAGCTCTGTAGCTGATATGCTGTATCCTTCTCTCCAGCCAAAGACCATTGGTTCCCCCACATCCCTGGGGAGGGTCCTGTAGGCTCTTCCCCCTGCCTGGGAATACCATTCTGTGCTGGGAAGAAAAAGCGACTTCATCCCTCTTGGGACTACAGTATGACTAGACTTTTGGGGCCTGGCTGTGGGCATCTTGCTAGTTGCCTTTTGGGACTGGGAAGGCATTTCCACCCTCACTGCCAAATTGACCTAACTAGAATGTTGTTTTTTCATCTTCCACAACAGCCCAGGGACCCAGTTAGGTTAGGGTGCAACAACCATTTTGTTGCACGTTGGCAGGTGCCCAGCACAGGTATTCGTTCATTAGGAGGTCCAGTTCCCCCGACATAGAGGAATTGGAAGCTCATTAGGAGAGGGCATCTGCTAAAGATGATGCAGAATGAGGCTGGGGGTGCTAATGTCTGGTACAGAGAAGAGACAACCCCCTTAACACTCTTACAAGGGGAAAAACAATGGGTACCCATCAACATTGCTTGGGACTAGGTGGAATGGAGCAGCAGGGGGCTGAAGGCAGCCTTCACCTTGGTAGTATGGGATACAAAGGAAGGATGACATGCACTGGATGACTTCTTGCCCAAGAGTTCCCAGGTGTGTTAATAAAATTGCCGTCTATTTTAACCACATTCTTGGTGTCATGTTTTGCTTCCATGATGTTCAGGCCAAAAAATTAAGCAACAGTTAACGACAGGACTCATCCCAACCTTCCACTAGAAAACACAATATAGTCATCATTCATTTGGATTACAGTATTTCCCTGTGATTACTGTAGCACACAATGTTCCTATAAGGTTATGAACTGGTTTGCATCATTCTATTGCTAGAATTTAATGCCATACTAAGTGTGATATATCTCATCCATGATTAATCCTGTCCAGTTGCTCAGCAAGTTTCTATAAAACCAACTTGAAATATTGTACTCTTAAAGCTCCTGCCAAATCTGCAAGATACGATGGTAATATGGTTTTGCTGCAGATAGATGCGTCTATCTCATACTAAAGCAATCTCCATGTTTTGCTTTTGTGTTCTTGGGGAATATTTATCCCATCACTAAAGCCTAGAAAATTCTTAAAGTACTGCTTTAGTCTAGTTTATTATAATATTATTAATACCACTTAACACAAAAGTAAAATTAGAGAAAATCTGAATAGGCCCATTATTGTTTTTAGAGAAAGCTAAATAAGCTATATATTCTTTTTCTGTCATTCAAAAAGCTTAGCATTGCACAGCAAGCAGAAAACGTGGATCCAAAGCACCTCCCATCCAACTATCTCCTGAACCTCAGGACTATGTAAACTCCCACCATGAATGCTGTGAAATAAAAGCAGATGAGTGCTTTTAAATGTCAGGCCAGTCCCTGGGGATTTATATTCTTTAAATGTTTTTATAGAGTGAACATAATTTCAAATGGAAAGTGAAAGCAGTACTCTAAATTCAGTTATTTTCCACATTTTCTCTAAGCTCTGTATGGCCACTTTGTGCATTATGGTCTCCCAAGAAGTTGACGACTGAGTCACAGCACTCCTTGCAACAACTCTTGAGGAAAGAGAAGACTCTGAAAAAAAGCAGAGGGAAGGGGGAAGCCTTAATAAAACAATAAAACAATATCTTAAGTTGGGATTTTCAAAAGCATTCACTGTGAGCTTCCTCTGTTCCCTTCAAAGTCATTAAGAGTTTCTCCATTGACTTCAGTAGGAGCAAGGCTGGGCCAGTGCTGAATGCTTCTGAGGAAAAAAGCCTACGAAGTAATATGATAATTATTTGTATTGAAGGAGTGCTCAAAAGACTCCAAATCAGGATAGAGGCCCCATTGTGCAAGGTGCAATACATACACATAGGAAGATACAATCACTCTCCTGGAAGTCATACAATAAAAGCTACTTTACTTAGCTTCCACCTAGGTCATTTGCTCAGGCAAAGATAGAGGGGGAAATATATTGCTTCTGAAGACAGTGTACATATGAGTTATATGGATTAAAAATAATAAAATCATAAGTGGCAAACGCTAATTTTCTTATTAAAAAGATTGGGAGAAGCTAAGAGCTGACAATGTTTAAATGACATTACAGCATAAAAGTGTCTTTCACAGTCAAATCAATCATCCTGTCTAAACTCTATAGTGTTTTGTTTCATCTCCTCTCTGTTGAGGATAGCAATGCAAAATAAGTTACTCTTGATGAGGTTTGTTCAAATAACTAAGTGGCCAAGTCCCGGGCATAAGGTAAGACTAGAACACATCAACAAAAAGTTGTTAATGCATTGCCTGTGTATAATATTTTCTGTGATAAATCTATAGTAGTTCCAAAGTTTCAGTATCATTTATAATACATTGAACATACTCAAAGGCAGAAATATCATGCTACAGAATTTTCAGTTTCTAGCAGCAATTTAAACAGACAATTTTATGGAAAGCTGAACTGAGTAATTAAGCTACCTGGATAAAAGGCAACAAGTGCATTTAAAAATACCTCTTTTTGTAGACACATTTTAGTATAGCACTTTTAAAAAAAATTGCAGTGAATTTTTTCATTGTCCTTTGTATTTATGCCTTGCACAAAAAAGTACAGTAGAGTTATTGAATAAAAGTGAACGATAAAAAAAATTGTATTTTTCACTCGTTTACAATTTGGCCTATTCTTAAACATTTAATATTACCTTACCCTTCAAATACGAAATGTATCTTTTTGAATGGTATGTGAAATACCCATGCAAATGACAGAGCTGAACTTGGCAAGACTCAGCATAGGCAGGTGTTCAGTCAGTTTCTCAGCCTAGCTCTACCAAGGCACTTCAGTGGTGACTCACACACATCCACACTACTCCAGTCCCAGACCTTCTCTCAAAACAGACTGCTAGCTCTGCTCAGTTGTGGGATGTCACTGTGATAAGGATAACAATTGCGGAAGGACTAAGCTGAGATCCTTAAACTCAAATCTAGTTGAAAAAAGAAGTGAAAACAAATCAAGAATTAGAACAAACCAATATGATAATCCTTGTTAACCTTTAATACTTCCTAACTCAAGATATCCACATTCTTCATGGGTCCCTGAACTGTTCATTCCTTAATAACCACTCAAAATGAGCTGCACATTAAAGAAATGCAATACAAATTTGACTGGACTCGCTACATCTGAGATATCCTCCCATACAGCATAAAGCTAATTTAGCTGTCACTTACTGTAAGTAAAATGACAAATATCTGTAATATCTGTCAGGATATGACTGCTTTAAAAAGAGTTATGCAGCTGTCAACATTTTGATGACTTTAACAAGAAGAAAAATAAACGAAGAAGAACAGAAAACAGACAGCATATATTATGTATCCAGTTGCCAAACTCTTCTATTACTTATATTAATAAAAAAATCAAATTACTTCATAAAAATAGGAAACAACAAAGGCTTCTGGAGTATACTGATACAGGTAAATCTGTTACTACTGATGAGATAGAACTGTAGCATGCACTGCTACAAATTGAATCTAGGTCTCTCTTCAGCAACTGAATATTTATAATAAAGCAAATCAAAGTATATAATTTAGAATCACTATTTAGGCATAAGAATATAAGGAATCTTACAGAACAAAGTAAAAGTATGACTTGGAGGACAAGCATACTTGGGCTTCCTACTTCTAAACAAGATTTATTCTCCACATATTTTAGGAAATCCAACATTAACTAGGATCTTTTCAGCTCTTGAAGGAAGAATGCATCCTGTTTCCAAAATTCCATAATTTTCACTAAGAAGCATCTTAAAGAATTGTTTGCACAGATATTTTAGAGTGAAGCAATCTTCTATCCCCTTTCTTGCACATCAACTGTCAGTTCATTATTATTGAGCCATCAGTTTACAGGCATTGATAAAAGCTTTCTTTTGGGAGCAGTTGTTCACTCATTGTGGGTTTTTTTTTTTATCATCACTCCTCCCTTACACCTCTGTTATCAAGTATTCTTTCACAAAAGCATTCTGCTGTTTGGTAGATTTGAAGTATAAGGGGTCAATGCAAAAGCAAATAGTTACAAGTTTTAAAGTTGTCATTGTCAAATTATGATTACTCAAATGTCCAGTATATAATATTTGATTAAATTTGCAATTCTATACTGCTATGTCCCATCTCAGAGGAAGCTGAATTTCATGGTGGTAGAAGTGGTCGTTATACCGCATGTAGGGCCCATTCTCACTGCATGTTGGGGGACTCCATTTGAAGTCAATGCAAGCTGTGAGTTACGATAAGTTGTAGGCACTTCGACATTTTTAAAGAAAGTCAAAGAACCAACAGGGAAGGGACACCAACTTTTTTCTACTTCCTCACCTCCCTAAAAACTCTCACCATCTGCCACACTCATCTCTTTCAGCTTCTTCCTATTTATAGAGATAATCTGACTGCATTAACTACTGCTCCCAGTCTTAGCAAATGCCATATACCGGCATTTGATGTATCCTTTGGAGTAGCTCTGCCTACAAATTGGGCCCCATCAGGCATCCAGCAAGGTACGCCGTGCACTTTAAATTCCTATTCCTTTCCATGGGAGAGCTAATGGAGCTCAGCACCTCACAGGACTAATACGCAGCATACTTTGGAATCATCATCATCATCATCAGAAAGATAAAGCACAAGCCAGAAATTGATGATGAATGTATACACCACATAGATTTCCATTAAGGGGAATTTTAGTTTAATGTTACTTTAGGAGTTTGTGGTAGTTACTCTACACACATGCTGTATAGTGGTTGCCATTAATAAGTCAGCATGTGAAGTCATTAGCTGTGTGTAACACTCCTCCCCATTGGCAGAGACAGTGGTCAGGATGAAGCACTGTTACAAGAGGCAGAAGAGGTAAAAAATTGTTAGAGGGCTTATTCCTTCACCCTTCCACTTCCCTGGCCCTTCTTGCGTGAACAGAGAGCAACAATACCCGAAGTCTGAAGGTGCAAACAATCAGACGTTTATTGGGGTGAACTTCCAGCAAGCTTATTCCAAGTTCCTTTTTCCTTATTTTTGAATCCCAACTTACTTCCTGTTTGTCCCTAATTTATATAGTAATATTCCCAGTTATACCTTAACCAATCATTTTACTGAAATTTACCTAACCAATCCTAACATACTGTTACATGATTAGCTAACCAATTATATCCCACCACCTTAATTACCATATATACTCGATCATAAGCCGGTTCGTTTATAAGCCGACCTCCCAAGATGGATAAGTAAAAATGGAAATTTTTTATGACCCATTCATAAGCCAACCCTATAATTCAGGGGGCAGCAAACTTTGGCTCCCGGGCCAGCAGGATAAGCCACTGGTGTGCCAAGATGGTTTGTTTACCTCGAGCGTCCGCAGGCACGGAGGTAAACCTAAGTAAACAAAATGTCCCAGCGTGCCAGCTCCTTACCCTGATGGGCTGGGACAACAACTGGTGGGGAAATTTGGGGTGGAGGTGGAAGCTGGGGGTCAGGGGAGTAACCCCTGTGACCACCCCTAGACCAGGACCCCCCACTCTCCCCATCCCATCCCTTCCCACCTTATCGGGGAGGGCCAGGGGAGGATGTCTCTGGCCTGGCTGGAGCTGCTCCGGCAGGGTGGGCAGCGTGGCCGCAGCCTGCTCCAGTGGGCTGGGCGGCACGGCTGCAGCGTACCCCAGCAGGCCGGACAGCGCAGCCACAGCCTGCTCAGGGAGGGGGTGGGGGGCAGCACAGCTACAACCTGCCAACCCCAAAGCTGCAGCTGCTTCGGAGGCTGGGGGGAGAGCAGCGTGGCCAGAAGAGGAGAGACTCTGGCCCCACCTCTTCCCTTCGGACTTTGCTGGCTGTGCTGCCTCTGTTGGGGGGAGGAGCTGTGTCCCACCTCTCCCTCTCTATATCCATTCATAAGCCGACCCCCTTCTGTGGGGCTTCCCTTTTTTACTAAAAAAATTTGGCTTATGAACGAGTATATATGGTAGTTTACACCCAGCAAAACTAATTATACAGCAGACAAACAATCACAGAACCAGACAGAGACCATGCAAATAAACAATAGCAAAGTGAGAACTATAATGACAAAACAATACAGAAATGAGGATTTCACAGCTACATCTATAAAGACATAAGGGTTTCCCAAGTATGTCTATTGATAAATGAGTTCTTACCAAACAGAAAACTATCAAACTAAATTTCCTTTTACATCTTCTAGGCGCTTCCCTTTATCTGGAGGTGATAGATCGGATCACCTTTCTAACAGCCCCAGATTGTCTTATTTCAATATGACTGGTTTGAAATGTGTGAGGATGTGACCGTATGCTTTCCAGTTTATGGCTGCTCCCACAGCTTAGCCAAAGGCCTTAGCTTAAGAACACGGCCTCAGACTGTCACAGTGAGAGAAGGCCATTACACAGGCAGACAGTGATTTTGATTCTCTTTTTTAAACTAGCTAAATGATAACATATACCTAAATTCTTAAAGTATAGACCTTTACAGACAGGCCTGAATATCTATATCCTGACACCTACCATAGCATATGGGAACACTGGTATAATACAAAACTTGACCAGCAGTTTGCATTGAAAGGAAAATAGAAATCTTAGATAAGATCTGATTTGCTTAAACTTCAGAAGGAATACTAGTGGGATTTGAGTACGTAAGAGAACAGTTTAGAAAAAAAGCTAAATCTGATGAAGTGGGTTCTAGCCCACGAAAGCTTATGCCCAAATAAATGTGTTAGTTTTTCATATCTAACAGAAAGTTAGCATAGCTCTGATTGTGCCGAAGTACTCAAGCACTGATGCAATCTGATTAGGACCAAGTCTGAGCAAGTATTTATTAATACTATTTAAAAAGAGGGAGATGGGGTTGGTCTGTTTTTTGTATTCCTGCACTTGGCTTTTGGTTTGAGAGATGCATCTATGGGAGTTCTAGCAGGTAAAAGTTATTCCAAACAATTGAACTACAAAAAACAACACCACCACCACCAATAGCACATTAGCAGTATGCCCCCAATTTTTAAATTAGGTACAAGCACTCTAAGGTGTGCAGATAGCTTTTCCTTATTCTTCATTATAAACCCCTGCCAGTCAAATAAGCATAATGACAATGGGGTGGAAGTGTGTGGGGGTATGGGGCGGGAAGGGGGAAATAGATTGTGTAAAGTACCACCAGAGAACTCTTCACAGCAATTTACAGCTGCACATGAGAACATACTTTAGCACTACGTACATTTTTGAGGGAAGCATAGTCTACTGGACAAGGTAACAGACCAGAGCTGATAAAACCTGGTTTCTATCCTTAGTTCTGATTTGGTCAGAACCCACATACCATACATGGAAACAAGGATATCCACCTTTTTAAAGCTCCAGTTGAGCTATAGTTGACCAGCACTATTACAAGTACTGTACCATAATCTGCTCAACTATGACCATACCTGAATTATCCCAGATAAACTGATTGGTTTGGAATCTGGAGCACTTAAAAAAAAAAAAACTCATACCTGAAGTGCCACCCACTGTGAAGTGCTCTTAGACCATTTTGGTGAAAGAGGAACTAAAAATTGGTCAGTCTCTCCAGAAAGCAGGATACCAATCTAGTGCAGAAAGCAAGAACCAATCTCTGACACAGTTTGGTCAGATCAAGTATGCAGAGATTTAGGAAGCCCTGAATGACATTCTGGCCACCACACATGACACAGACCCATCATCACTAGTGAAATCCAACAAAGAATAGTTTGGCCCATTCATGACTGAAATAATCATTCCCTTCCTAGCCTTCCCATTGCACTGAAGCATGAAAAAGATCTGACAGGTTCACAAGAAACTGATTGTCTAGGTACTAACTGAGGTGATGAAGCCCATATATCTGAGTACTTTTAACATAAATTGAGACAAGTGAACTAACCAGACCTAGAATGCACTTTCAAAAGACTACACATATTATTGTTCGATTCCAAAACTTGTTTCCCCAGGAAACCTCATTAGAACGGTGGTGAGAACTAGACTCCAACAGCACCTATGTTTGCCAACACTGAGGAAACTTTACAACCAGGGTTTAGAAATGCCATTCAAATTGCTCTAGTAGCATTGATGGATGGGCAGCTCTCTAAGGCAATGGAAAGATGTCAAAACCCCAATGCTCAAGTTCTCAGTATCTTTCAACAAAATCCTCCAGGAGCAGCTGCCAAATCATATGGAAGATCTACCAAAAGTACATGGTAGCATAGTGTATGATCTTGGTGTAGATCAACTTCAGTCTTTCATTGTAAAGAGATGAACAGTGGTGATAGGTGCCAGTTCTCATCCTTAAAGGCTTTCACAGGAATCAGTCCTTTCTCTTTTCCTTTCCAACATGTATATGAATCCATGGGAGAGTTCATTCAACATCACAAGCTTTCAATGCCATCGGGGCCTCAGCTTTTACATGTTAGCGGGAACATCAATTGTCTTCCCACATGTACCCTCCTTAAACGTGCCATACCAGAGTTGAAGACAGGAACAATAGCCATGTATTCTGGCAACCCCGGTGAAGTGCAGGAAATGAGAATGCTCAGGAGGAGGAAAATCCTCTTTGTGACTATTTCCCTGGTCAGCAGCCTAAGTAAAGTTCTGAATTTAGTGAAGAAGTAATTTTTATACTGATGCTGCTGCCATCACAGCAGAGCAGAACAAAACTATCCCACTACTGGACAAGCCTACGGACCTGGGAGGCAGCACCATTTACGCTGAGATAAGGCCTGAACCTCCTGCTTGCCCCATATTGACAGCGGAAGCAACTATGAGATTTCTAGCACAGTGACCGAGTACCGAATACCAGCACACCTAAAAGCTCTTTATATCCATTCTGTAAGGAAGGGCTAAAAGCTGCTTCCAGAGGAGCAAACAAAGAATCAGCATGAGATAGACACATGGAAGACAAGCAAAAGTAAATCACCGAAAGCATCCCAATTAAGCAGAATTACCACACCCATTAAACAGCAGTTAGTGTTTAGAGAGATTCCCTGCAGACATCTCAATTACGAACAATTTCCCAATTAAGTATGGCCTGATAAGAGTACTGTATGTGAGAGAGAGAAGCAGGATTCATAAGCAGGGTTATGCAACATATTCATTGTAAAATTAGAGTTGTTTTCAGATCTCACTTCAGTTTCACAAATTTGTTCCATTTTTGCTGGAAGCCTTGAAATTTCATGCTTTTACTCAAAAATAGGACTATTTTTGCCTTCTGTTATTTAAGACAACTTTGGATGTGCAAAATTAAATTCTGGTACAGTTTGTTTTTTTGTTTTTTTAAATAAAAATTGGCGGTATTTCAAAATTTTGCATGTTAAAAATGCAAATATGGCACTTTGCACATGATTTATTAAAAGCAAAAGTTTAGAGCCACAAAGTGACCTGGGATGGAACTGACAATATTTTTTTCCATTAAGTTCCACTAAATATTTTCCCCTCTCTGTCTTTGCTACTTTAGCCCTAAACCAGGGAGAAGAGATGGCTCTTTTAAGCAAGATTTGAACAAATAAAATGCATGGAGGCTGCTCCAAGTGGCTTTATAGGAGAAGGTCCATTGTGGCTAGGGGTGGAGGGAGAGAGAACAAATGAAGCCCATTGAAACCCTAAAAATTCACACCTTCTGTTTTGTTCACAAAACAGATACAGCACCATCAATTGGTAGGACATGTATCCATCCTACCAATACAGTGCAACCTAGTACTGAAGTGTACATTTGTAGAGGTGAAAGGATAGCTCAATCTTCAGTCAATCACTGATCTTTCTACTAAGACTGAGGGCAGGTGACCTCCCTGTAATGGTGGTTTGAGACTGAATTTTGGACCTTACACCTGTCCTCTTACCTCTAGACCAAGACTAATTTCATGTGAATTACTGAGAAGCCATGAGACGATAAGAGCTTTCAATTATTATCTAACTATGTGGATCTGGAAGTGAAAAGCTCTGTGCCCCATTTTTGCCCTTCCATTGAAGTCAAAGGCCATCATTCACTTCAATAACAGAGTTAGGCCAATCCATAAATATAATTGGAAATCCTACCCTTGGTGGATATTTTAGGCTACCTGAAAATTTTCCATGTAAATTAAAACACTTTCACGTGCAAAACAAAACCCCCTCAAGGAAACCAATGTTCTTTCTGATCTTTACCAGTATAATTAAGTAATATTCTGATCCTCACTCATCACAAACATCCCAAAAAAGTATGAGCTGCTAAAATTCAATGTTAAGCACAGCAACAAAGTTACAGGAGTAGTTATATAATGATACTTTTAGAGATCTCTAATGAAAAACTGGCTAATATTGGTACCACAGTTTGGCTGGATGCCATTATAGGTCTCGATGAATCTGATTTCCCTCCTCTTGTATCACACTATTAATCTTTGCCCTGGTCTACACTATGAGTTTAGGTCAAATTTAGCAGCGTTAGATAGATTTAACCCTGCACCCGTCCACATGAAGCCATTTTTGTCAACTTAAAGGGCTCTTAAAATCGATTTCTGTACTCCTCGCCGACGAGGGGATTAGCGCTAAAATTGACCCTGCTGGGTAGAATTTGGGATAGTATGGACGCAATTCAATGGTATTGGCCTCCAGGAGCTATTCCAGAGTTCTCCATTGTGATCGCTCCGGACAGCACTCTCAACTCAGATGCACTGGCCAGTTAGACAGGAAAAGCCCCGTGAACTTTTGAATTTTATTTCCTGTTTGGCCAGCATAGCAAGCTGATCTGCACAGGTGACCATGCAGAGCTAATCAACAAGGTGACCATGGAGTCTCAGAATCGCAAAAGAGCTCCAGCATGGACCGAATGGGAGATACTGCATCTGATCGCTGTATGGGGAGACGAATCTGTGCTATCTGAACTCCATTCCAAAAGATGAGATGCCGGAATATTTGAAAAAAATCTCAAAGGGCATGAAGGACAGAGGTTATAACAGGGACCCGCAGCAGTGCCGCATGAAGCCTACCAAAGAACCAGAGAGGCAAATGGCCGCTCCGGGTCAGAACCCCAGACATGCCGCTTCTCTGATGAGCTGCATGTCATTTTAGGGGGTGCCCCTACAACTACCCCACCCCTGTGCTTCCCTCCTCTCCCACCCCTCCTGGGCTACCTTGGCAGTTATCCCCCCATTTGTGTGACGAATTAATAAAGAATGCATGAATTTGAAACGACTACTCTATTGCCTCTGCAAGTGAAGATGAAAGGGGGGGCGGGGAGGGCAGTTGGCTTACAGGGAATTAGAGTGAACCAAGGGGGCGGGTTTTCATCAAGGAGAAACAAACAGAACTTTCACACCATAGCCTGGCCAGTCATCAAACTGGTTTTCAAAGCTTCTCTGATGCACAGTGTGCCCTGCTGTGCTCTTCTAACCGCCTTGGTGTCTGGCTGCGCGTAATCAGCGGCCAGGCAATTTGCCTCAACCTCCCACCCCGCCATGAACATCTCCCCCTTACTCTCACAGATATTGTGGAGCACACAGCAAGCAGTAATAACGATGGGAATATTGGTTTCGCTGAGGTCTAACTGAGTCAGTAAAAAGCAACAGAGGGTCCTGTGGCACCTTAGAGATTAACAGAAGTACTGGGAGCATAAGCTTTCGTGGGTAAGAACCTCACTTCTTCAGATGCAAGAAGTTCTTCACTTGCATCTGAAGAAGTGAGGTTCTTACCCACGAAAGCTTATGCTCCCAGTACTTCTGTTAGTCTCTAAGGTGCCACAGGACCCTCTGTTGCTTTTTACAGATTCAGACTAACACGGCTACCCCTCTGATACTTGAGTCAGTAAAGTGCGCCAGCGAGCTTTAAATGTCCAAAGGCACATCCTACCACCATTATGCACTTGCTCAGCCTATAGTTGAACTGCTCCTTACTACTGTCCAGGCTTCATGAGCCATGGGAGCAAGGGGTAGGCTGCAGTAGGTGCGACCGTATGGGTGCTGCCTACTGGGAGAGCAGCCTGAGGCAGAAGCCTCCAGCTGGCATGATATTCCAGGCAGGACTGAATCTCCATTAGACGAAACTTAAAGAAGAGAATGACGTGGAGTCATTCCCATTTTTGTCCAGGCGCCCCCGACCAACCTCACCGAGGCCAGCCAGGAGCACCCACGGGACGACGATGACGGCTAGCAGTCGTATTGCACTGTCTGCCATCTGCAAGGCAAGGCAAGGTGATGCTGCTGTGTAGCACTGCAGTACCGCATCTGCCAGCAGCACCCAGGAGACATAAGGTGACAGTGAGCTGAGCGGGCTCCATGCTTGCCGTGGTATGTCGTCTGCACGGGTAACCAAGGAAAAAAGGCGAGAAACGATTTTTTGCTGTTGCTTTCACGGAGGGAGAGAGGGAGGGGGACCTGACGACATGTACAAAACCACCTGCGACAATGTTTTTGCCCCATCAGGCATTGGGAGCTCAATCCAGAATTCCAATGGGCGGCCAAGACTGCGGGAACTGTGGGATAGCTACCACAGTGCAACGCTCCGAAAGTCGACGCTAGCCTCGGTACTGTGGACGCACACCACCGACTTAATGCGCTTAGTTGGGACACACACTATCGACTGTATCTAATCGATCTCTAGAAAATAGACTATTAAATCGACCTAATTTCGTAGTGTAGATTGCACAGCCTCTATTTGTCCCTGTTTTGTTTAGTAGTGTAAATAATGTGAGAGAATGACAGTTCTCAAAAGAAACAAGAGTGGAAACTCAAACAGAATAGGGGCAAAGGCGGTCACTATTCTCCCTTCATTCATCACAACGCAATGTTGACTGCAACATCTACTCAGACACAATTTAGAAGCTGACAATAAGCAAGGAAATCTCAAGTAAAGAATTTCCAGGGAGGTCACATTAAAGAAAGTTGTAAATCCAAGTCCACAACCATCTTTCAAGTGTCTGAGTTTTGCATTATTGCATTTGCATTATTATCTACTATCAACAAACCAAACTGATCTATCATTTCAAGGAACAACTAAAGATACCTATTACCTATCTCACTCCCACGCCACAACAGCTAATATATTTTGCTTTGTCAAGTGCAACACACAGCATGCATGGACAGCAAAATGTGCTACTGAATCAAATTAATTTATGTCAGCTTTTACAGCTGTGCTGTTGGATCATATAAAAAAAAAGTACAACTTTGATAAAGCCTTAATCACTGAGAGTTAAATTTTATATGCAGTTTATTTGGAAGGATTAGCACACTATTGCATATGGGTAGTAGCAAGAGCCAGCCACATACTCATATTTGTATACTGTTGAAGGCATTCTTCTCTGGTGTATCTCAGCATGGCCTACAATTGTGAACTAATAGAACAGCATGCACTCAAATACCACAAGAGTCAATTTAAAATAGGGTTACCATACGTCCGGTTTTTCCCAGACACGTCCAGCTTTTCGGCAATCAAACCCCCGTCCAGGGGGAATTGCCAAAAAGCCGAACATGTCCAGGAAAATGCCGGCCGGGCACTTCCCCTCCCGCGGCGGCTCTGCTCCTCCCCTGACTCTTCGGCTCTGTTTAAGAGCCGAGCGCTACGGGCTTTGGGCAGCCCCCATGCCTCCGGACCCTGCGCCACCGGAGCCCGGGAGGGGAAGTGCACGGCCGGCGGCTGGGGTCCGGAGGCAAGGGGGCTGCCTGAAGCCCGAGCGCTTCCAGCTTCATGGTTTGCCGGGCAGCCTCCAGGCTGGGCGCTTCCCCTCCCGGGCTCCAGCTGCGCTGGGGAAGTGCCGGCCGGGGGCGCAGGGTCTGGGGGCTGCCCGGCAAATCATGAAGCCAGTAGCGCTCGGGCAGCCCTTTTCGCGTGGCTGGGAGTGGGAGGGAGGAGGGGGCAGAGTTAGGGCAGGGCTGGGGGTGGGAAATGGGCGGGGCCCGGGCCCCGTGGAGGGTCCTCTTTTTTTTATTTGTTAAATATGGTAACCCTAATTTTAAAAAGGGGACAAAAGAAGTCTCTTCTACAGGACTTTTCCTCAGAATAATACAGCTGGACTCACTGTGGAATCTTGATTTCCCAAAGAAAACTCCAAAAATAAAGTTACAATATAATTAAGAAGTACACATGAAGTGAAGGGGGAGAGCAGGCATGCATGCAACAATTCTATTTGTTTTACCAAAGACTTGAAAGCAATTCAAACTACAATAGTTTCCCTTCATTTCTACAAAGTTTTATTGTAGCACTTAGATCATCATTCACCATGCAACTACTGCATAATACAGCTGGCAACAAAAGAATTCAAGAGTCAATATTGTGCCAGTCATGCGATTATATGCATATTTTTCCAGTGAGACACATTCAACGATGTCATGTCATCTCTCAGTTTAAGAGCTTTTAATTCATATAATCACCGCATCTGCAAGGAACATCAAGGTGACCAAAGCTTTGGGGGAATGTCAAAATTCTTTCCAACACCTCACGTAAATAAATATCTGAACAACCACCACCACCACAGCCACCCAACACAATCCACATTTATCCCATCAGCATTCAAATTTGGGCCCAAATTTTCAAAACATAATTCAAAAGTAATGATGGGCAGTGAAAGCATACGTGGTAGGATTACAGCAAACTAGTGGAACCCACATGCTTATGTTACCTAATCTGTTAACAGCTCAGTGTCCATCTGTTTGATAGTAACTGTGTGCCATGCTTCTTTTTTAGAAGAAATAATCTGATTTACAAATCCCCACTGGCATTTGAATTTCAACATAAATATGTTAAGGATTTTCTCTCTGTGAAATAGTTACATTTTTCTAGTGGGATTGTAGTATTCTATCTGTCCTTTTTTTAAAAACTATTTTTGAACCATTTGTACAATTTTTTTCCATCTCTTGTCCAAGTGTTCAGTTTATCTTTATTAAGATGAGATTTAAAAAATAAAATTCCATAAAGTCATAAAATAATGAATGAGGGGGGCAAGGTTTAATAAACTGCTATAGATTATTATTGTTCATCCTATTGGCTTGTATGAAGATGAATTTAGTTAAACTGATGCAAACCCCTTTGTAAAGATACTTACCAGTAAGGCTACGAGTCAGTCATGGATTCTGTGATTTTACGTGACCTCTGGGACTCCAGCCCATCCTCTCTCCCTTCCCCTCCCTCCCCCCACAGGGGGACTCAGGCTGTCAGTCCCAGGTAGCGGGGTAGGGCTCCAGTGATTTAATGTTTATTGCCCGCATCCAGTCCATGTTTTTTTATTATTATTATTATTTTTTTTTTTTGGTACTAAAAAAGCCTTACTTATCAGTTTTAAACTGATTATATCTATTTAGCTTGAAGTACAGGTTTACGTGCCAGGTTTTAGAGTGCCTACACATCAAATTGTACAGATTCAATTAAATGTATTTAAAAAAAAAAAACCCAACTTTTGTAAATCCAGTACAACTACATGTGTAGACTGAGCCTATGTATATTATACCATTGCAACAATGATATTTTTAATTATTTATAAGTGTTATAAAACCATTTTGAAACAGGAGTCAACAGGCTATACTCCTCAAGGACAGTGAATATTAACAAATCTCTCACTTCATTCCCACAAACTGAATGTAGACAAACTGAAATCCATACTTAGCAACACTAAGGCCTGTATTTGTCTACCACATGAGTCAATTTCTGTTTTGTAAAATCTTTTAGGACGTTTTATTCCCCTTTCAGTATCATGCCACAACCCTGTAAACATGTATGCACATACTTAAACAAACGAGTAGTCCCATTGACACTGTAGGATTGGGGCCTTAAACTATAACATTTCCTTTCTGCTATCCACCAAAGAGCCTCTTAAAAAGAGTTAATCTGCTTCAGGAGTCTGGCAAAGGAGACTGATTTCTTCATTGCAATACACTGGCTTAAGGATATCACACCAAACTTATACAACTCATTTAAGAGGCTCAAGTAGTATATGTTTTGTATCACTTATAAGAATTTGCAATGGAGTAAATTTATTGTTTAACAAATAAAAATAAATTAAAATAACTCAGGGTGCAAAAGGATGATGTGGATAAAAATAATGTCAAGATGTACCCAACCTAAACTTGGTCTAGTATGGAAATTTAACCTTTTCACACAAAGACCAGCAAAACGCTAGATGCAACTTTCATTTCAGTCACTTTAAATCTTACAAAGTAGACATCCAACTAAAGTTACTCATTAGCGCTAACAAGATTTTTTTTATCCTAGTGAAAGGTCATCTATTCTATGTAAAATTACTGGGCAACTGTTGTCATTACAAGAGGTGAGAGTATTTTATAATAGTATTTTATCAATATGCAAATATTTTCCCAACTGCACTTCGAGGTATTCTTAATGCCAAACAATGTTTCATTAGCTGAGAGAGAGAGAGAGAGAGAGAGAGATTCTAAGCCCAATGAATGAAAAAATATAATAAAAGAGTTGATATATTTTTAAAAGTAATGAATGTAATTTTTACTCTGCTTTATGCTGCTATAAAAAGGGCTCTAAGTGTACATCTCTTCTGCTCTTATTCATTTAACTGCCATAATTTATGCAGATAAATGTTTGATGAATTGCATCAAGAATAGCATTCAGACTGCCAACCATCAAAGTACTTAGCTACCATTTTTCTTTTCTCCTATTTATGTGCGTCTTTATATTACAAAAAAATCAAGCTACTAACATTAAAAATGATCTACTGTTACCAAAAAAAGTATTGAAGCATAACACAGAATAATAAATTATTAGTCTTTGAAGGTTAAAGCCAAGTTTAACAGATATCTATGCTTTGTTACATTGGACTCTTTTCAAACCACAGTTGACTGAGGTAGGCTTTCAAGTGACAAAACTGACACCACACTAATGCTATCATCTCCTTGGGTTTAAGCTCGGGCATCAAAAGTAATGTCAAGGACAGATCAATGTTTGTGATAATCCACAAAATAATTCAGCTGGTTATAACAGCTGTAAGTGGATGGTTTAAAATTCAATCCAACTTTGTATAAACAAGGGGACTTTAATCTGACCCACTTTCTTGAATTAACCTTCTATCAGTCCTATGATATGAAAATAGGGAGCACTCATTCAGAGACCTACTGAAAATGCCCCACGGAACCATATCACTCCTCAGTGAAAGCGCTGTATTGATCCCTATAATGATTACCCCGTACCACTGAAATTCAGGCAGTAAGAATACAGCTGAATCAAATTCACACCATAAGATGTACCCTAGGTCTATATCATGTAGACAAAGCATTACTACACCCTGTGACAAAGTTCCTCCTCTATCTTGGTGGGTCCTGCGCTTATTGGCGGATTTTCTTGCCTCAGAGATTCACCATTTGGGTTGGGGAACAGCCCAGAGACCTTCCTCTCTGGAAGAACCCACAGTCCAGGTCAATTGGGAGGTTTGGGGGAACCCAGGCCCGCGCTCTACTCCAGGTTCCAGCCCAGGGCCCTGTGGACTGCAGCTGTCTATAGTGCCTCCTGTAACAGCTGCATGACAGCTACAACTCCCTGGGCTACTTCCCCATGGCCTCCTCCAAACACCTTCCTTATTCTCACCATAGGACCTTCCTCTTGGTGTCTGATGACGCTTGTGCTCCTCGGTCCTCCAGCAGCACACCCTCTCACTCTCAGCTCCTTGCGCCTCTTGCTCCCAGCTCCTCACACTGAAGTGAGCTCCTTTTAAAACCAAGGTGTCCTAATTAGCCTCCCTGCCTTAACTGGTTCTAGCAAGTTCCTGATTACTCTAGTGCAGCCCCTTCTCTGGTCACTCAGGGAACAGAAAACTACTCATCCAGTGACCAGTATATTTGCCCTCTACCAGACTCCTGTACCCCACTGGTCTGGGTCTGTCACAACCCTTACTTTTTTCTTTAGCATTTGCTTCTATTGTTTTGTTCTACACAGACTGTTTTACACCAATTTAAAATTTAATTAGGAAAAAAAAAGTTATTCCATCTCCAACCAATGCAAAGCTGTTCAGCAAAATGTAATATACGCTTGCATTGTGAATAAGATGACTATCTAGACTGCAAGGAGGGCAAGAAATGTAATAGGCAGTACCAGAATTTTTATTTTGTAATTTCTATTTTCCTTATAATCACCACCACTCAAAGATACCCACATACATAGTCAGGCTGTAATGGGCTTCTCCCCCCACCCCATGATACTGTATTGAACTCAGTTGTGAAAAGTAACATTTAACTGAAATAAGGCTTTTTATTAGCAAAGGATTTTAGTCATAGGAAATTAGGAATCCATTTTAACACTCAGAATCCATATTTCAATATGGAATATGAAATACAAGCAATTGAGCTGTTATCTTTATGTTAGTTAAAGTTTTCAAAACCACTTTTGTTTGGATTATCAAAAATTTAAGACTTACCAGCATTCAAGCTTTCAAAAAAGAGATTTTGAGAATAAACAATATGATTAGAAAGGGACAAATTCTAATCTCACTTACACTTTTATAAACAGCCGGAACACCACAGTAAGATGAGAACTTGGCCCATAATTTTTTTTAAAAAGCTTGACATACTTTTTATGTATAATCTCTTGAAAACTCTACCTTTTTTCACTCCTCCTATAGGATATAGACACGCATGTGTAAAGATGATTACTAGTGATCTAAGCTTGGTCTTTAATGGTTTTTCATAAAAGCCACTGCTGAAGTATTGTAAGATATCATCGTAACAGGCTGGCTGATCATTACTGGATCTATTGCTCTTATAATTGCTCTATGCCTGAGCCAACTAAAATTGCATGACAGCTGTGTTCTTTCATTAGCCTAGGTATAAACTGCTCTATGAATGAGGTTTCCTGCTCCTGAAGCTGGCATGGACTTTCTCCACCGATCCTTTTAAATTCCAACATACTGTGCCCTTTCAAATACCCTTTGGCAACAGAACCAAGGAGGATGGATCCTATGGCCTCAAGAAAATAAGCAGCTTCTTATGTTCGGTGTCACTCACTATGACTGCATTATGAGGGGGCAGCACTAGGGTTACCATTCGTCCGGATTCCCCCGGACATGTCTGGATTTTTGAACTAAAAATAGCGTCCGGGGGGAATTTGTTAATGTCTGGACTCCCCCCGCCCCCACCCCCCCCCATGCAGAGCACGCGCGGCTAACAGGGCAGCCGGATGGTGCCACTTACATGGGGCTCCGACAGCGAGAGAGAGTCCCTCCTCCACTTCCCCCCCCCCTCCCCCCCTGCAGCATAGCTTACTCACTCCCTCCCTCCCTCCCTGCATTCACCTCTGGCAGTCTGGAGCTCCTCCCCCACTGCTGCCCAGCATGCCGGGAGAACGGCTCAGACAGTTCCTGAGCAAGCTCACAGAGAGACCTTAGGCCAGGGGTGTCAAACTCAATTGCACAGGGGGCCAAAACTCAAAACTCGCGGGCCAAACAGTATAACCATTTATTTAACAGACTAAATATTTATGTTTTTTAACCATTAATATGAACCAAAATACAGGATATCATTCCAAAATAAATACATTTCAACTTAAAATATTTTGCTCTTCATAAAAAAATATCCTGTCAATACAATACATTCAAATCTGTACATGCTGGAATATTAAAAAATCTGAAAATATAAATAAAAAATTGAATTTAAAGCAAAAGTATAATCATAACAAATCATAACATTCCATTTTCTTGTCCTATTTAGTCAGAGCCTGATACTTGGAGTCTTTTCTTTGCAACAAGTTCGTTTATGTTTGGGGTTAGGTTCTGTGTTGTGAAGATTCTCAGGATCGATTGCAGGTGTTCATCAGTGAGGCGACTCCTGTGTGACGTTTTGTTAATTTTCATCACAGAGAACAGCTGCTCGCACAGATATGTGCTGCCAAACATGGACAGGATTCGAGCCGCATGTTGGCGGAGCTGCGGCATCGCTTCAGGAATGAAGCGAGTGAACTGTGCTGGCCCCGCAGTGTCGTACTTTGCCTTCAGTGTCCCGTTACATTGCAGTTCTATCAGCTCCATCTGCATTTCTACAGGTGCGGTTTCCACATCGACTGCAAATGGGTTGCGAAGCAGCTCGAAGTTACTTTTCTGTGCCTCAAAGTCACTGAAGCGCCGTGCGAACTCAGTGCGCAGCGCGCTGAGTTTTTCAGCAAAGGTGGCATTTGGGAAAACTGTGGCACTTTCTTGGTTCCGTATTACTTGGCAACAGGGAAAGTGAGACAAGTTGCATTGGTGCATTTGTGTCTCCCATAAGCGCAGCTTCACTTGAAATGCCTTCACTGCATCATGCATATCGGTTATTATGTGCTCCCGTCCCTGGAGTTGAAGGTTTAAAGCGCTAAGATGCGACGTTATGTCAGCCAGGAACGCCAACTCACATTTCCACTTTTCATCCCGCAGAACTGTGCAGTCTTTCCCCTTACTGTCCATGAACTGGCAGATTTCCTCTCGCAGCTCAAAGTGTCTTTTGAGAACTTTTCCCCGACTTAGCCACCGGACCTCCGTATGATATGGCATATCGCCAAACTCGCTATCTATTTCCCGCAGAAAAGACTGGAATTGGCGGTGATTTAAACCGTGGGCTCTGATAAAGTTGACGGTTTGTGTTACAGTGTTCATCACATGATCCATTTTTAGGACTTTAGCACTCAGCGATTCCTGGTGTATGATGCAGTGATACACTGTCAACTCACCGGCACAGTTCTCCTCCCGCATCTTTGAGCGCATCCTTCCCACCAGTCCATTTTTTTCACCACACATAGCAGGTGCGCCATCTGTTGTAAGTCCAACGAGTTTTTCCCACGGCAGTTTCATGTCGGTTACACTTTGAAATACATTTCCAAAGATGTCTTCTCCTTTCGTTGTCCCGTGCATCGATTTAATGTCCAGTATTTCCTCTGTTACGCACAAATTGGAATCCACACCACGGATAAATATCGCCAGCTGTGCAGTGTCAGTCGCGTCAGTAGTTTCATCCACGGCAAGGGAGTATGCAACAAAATCTTTTGCTCTTTCAGTCAACTGTGTTTTCAAATCAGTCGCCATCTCACAAACCCGATTAGCAACAGTGTTTCTGCTGAGGCTTACATTTGCAAACGCTCGCGTTTTATCTGGACAAAGGACGTCGCACACTTTCATCATACAATTCTTTACGAATTCCCCCTCGGTAAACGGCCGTCCTGATTTGGCGATCTCTTCGGCCACAATGAAACTTGCTTTCACAGCAGCTTCACTTTGTGATTTTGCTTTGGTGAAAAACGTCTGCTGGGATGTCAAATTCTTCTTCAACTCCTCTACCTTTTGTAGCTTCTGTCCTGCGCTCAGGTTTTTGAATTTGTTCTCATGTTTCGTCTCGTAGTGCCGTCTTAGGTTATACTCCTTCATTACAGCGATATTACTCCCGCAAAGGAGACACACTGGTTTACCTGCAATTTCAGTAAACATATACTCATTCTCCCACCGGCTTTGAAAGCCTCGGTTTTCAGAATCAATTTTTCTCTTGGCCATTGTTGGGGTCTAGCTTTGATTTGATATTAGCGTTGTATACATCAACAGACCGCGAACTTGAACCACGGCTTGCCGTTGGCGGCAATTGCACTGCATCATGGGATTTGTAGTGTGTGTTATTGGGGCGTCATATCACAGGGCCATTAAAAACAGATATATAAAACGATTTCGCGGGCCGGATATAATTGTATGGCGGGCCGGATGTGGCCCGCGGGCCTTGAGTTTGACACATGTGCCTTAGGCGAACCGAAGGCCAACGACAAGGGAGCCAGGGGGTCGGAGAAGGGGCAGGGAGGTTCTGGAGGGGGCAGTCAAGAGATGGGGGGGGGTCGGGAGTTTGGGGGGGGCTTTCTGGGAGGTGTGTGGATACGGTTTTGGGCAGTCAGGGTATGGGTAGGGGGTAGGGTCCTGGGGGGCAGTTAGGGAGGGGGGTCTTAGGAAGGGGCAGTTAGGGGATAAGGAACAGGGAGGCTTAGGTAGGGGGTGGGGTTCTAGAGGGCAGTTAGGAGCAGGGGTCCCAGGAGGGGGCAGTCAGGGGACAAGGAGCGGGGGGGGGGTTGGGAGTTCTGGGGGGGGCTGTCAGGGGGCAGGAATGGGGAGAGGGATCGGAGCAGTCAATGGGACAGGGAGCAGAGGGGTTTAGATGGGTCGGGAGTTCTGCGGGGGGCTGTCAGGGGGTGAGGAGTGGTTGGATGGGGCATGGGAGTCCCAGGGGTCTGTCTGGGGGTGGGGGTGTGGATAAGGGTTGGAGCAGTCAGGGCACAGGTAGGGGGTAGGGTCCTAGGTGGCCAGTTAGGATGGGGGGGAGGATCTCTGAAGGGGGCAGTCAGGGGACAAGAGGCAGGGAGGCTTAGGTAGGGGGTGAAGTCTTGGGGGGGCAGTTAGGGGCAGGGGTCCCAGGAGGGGGCAGTCAGGGGACAAGAGGCAGGGAGGCTTAGGTAGGGGGTGAAGTCTTGGGGGGGCAGTTAGGGGCAGGGGTCCCAGGAGGGGGCAGTCAGGGGACAAGGAGGGGGGGGAGGGTTGGCGGTTCTGAGGGGGGCGGGAAGTGGGTGGGGGCAGGGGCGGGGCTAGGGCAGGACAGGGGCAGGGCTAGGGCGGGGCTCCTCCCATCCTCTTTTTTGCTTGCTGAAATATGGTAACCCTAGGCAGCACAGTTCAGAGGCTTGAAATTATCCAGGAGTGAAGGAGATGTAGATGGTAGAGAAAGAGAAGCTGAATACAATGCAACCCTGAGTTTCTCCCCATGCTTCTTTGTATGTCGTGTCTATATCCCAAAATTCCTGCTAGAATTATTCTACTGTTCTCTTCTCACTACATGCCTCCCTCTCTGTATTCATGCTTCCTTCTAGCTCCTCTCATCATTGTTCTACCTGAGTGCGTGTCACATTATTCAGAGTCTGGAAGCAGAGTAGGTAGTAGTGACAGCTTTTATTCCTCCCCTCCTCTCATTTCTCTCTTTCGCTATCACCACATCTTAGATGGGTTTTTTTGTTTTGTTTTGTTTTTTTGAAGAGATCGTGTTATTTGATAGATCCCCATCTCACTGCAGACAGAAAGCAGAGTCACTGCTGGACATCAGCAGGTTCTTCAGAGCAACACCAGAGGGTCTGCCAGCCAGGGTGGGACAGAATACCTATCAATAAGTGGAGTGAGGAGTCACTTTCCCAAATAGTTTTTCCTGTTGTGCTCACAGACAGAGCAGTATCCAACAATCCATCCACCAAGGGACAAGGTCTCACATCAGTACTGAAATTCTTCCACTCCAAGATTCACTTCACTAGACATCTCTGTTGATATCTCTGTCAACAACAACATACACCTGATCCTACAATAAAAACATTAAGCTTAATTTGCAGTATTACATATCCTTTTCTTTATATGCATTCACTCAGTCTTCTCTTCACATACAACACCATTATTTTGTTTTGTATACACAGTAAGAACCTTTATTTTTTTAAGTCCATGTACTACTGAAAAAAACCACACATGGAAGCCTACTCCAGTACTAGGTGCAAATACAGAGATGTGTCTGATATTGGCAAACCCAACATTTGATAGTTAAAATAAATCAAGACTTTTATTTTAAAAGATACATGCTTTGTCAGACCAGAATGTAAGAATAAATCCTACTTCCAACCCCTATTGCTAAATAGGGCCATGACCCTGCTTAACCACTGTGGTTCCTCTGCAGAAGAGAGGTATTAGGAATGAGGCCAAGAGCAATGAGTTCCCTGAACTCTATGAAAATCTGCCATAGGGCATTCGCAATCCATAGTGAGGCTGGAGAAGCAGCACTGCGGGAGGCAGAGGGATGGTAGTAAATCCCCAGCTACTTGAACTCCACGTTGGGAGTCTACGATTTGGCTCTAAGAGAGAAACTGCACATGGGCAAGGAAAATAGATAAGTATATTTCCTTCTACTGTTAGAACAAGCTCTTCAATCTGGGGGACACTGAGGCAGCTATATAATCAGGAATGTATTGTAATATAAATTCAGTGAAACAGCAAGAAAGAAATCCATCTCTCCTATTGGCTACTGTCTCCTTTAACTGACAAGAAGTGACCAGCACAATATCCATGTCACCTTGAAGCTCAACTTTTAACTTTTCAAACTGATTTTCCAAAGGTCTTGAGGGACATCTAAAACCTTGGAAATAACCCAGGGCTCAAATAACCGGACATTTCAGTTCCACAAAACTCCTGGGCATTGAACAACTAAAGGTACGATAAGCAGGAGTGTAGCTACTTCCCCCGCTTCTGTGAACTTTAAGAACTCACCAGAAGCTGAGCTACAACTCTGGGGACCTTACAGGTTTGAGCCTGAAGCTTCTCTTGGGTGGAGCACAGGGGCTGAATGCAGGTGGAGTTTCAGTCAATGCAACATGAATGGTAAGAACAGTTTTGTTTTGTTTTGTATTTTAGCAGAGATGGGCTAGATCTGTAAAGTTCATACTCAGAGCCAAAGTTCATACTCAGAGCCAAAGTTCATACTCAGAGCCAAAGTTCATACTCAGAGCCAAAGTTCAGGGCCATTTAGATCCATGATATTGGTTTAAAGCACATCTCTAGTTTTTACATTTAAGACACTCATTATTGGTACCCTTCCCCATCTCCAAGGGGAAATATTAGGTTTGGCTTATTAAATAATATTTTGTACTTACACGATACCACTCATCAGAGGATCTCACTGCACTTATGGAAATGTCAAACTTGAGAGCCTATTTAAATAATATTTACAAAAATTCAATCAGAGCAAAATATGAGCTATTAATATAAGCACATTTAACATTAACTGCTAACACCAAATCTCAAGAAGAAAATGTAAAGTGAGAAAATCAAACAATTCATCTCATCTTTCCTCCTCTATGTTAGAATAGCCAGCAAACCTTCAGTATTCAGGTTTCTGACAATTTTTTTAGTTTTACAAGGGTAAAGACACTGCCTTTTTCATCATGCTGGATGGCCTGGCTTTCTTTTAATTCAATAATACCTAGTAATTTGGCAAGAAAAAAAACTGTTTTCTGACAAGTTATCTATTTGTGTCCTCCTTCTGGAGTTGCCAACAACTCTTCTATCTGTTGATCTGTCACTCCATGTATTGGCTCATACAAACAATTTGTACATACTTTTAAAGTTTTCAGTAAAGTAGCAAAGCAAACTTTTTGCAACCTGAGCTGCAATACTGCTGTGCAGCTCTGAGTTGGCTGATTTGCCAAAATCTTGCACAGTTCTATTAATAAACATTTAATTGATTACACACACTGGTTCTTTTTTCTTTTTGATCTATGAACACCTGAGAAGACGTGACACCAATAAAACACTTCACAGAATCAAGACACTAAAGACATATTAGAGATAGTCGTGCAGTTAAACTTCAAGAGGGGGCAATATAGGAAGATTTCCTATGAGAATTTAACACTAGAATTGAGGAGAGGGAATTACATGAATGAAAACTCAAATGTAGAACCGTGAAAACTAAGTAAAAGCAATGACTAAAACAAGCTAAAGGGGAAAGGAAGCAATAAAGCACCATTGTCTGTAATGGTGGGGCTATTGGAAACAAAATGCTTCAATTAGAAACGTGTGACAAAAACTGTCAAAGTGTAAGAATTCAAGAAAATTTTATTCCTGATGGCGGAGATAAATTCATAACAGGCTATCAAATGTACTGGTGGAAGGGAAATAGTAAAATTGTGTTACAGCCTAATAATGAAATTACCAGCTGGAGGACAGAAGAATGAATCTAAACTGAGATGACAGAAAGAAGAAATCAAAAGTAAGGTGCAGTGGGTTGCCATATTTTAAAAAGGCATAGATGGGAGCCAACTGGTTGAAACTTTTTGCTTTTGATTTTTATTTACTCTAAATTAAGAGAACTTCCTTTGTAACATCATCATCTTTTCAGCTGCCTGAAAATGAAAAGCTGCCGATTGGATTGAAATTTTTTGGAAATGTAGCTTCTACTGGAAAAGAGCTCCTAGCCAGACACTGAAAGGGAAAAGTTGCCTTATTAAGGCAAATTTACTCCATGCTCCTCCTCAAACAACCCCCTCCTCCTTGGGAAATTGGCAGGTACCACCACGCCTCACAGCCCACGCCAGGGCATTTCATCCCAGTCAGGGTTATAATATCATCTGCATGGAGCCACAAGTACGATTTAAGGGCACACACACCAGTGCACAGGTGGGAGGTGACCCAGCCCCCAAACCACAACACACCCTGATTAGCAGCCCCATTCGTACTCATGTCTCATTGTGTCTGCTGGTAGCCAGCCATGGAAAAAGGCAACAGCCATCTATAAGTTTTCTGATGACTATCTCTCTCTCCCATCTCAGGCAGACAGGTGAGGGGAACTGAACAGGCAGCACGAAGAGAATACTCTCAGAAAGGACAAGTCTCAACCCGCATTTGGTTTATAAAGGAAATGCACGACACCAGCAGGGGAGAATCTGGGGAGCAGGGAGTGGTGGGGGATGGAAGCAGGTGAGAATCTGACAGGGAGTGGTGGGGGAGGGTGAAGACCAGAAATTTGACCTGGGCCAAGGGAAGCCAGAGTTGAGTATGAATCTAAGAGGTGGAAAAATAAAGGGGATCAAGGAATTGGGAAATGAGTGATGAGTGTGAAGGGAGGGACTGTAACTGGGAGAGCGGGACATTGGCACTAGCAGCTGTTGGGTGTATGCTGCCCCTGAGAGGGAAGCCATACCTGTCAGAAATGGTTAAAGGTACAGGAGGCTGCCCAGCAGATAACTTTGTCCAAGGATAGATTGTGACCAGTTACACAGGCAATACGCACACAGCAGCCTCCTCTTTGGAGGTCCTTAGCATCTTCCATATTACTTTGTCCTGTTCACTTTGCCCCCATGTCCTGTGAAGTGGAAGTACATATGGCCTTTATACTCTTGTGCAGAAGCAGCATGTTGCATGGGGGAAATGTGTGTGTTTGACTTCCTTCTCCACAGTGAAGAGTGCCAACTGCCTTCAGGCCTTACAGAGCTAAAACCCCAAAGACAACATTTGGGCAGGTAAAGAAAAGGAAATAAAGCTGCCAGGACTAAAAGGAATGACTTAAAAACAATTAAAATCTAAACTTTTACATCTTCCAAAAATAATTGTAAAGACAATAAGTTGCTTACGTTACATGAAGCCTTAAGTGGAAGAGATAACCTTGATGAGTGAATATGTTCAGCTTCCTGTAGTTAAGAGACCATAGTGGATTTTGAAGCACCCTTTCAAACACTGGGGTCAGTAAGGCCTTTATCCTTATTATATCAAATGATTCAATACAGTGAAGCGTCTCTTAAGTTGTCACTGAAAAAAACCAAACAGCAGCTGCTTAACAGAGGCAATAAATAGACCACAACTCTATTACATATGTTTGGAGGATATTCAGAGGTGAAAGTGGGTCGATACGGCGTACCAGTAAGAAATGGCTGCCGGTACTGGCCCGTACACAGCTGATGTTAAAGCGCTGTCCCTTTGACCTCCCCCCAGGGCCGCTGAGGGGGGGGGGGGGGCAAAAGAGCCCAGGGCCTGGTGATTTAAAAGGGCCCGGGGTTCCCAGCCGCCACTACCACAGCAGCAGCCAGGAGCCCAAGGCAGTGCAGGCTGGGCAGCACTGAAGGGTTGGCTCGGGGAGGCTGACTCCCAGGCTCCCCCCCGCCGCCTTGCCACCAGAGGCCCTGCCCCTTCCAGGGGCCCAGAACCAGACCCCCATACCGGTAAGACTTAAGTTACTCACCCCTGAAGATATTCTTTTTAAGACAGAAGACTACTGAATACAAGAGCGGTCTGTTTTTACCTGCAGAAGTTTCTGTCAGGTAAACAAGTGAAAACTGAAGCTAGATTTTATCTAGGTCCAGGTTTGCACTGGAAAAAAAAAAAAAAAAAAAAAAAAGAGGAAGAGGGAGCCTACCCCAATGGCTCCAGGGAACAGAATTAGCACCTAATAGCCCCAACTAACTGGGTTAGTTTCTGTACGTGTATGTGTATACACACACACACACACACACACACACACACACACACACCCCTGAGATTGTAAACTTTTTGGGTAGGAACTATCTAAGTAAACAAGACAAAGGGCAGGAGGGGAAAGAATCACAAGAACGTGAAATTACTTGACCGAAGACATGCAACAAGTCAGTAGTAGAACTAGGAAGAAAACCATGGTCTCCTAATTCCAAGTCCAGTGTTTTACAACACTGCTATGAAGCCTTACAGATCTATGTTACCTGTTCAAATCCAGGCGAGGTCAGCAGTGACCAAAAATAATTATCTAATGACGGTTGGTTTCTGTCCACTAACTAAAGGACTACATAACCACATCACAAAATCCTACACTGCAACAAGCACCTCTCAAAAATCTCAATAACGGCGCCATGGATTAGATATGGGGTGGCCAACCTAAGCCTGAGAAGGAGCCAGAATTTACCAATGTACGTTGCCTAAGAGCCACATAATATGTCAGCAACCTCCCCATCAATTCCCCCCACCCTGCCCCCAGTGCCTCCCACCCGCCGGCAGCCCCACCGATCAGCACCTCCCTCTCCCTCCCCATGCTTCCTGCCCACCAAAATGAGCTGTTTCACAGCATGTAGGAGGCTCTGGGGGGTGGGGGGGAGAGGAGTGAGGCCACAGCAGGCTCTGGGGAAGGAGCAGGAGCCTTGTGGGAAGGGGTGGAGTGGGGTCAGGACCTGGGGCAGAGCCAGGGGTTGAGCAGTGAAAACCACTGGCACATTGGAAAGTTGGTGCCTATAACATTGGTGGACATGCAGGTGAATGAGCCGGTGATGTTGTAGCTGATCTGGTTAGGTCCTGTGATGGTGTTGCTGGTGTAGATATGTAGGCAGAGTTGGCATCGAGGTTTGTTGCATGGCAATGTTATATATGCCATCATGTGCCAGCAATGCCCCTCTGCTATGTACATTGGCCAAACTGGACTACGCAAGAGGATAAATGGACACAAGTCAGATATCAGGAATGGCAATATACAAAAACCTGTAGGAGAACACTTCAACCTCCCTGACCACACAATAGCAGATGTAAAGGTAGCCATCTTACAGCAAAAAAACTTCAGGACCAGACTCCAAAGAGAAACTGCTGAGCTCCAGTTCATTTGCAAATTTGACACCATCAGATCAGGATTAAACAAAGACTGTGAATGGCTATCCAACTACAGAAGCAGTTTCTCCTCCCTTGGTGTTCACACCTCAACTGGTAGCAGAGGACCTCACCCTCCCTGATTGAACTAACCTCGTTATCTCCATACTGATTTATACCTGCCTCTGGAAATTTCCATTACTTGCATCTGAAGAAGTGAGGTTCTTACCCACAAAAGCTTATGCTCCCAATACTTCTGTTAGTCTTAAAGGTGCCACAGGACCCTCTGTTGCTTTTTACAGATTCAGACTAACATGGCTACCCCTCTGATATTTGAAAGGAGAATACTCTGGAAATATCCACCCAGAATTTTTCTATAAAATAGGCTCCTAGATGTTAGCAAAAGCATTTTGGAGGCCTTCCTAAATAGCTGTGCTTAAACAAAAAGAGACAAAATTCATTGCTTTCTGTGGGGCGGAAGTGAACGTATAATTTCTGCCAAGTGGGGCATTAAAATGATTAAGTCACTTTTCCAGAAGTCATGGATATTTCCAAAAGCAAGCTTCCATTTGCTAATCGCTTCTAAGGCAAGTGAGGTTTGCACAATCCACGCGCCAAGTGTTTCAGTCCAAGTTCTCAAATTATTACTTTCTCCAATGAAGCTGGTTATGTGTTACGTTGCATTACAGCGGTCATCTGTTCAGATCTGCCAAAAGTGTGTGCCTACCTACATACCAGAACTACACAATGGCTTCGTGGAACCCTATTCAGAGACAAGAGAGAACGGTCACTTCATAAATAAATGAAAACAATCTTAAAGAAATGGCCAGTCAAATATACAAGCTAGACTGTATAAAACATCCAGTTCACCTCGTTCAGTGTAAACAGATTTATTTCTTTACCTCATGAACAAGTAATTTTTAATATAAATCATAAAACCCAAAAGTTATATATTCCTGTTGCATTTGGAATGGCATTTTTTTTTATCTGATTTAGGTAGTTTTTCACTATGTAGATTTTCTGTTTTCTGTTGATAATTTTTCCTCCTTTACATTTTCCTGTTGCACATTAGATAGAACTGATTTTTTTCATGTAATCACAATAAATATAAAACCAAAGTGCTCATCATCATACCATAGCTATTATTCAAGGTTAGTGAGAGCTTGCACTCTTGTTAAAGCTTCACTACGTTCATACCACTAGCGAGCGCAACAGATTAGATAGATTCAAATTCATATTAAAACAAAATAGTGTTGTAACAAAAACAAAAATAATATAATAGGGATAAACAGAAAATGCAGGTCACATTGCAATGGAATCTTAAGTCTCTTTTTTCCACATGTACAAAAATCTAAGCCAAGTAGACAGTGCAGTTCAGATGTCTCCCTTTTTACAGTATTGATAGGATTTTCATCATACTGAATAGTTTAGGGACAGGCAAAATTACTTTTGCATACTGTAATTTGTCTAGTATATTGCAAACCAGGCGGCTTTTCTGAAATTCTAGCCATACTCTTTCAATCTTTTTCTCCCCACTTTTTTCAATCTATGTTTTTCCAATACTGCAATTTTTGGATTTTTTTCTTCCCCTCTGAAGAAAAATCTGGAGGAAAAAATTGCTTTGTGCATGATGCTCCTAGTGAAAGTAATATGGTTTACTTATCAGAAATCCTCTATTTTTAAAGATGCGTACACACACACACACACACACACACACACACACACACACTTACTTGTTCAACTTGGAAATATTTGCAACTTTCAAAGCTATTGTTCAGAAAGGAGATCCTGAAGTTATTCTTTTTAAACCCACACAGCTCACTCTACAAAATTTAACTAGCACATTGAGAAGGAATTCACATATATGACAACCAAAAGAGTCTATTTCCTTATCAGCTCTTATAGATTATTTGAATGTTTTTAAATGCAGAGGCATATTTCTTTATGACGGTCAGTATAATAAACTGAGTCAATGAATTCTAGATAAATACAAGCAAAGGGGAAAAATAGAATCAGGATACATGTGTGCGTACGTACAGACAAAGAAGTCATTAATTAAGATATGCCTGACTGCTAGCAATGGAGTCATTCTCATCTGCATGGCTTCCCAGGATTGGTGTGTGCGCTTTCAGAATCTGGGTAGCCTTCTCCATGGCTCTGCCCCGTTGGCGCTGATTATGTATGATTAATGATTTAAAGGAATAAAAAGAGAAAGGTCAACTTCTGAGTTCAAGACAGAGCAGCTACACAGGGAGTAATTAAGATACTTGTGTAAGCATGATTAATAAGCACAAACTGGCACACTGTGCTGTAAACAAGATGCAAGCAGATGGTTAGGATGAAACAGATTTTTCCTAAAAAGCAATTTTTCAGTGCCTTGAAAGTTGGCTTCTTCCACGCCCTCCCCCCTCCAATCTTACAAAACTTATCATTTACACATCCTATACGAAAGAAAGAAATAGTAACCCTTTCAACATTCACCCATTGCAGGCTTTATTTTATATATATACATATATATAGACACACAGTCTCCATGCATCTGAAGAAATGGGTTTTTTACCCACGAAAGCTTATGCCCAAATACATCTGTTCATCTTTAAGGTGCCACCGGACTCCTCGTTGTTTGAGAGAGAGAGAGAGCGAGAGAGAGAGAGCGAACTAACACTAGAGTTTGCATGTAAATGGATTCAACTCATCTTTGTTTAAAGTTGCCTTTTATGTCGAGTTTCATGAATTGCTAAGCCTGACAAGGTTCAGTGGGAGTCTTAACTCCCACCCACAAGTTCTCCCTCGCTGTCATGTGACTGGCAGTACAGAGGGATCAGCAATGGCATTTATGGAGAAAGCTGGAAGACAGGTGTCAGAACGGTCCAGCAGGCAAACCTAACGAACACTAATCAGCTCTGGTGTTCTTTTACAATCCATATCTAATTCACAAGTTTCATTCTTTCTGAAAAACAATTACTAGGTTTTGAAGTTCATTGTGCATTTACTCAACTGTCTCTTCACATTAACGTAAGTGGGAACAAAAAAAAAATAGAGTCAGCAGGGAAGGGACATCAAAAGATCTTAGAATAGATGAAGGCTTTATTTTAAAGTAATATAATTACAGATGTGTGTAATGTTTTACAATAAATTTAAATGTGAAGTTACATCTTTTATGCACCAGAAAAATATTAGCTGTGTGTGTTTCCAGCTGAAACTCTAGTACATAAAAATGATTTGAATGGGGGGAGGGGGGGGAACGAAAACTCTCATTGTGACATCAAACAAAAGGTATGGATACTAAGCTGTTGGTGTGAACTACAAAATGATTATTGTGTCTGAGATATCTGTAAACATACTGGTACAGCTCCTATCCCAGAAGCACCTCACCAAGAAATACAGGGAAAATATTCTACACATTTTAATCTCTCTATAGTCAATATCAGATATTCCCTTAAGGTAAATTTTGCCTCATCTACATCTATTTTTTAAAACTCTACATTCCATATTGACATATCCTCTTAAAGTTTGAGTATATAATCTGGTAAAACCTCACCTAATCTTCATTGGTTGAAGTGTTACTGATGCCAATATTGGGAAATTTGCTTTTGTGTTATATAATATTAGGCAGCTGCTTAAACTTAGATACATTTTCAGATAAAATGTGAATTTTGTTTAGGATACTTCATTTTCATTCTCTCACTAGTGGCTATGAGAACAAAGTACCTGTTATACAAATAATCCTGTTTCTCTCTATAATGAACTTCCTTTCTATAAACCTCTCACTGTAGGAAGTAATACTCTAAATGAAATGGAAAAAAGAGTAGTATGTCCAAGTTCATTGTAACACCATTCCATTATTCAGGAATACTGCTTAATGTTCTTATTTAAATGTAAGAATCCTTTTCCCCAACAGACAGGCCTGTGTTAGATGTTTCAGAATGGCATTCAGGTGTCAATCTAAAAGTCCTCCAACTACGCAAATTGTGATGCTTGCAAGAGGATACTCATATCAAGAGATTCTGAGAGCATTTAGAATTTTGTGTCAAAACTCAGAGGTGGAGCAGGGGCATTGTATGTCCCCAAATAATGCAAGAGCGATTTTTGTTACCCAAAAAACAAAATTTTATGTCTAAACAGCATTGATCAAGATTTTTTCATTGGGACATTATTACAACTGCCATTAAGACAAATCCATTTTAACCCTGATTTTCACCATGGCACACTAAATCCATGGCTAACAGATGCCTTGTATTTTCATGAAATAATGTTCCGTTTTGTACTACTGAGAAAAAAAGTTGTAAGCAATGTGCAAGAGAAGTTGTTTGTTGGCTTTGTTGTAAAAACAAAAACCAAAAAATTCCACCATAGACATGGCTTGCACACTCACTTTTAGGCAGTTAGTAGATCAGTTTAATAGGTTAAAAAAAAGTGGGTAGGATGGCATAGTTTTGAGCATGTCTATGAACCTGGACACCCATCAATTGGAAACTTTCTTACCCTGGAGCCACCTGACCTGCATTACCCGTAGTGTGACAGATAAAGGGCTCAAAATGTTCATCTCACTCAGTTTAGTTACACACTTGTATATATCCTTGGAGGTATCTGGAGCTGTATTTAGGATAAGGCTTAGGAGCCCAGAACAATATCTTTGAAATTCAGGCTCATCTGAAATATGCTTCAGTTAATAGTTGTGTCGGTAGCTTATGCAGAGTGAGTCAGTAGGCTCTAGCTCCTAGCATATCCATCCCACAAATAGCCACCTTGTTGGCAGTCTCAGGAGAAAGGCCAAAAAAAAAAATATGCAACTACTCTTATCCACAGAAAATACACACAGCGAACAAGGAGTGGAGGGTGGGGAGTTTTAAGTCAAGCATACAGACAAAAGAGCAAGACAAAATTACTTTTGCATGGATGAACTATGGAATTGACCCTGCAAAATGCTGAGCACCATGTCCCTGATCAGGTAATACACATGTCAGACTCACACAGTTAACTTTAAATCATTTGAGTGCTGCCACTGACTTCAATGGGACAAGTCATATACTTGTTTTTTCTGGATCAGGGCCAGAATGCTCAACAGACCTTTGGCTATGTTTGCACTGCAACAGAGGGGTGTAATGTGTGGCTCATATAGACGTACCCACACTAACCTTAATCTAGCTAGCTCACTAAAAAATAGCAGTGAGGACGCAGTGCCTTGGGCATGAGCACAGGCTGCACATGCTCCCCCCCGGATACGTACTCACCTGTGCAGTCCATGCTGAAGCCCACACTGCCACATCCTCACTACCATTTTTAGAAATTACACCCCAGTTGCAGCTTACACAACCTTAGAGGACTGCATTACTAGTAAACGGTACTGTTGAAAAGCTGATCACAGTTCTGTATCAAACTTTTCCAAGCCTCAGCTACTGTAAGCAGGTATTGAAGGATCCTCTGAGGCTATCTGTAAAACCTTTATTAAAAAGGGGGGGGGGGGAGAGAATGTATATTCATACTGATCTTAGGTAGCTAGCAATACATTTACACATCTGTGGTTTCTAAATAGCTTAAAAAGGCCTGTTAAACAGAGAAATAATTACAAACCAAAAACCAGTATGCAGGGTTGGACAAAATGGCCTGATGCAATGTTTTTCTCAAATGCCTTAGCATAGTGCATTCCATTGACAAACACATGGTAATTTTCCCAGACTGAGAAAGCAAATATCAGGTCATTGCAGTCTACTTTATCTTTCCAAACAGTCCTGCACTGGCAGCATCTCTAGTTCAAGTTAATTCTGAGTGACTTTAGACATCAGGGCAACGCAGTTCCACACATCAACCAAACTGAGAACTGACAGGTAGGCTACAAACAATGCCAGTCACCAAGCAGCAACTAGGTTAGCATTCTCTCTCTTTTCTTTCTTTCCAAGAGGCCTTAGAGGCATAGAAACTACTTAATGGACTACAATGAGACATGCAGATAGGCTCCATATGGTCAACTACCTCAATCTTTAAATAAGACAATACCATCAAGCAAAGGAATCACTATACAATATCAATAAAAATCGGTATTCACCATAGATTTTGCCAGTAACAACTTTTAATCATCTGTGTCTCACTGTTTTCAAGTGATAGATTTCAAAAGTGTCAAAACTCTTAGTGAATCGTGGTGGTAAAATGAATAGTCTGTTTGCTTTCCCTATTGATATACCAGGTTTCAGACTGTCAAAGTGCTTTTAGTTATAATAGAAAATGTACAAAGTTAGCTATGCTTGTTTTGACAACTACAAAAAGATTTTATCAGTTACATGTACCTGTGAAGTACCTAGATTTTCAAAGCGAAATTTGTTCATGAAAAGTTCTTAATACTAAGGTTTTTACAGATTATGTAACACTTTCACCTTCATAGGCATATTTCAGAAAAGCATATGAAAAGTCATACTTTAATGCACATTCCATTCTCAATAGCTACAACTTCATGTCATTTTTACTTCATTTAGAATTTTTACTATAAATGTTACAAATTTTTTACATGTGTTTTATTTCTGTCATGCGTAAAATTTTAAAATGTATAGAAAATGGAAAAACAAACTTAAAAACATGCATGGTAAAATTAAATACTAATCATATTACAAATAATGTATGTATTCACATGAACACTCTGTGCATATACTCAGAGTCTACATTACATAATTCACCAATTAAGTTAACTCTAACCATAATAAACACACAACCAACTTAAATCATTGAAGAAATTATATTTCAACTTTATACTACTGTTTTTTTCTTATTAAAGGGTTCTACCCATCCACTCTAAATTCTCTGCAAGAGAAAAGGGGAAATAATCCAATATGGTAAATTATCACACTGGTGAAATAGTAACTAAAAAACATGAAAGCCATTTCAATTAACAATTTACTTTTAAATAGTTTGTCAGTCTAGATATACCATTATGTGTTGCCCTACAACCTTTTTTAATTGTAATTTGGAGCCCATTATACTCTTTTCTAGCCAGTTTACCAGGATATACCTGAAAAAGTTTTAAGCAACTGCTAACTGTGTTAAATTTGCTTATATGAAGTTAAGCTGGAAATAGATTTCTAAAATAGTGTTTTCAGCAGCCATAATAATAGAAAGAGTAAAGACAAACAATAGTAAACAAATAAAATTTATACTTTAAATGCCACGTTGCATATACTCATTTTAAACCAAAAGCATAATATGAAACTTGCAAATTGAGTTGTGTAAGCAGTTAAAACATTTTATGCATAAATATAAAAGTATAAAAAATATAATCGTTCATCAGCTCAATATTTGTGACAGTTTATCCAAATCTGAGTTACATGCTAAAACTACAGAGAAATTCTACAACTTCATTTTAAGCTATTTTAAAAGCTTGTAACAGGATATTTTGAGACAATTATGTGGTGCATAATACACAGGAATTACATGTACATGTATAATGACTGGAGTTTGTCCATAAATAGTAAATATTTTTATCACCACTCTGTATGAAATGACTCATTTATCTTTTAGGAGTAGCACCACAGAAAGATAAACATACTTTTTTAGCCCACTGATTTTTGTTTATTATATTCCCCACAAAGAGAATCAGATTTTCCTCAAGGTTTTACTCTGTCACAAATCATCGTGAGTGACAATTAGCACTTTCTGCAATACATTATGCAGTGAGGACAGCTAATAAGATGTAGAAATCCAGTGCAGGTTTTTCCCTTCACTATCCCATCTAAAGCTTGAAAGAAACTCTGTAATCTAATGAATTCTGAACTCATGTCAGCTCAATAGAGAGCTCAGTCTTTTATCTTCACCTGGAATAGTAAAAAAATTTAACTGCATTTCCCAGTATCCAAAAATAGATTCTTACATGTCTTGTTTTAGGCTGAGAGAGAGAGACCGACCTATTAATTCTGGAAAAGTTTGGTATTGTGACCAGTAACACAACCTTAAAAAAAAAAAAAATCAGCTGACATTTCCTCCAAAATCTACAGTCAGTGTTTCAATTATCCAACAGATCAACATTGATTGACCACTAAAAAACCCCAGGTTTTGTGACGCCTCAATGACTCAGTCTACAAAATGTGTTATTACATAGCTTGGAAAATCAGCAACAGTTACAGAGGAGACTTTCCTCTTATGTAAACTATCTAACCCACTCACTAAAAATTATTACTATCTTATGGTACCTTGATGCCATGCGCAAAATGAATTCAGTAGGCAGACACCCATCACAACCACAAAAACCTCCTTCACAACTTACCCTAACAGGCACTTTTGTTGACGGCCTCAGCAGAGAAGGCAAAGATTGAATAGGCCTGGAGACTGAACCTGAGATGACCCCTCCAGAACATGGCTGAGGCCCATTAGTGAGGTAGAAAAACTTCCAAAGCTATTGTCTTGTTCTGTGGACAACTTCAGTCTCCAGGGCATTCAAACCAGTTCCTTTCATAAACACTAAATATACTATTTTAAAAAAATACATTTTGTTAGAATTCATTCTATTCCCCTAAAACCTTGTAGAGGACAATACAAAAGACTAATCTTTGTTTAGGTTTTGTTTCTCCTCCCCCCACCTTTCCAACTACACTATTCATAGCTACAACTATGACTTATGTCAAATGTTTTGGGGGTACAGTGCAGCTATGCCACACCTGACCAAAACATGGCTAACATTCAAAGTGAGAAAGCTAACTGTTTCAGCTCTAGCAGTGGTACAGTTGCAAAGCCCCTGCTTGATGCCTCCTTTCTTATTAAGGATTAAGTAGTGGTTTTGAGGTCCTATCCAACGGGATGGGAGAAGAGAAATATGAAACAACTAAAATCTACCATGTAAAACAGGGCTTAAGAACTGATTTTGTTGACAAGATAAATACATCAATACCAGTCTCCCAATCTGTTGCTTACTACCCATCATAAACATATAGGAGCCTATACTGATGTTCGAAAGAAGAGTGGGATCTTACAAAATCCGGAATTGCATATCCTGAGCAAAAGCAGTAATCAATTATTTGTCTTGTATGGTGGGAGAATATCCTTCAAAATTACTCTTGGAACTGAGGGTATCCCTTGCACCCACTCCTACTTTATTTCCACCCCATGATCTAAGGGTACATCTACACTACAGGGGGGAGTCGATTTAAGATACGCAAATTCAGCTACGTTAATTCAGCGTATCGCAGCCGACTTACCCCGTTGTGAGGACAGCGGCAAAATCGACTTCTGCGGCTTTCTGTTGGCGGCGCTTACTACCACCTCCGCTGGTGGAGTAAGAGCGCCGATTCGGGGATCAATTGTTGCGTCCCGACGGGACGCGATAAATCGATCCCCGAGAGGTCGATTTCTACCCGCCGATTCAGGCGGGTAGTATAGACCTAGCCTCAGACTATCCTATGAAGAAACTCTCCTCACAACCAATGTAAGCAGCTTTCACAAACTATTTATCTGAACTGCATAGCTATATAATTTACCCAAATTTGGGAGAAGTAGAGTAGAAGATCAGCGATGACAACTTTTATAGCTGTGCCATCCTTGTACAACTCTTGTATCATCTGATATCAGCACAACTTCTATTTAAAAAAAATTAATTAGCTAAGTTACAGGGGGAAATGTTTTGGCTTTGGATGTCAGAAGAGATAGTAATACTCTTGGACTCTGCCATGCTGTGTACGTAAGCAACACGATTCACATAAAGATAATGAATGTACATACCGTGGGTTTTTCATCAGACATGGAGGCCAAAGGCTAAGTGCCTTCAGCAACAGAAGCGCAAGTATCTCTCTTCAGGAGTTAAAAACACGGAATATGTTACCCACATTAAATACACTAGATATGTACAAGTAAAGATGTATAGCAGCAAAGCTAATTAAAAAAATAATCCAGGAATAAACTGCACCGATTTATGTGACAGGAGCTGTTAAAGTCTCTATGGATGGAAGCAGCCATTAGTGCCACATTGCACACCCAGGCATAGGCGCTGGAACAATTTTTATAGTCGGGGTGCGGAAAGCCATTTAACACAACTGTAAACCCTGTATATGACGAAAACCACTTCAAACCCGAGAGTGCTGCCACACCCCCAGCACCGCACGTTCCAGCGCCTATGCACCTAGGAGGCTTCTCCCAACCTTTGAAAACAAAAGCTTCTCACACTCAGCTGTAAATCTAGAGGAGGAGGCAGAGAGAAAGAAAAGAGCTCAAACTGTATTGACCTGGGGAATAAATGGCAGTAAGGAAGCAGGTTGGAGCATGAAAATACATTGAAAGCGAGAGATTATGGATATATTAACAATCGACAATCAGCCACATTTAACTATTATGCTTATTCCCTTCCCCACATGCTTGGTCTGGTCTATTGAAGAAACTCTCATCACATGTGTTTTGACACTATGAAAGCACTTGGGGTATTAATGTAATGTAACGCTTTGACTGTAGGCAGCAGTTCACAGACTCTAAGGCCTGGTCTACACTAACCCCTCTGTTCGAACTAAGGTATGTCGACTTCAGCTACGTTATTCACGTATACCCCAAGTGCTCCCCCGTCGACTCCGCGTACTCCTCGCACCGAGCAGGATTACCGGAGTCGACGGGGAGCACTTCTGGGTTCGATTTATCGTGTCCAGACAAGACGCGATAAATCGAACCCAGAAGTGCGATTGCCTGCCGCCGAACCAGCGCGTAAGTATAGACAAGCCCTAAATTACAACTGGCACATTGCACAGTGTTTAAACAATTTGGGCCTTTCATTCTACTGTACTTTACTATAAATAGATCTGCATTATAACCAATGTAGTGTAAATAGGTTCCACTCTTGTTTTGGTTTTTAAATAAACACTGGGGCTTGTACTATCCTTTAATGCAAGTAGTTTTTACAACAATCCTTTTGTTTTTCTTTGTTAATTACCTGGGTACTTCACTCATGCGCACACACAGAGACATTCCCTGTTGTGAAAAGCTTATAGTCAAAGCTATTGTTTTATTTCTGTTCTCAGATTTCTCTTTTTAATACAGAAAGTTATGCAATACTGGGAAGGTAAAGATATCCTACAATGTCTGCAATAAAAAAAAAAAATTACAGTACTGCTAAACATTCAGTATTTTGCTTCAGCTTTTCCACCAATCCACAGACATGCCTGTCTGCTTGCAGTTTCACACCATAGTGTACGGATTTAATTTAGCAAAGGATGTCAGACTTGCTTAGTCAGAATTTGGTGAATACTGGTAAAAGGGTGAATGTGATTTAGATAGTAATTATTACAGTAAAGGAAAAAGTATCTAATTTAAGATTTCAAGGAGAAAAAAAATGAGAATTCTCCATTGCCCAAAGCAGTGCAACACTGTTACCATTCTGATTGAGTAGCGTCTTATACTTTGCCCCAGTGTAAATGAGTACACAAGGCATAAAGCAACCATAAAGGCAACGTCCAAACACGCTCTGAGAAATAAAGAATACACAGCAAAATGCTGAGAAATCATATGATGACCCGAACAAAATTAGCTTCTCTTAAAAATTATCAGTACATTTTTCCAAATGCATGGAGACTTGCAAACCTAAGGTGATATTAATGTTTTGCAACTGGTCATTACGACATCAGTTTCTCTATCAATTTTGAGATGCACCGCAACACTGAAATGGCCAATTGTGCTAACTCTCAATAATACTTTCCAAATATATCACACGTGAATACTCTCAAAATTGAAGATTTGGCATATCAAACCAGAACAAATTTAAGATTCAATAATTTAACTTAAAAAGCGAGATGACAGATCTCCAGGTCAGTAGTCCAAAAAACAGAATGGCAACTTTGACAAAGTCAAATAGTCCTCCTTGAAATGTGCCTATCTTGTGTCAGATTAGGGGTAGATTAAGAAAGTCTTATCCTATAAATACTTCAGTGTTTCTAGATAGTTAACAACCAAACCATGCCTAGACAGTGTAGGGATAATTGGATAGAGAGGACATTTTCACAGTTTTCCCATTTCAAGGCAAGTTTTATTTATTTATTTGGTCTCTTTCTTAAAATTTAATGCCACTGAGTGTTCAGCATTGTTTAATATGATGTTCTAAGTATTATCACTTATTATTGTAATTATCTGATTAAACCTATTACAGTGGGAAGCTAGAGGGGATGTCTACGTTTCTGTGTTATCCATGCATAATGCAAGTTGACAAGAACTACAGTTGAGGGGAGGAAAAAGAATGAGTGCTCTTTGACTAAACGCATTTTTTTATGACAGACAAGATTCGTTGGAATTGGTTTTTTTTTTGGCAGGGTCAAATCTCACTGTCCTGAGGTCACAGCTGACCAATTTGGTGGGGTTTAGGGAAGTCATCTATAATGGCATACCAGACCTGAAGTCTTCTGTGATGGAAACCACTCAAGTTATGTCTCCTTTCTATGGCACCAAGTGCCTCTACTAAAGGTGAAAGGTCTTGTAAAAAATTGTGTCTTTTTGTTATGTGATCTTTACATGTAATTATTTCAATAGGAAATAATGTACATCTTCATTGAAGCTTATATATTAAGGCCTACATTTTCAGAAGTGACACTTTAAATGACACTGATTGTCAGAAAGTGCTAAGCAGCTAAGGTCTGAAAATCAGGCCTCTGTAGTTTGTCTCAAATTGGGTACCAAAACTTCAGAAACTTTCTAATCACTAGTCACTTTTGAAAATTTAGGACTAAGGCTCTCAGTATTTCTGCAAATATGCCAGATTTCTGGGAATGTGAATATGAATCAATTACTTTGCAAAAATATTACATTCCAAGAGATGGCATCTGCTGGCTTCTTGAATTTTATTAAATATTGGAATATTTTATATTTATATGATTTGATACAATATACAGTACACCTCTACCCCGATATAAGGCTGTCCTCGGGAGCCAAAAAATCTTACCGTGTTAGAGGTGAAACTGCGTTATAGCGAACTTGCTTTGAGACGCTGGAGTGCGCAGCTCCGCCCTCCTCCCCCCCCCCAGAGCACTGCTTTACCGTGTTATATCCGAATTCGTGTTATATCGGGTCGCGTTATATCGGGGTAGAGGTGTATATTATAAACGATTTGATAGGTCAGGCTATGGTTCAGTTATAAACCCAACATGTTTTGATTTTATGTCTGATGAAAGCTTGTATGTTAGATGGTATACTATGTAATATTTTATTCCCTTATTCCCAATTTTGGGTATATAAAATATATAGCATAAAATACTTAAGAGCAATGAGAAATTAGCATAATAAATTGACATTGCGCCAAATCAGAATAGTTTTACCTGCCCATAAAAAATATGCAGTTTATTTCCTCAGGAAGAAAAAATAGCCTCAAAAAGCAATACAATATACAGTTACTTCAAAAAAATTAATACAGTAAACATCTACGTTCTCAAAGCAAAGCTACTGCCAAAAGCAGCACTCTGAGCACAGCTATTGTTCTCTGATGATGGGCGACCACTTGTAACGTCGATGTAAATTATCTACACCTACTGTTTGGACACAGCATGGGTTCATCCTGTGAACTGCATAGCACCTCAAATGTGGCCCTGCACATCTCATCAACAATCACCCATTCTTTATCCCCGCTATCAAATGTTGCTTAAAGGCACAGACAAGGCTCTGCAATCCCTGCAAAGTTTAGCCTCAGGTCAAAAAAAGTAGACCCTCTTTCACAACAGGAACTTGCAGACCTCTAGGTCAGATGCATTTTTTTTTCTCCTTCCATTATATCTCAAGAAAGTAGCAAAATCATTATTGACTCAAAAAAATCAAGTCAAACTCTATGTTATCAAAAGACCACCATGTAAAAAAATAAGAATTCTCAAAAGTGATCAAAAAGATGTAATATTAAAAATCTTGCCAGCCTAGAAAAAAGGAAATGTGATAGCTACATTTAAATTATGGAAGGTGGTTTTGTATGTGTGATTTTGAACTACAAGCCTTTGTAACTGAACATTTTTGATAGTTTAACTTGTTTTGGTCTGTTCCTGGGTAAGTAAATGGGATTGACATCTAAGATCTGGACAGAACTTGGGTTCAGTCTAGTTAAATACCTCTCACATTTAACTGTGAAGGTAGGGATTAGCTTCTGAGATAGAACAGAAAACTTGTCCTGTGAGAAGAAAGAGAAAAGTAAAGTTTCTTATCTGTGCAGTAATGGGAGTTCAAGTCCATATTCATATCCCACTAATGATGTGCATACACCCTGGCAATATTGAGAGTCTTTTGGCCAGCAGTGTCCATTATGGGTATGCATGCATCCTAAGTGTGCTTGGGCCCTAGGTCGAGAGAATAAAAAGGCAGTTTGCCAACCATGATTCAGTTTCCTCCCCACCACAGAATCTTGATAAGCAAAAGACTAGAAGGTAGAGAGAATGGACGGTGGGTTGTGGAATGTGCATATGGAGAACACTTCAAAGAAGTCCAGCTATTGTTCAGGTAAGTAACTTTCCTTTCTCCGAGTGATTGTCCATGGGTACATTCCACTAATGGTGACTCCCATGCAGCAGGCTGATACAGTAGAGATGTAAAAAGCAACAGAGTCCTGTGGCACCTTATAGACTAACCGATGTATTGGAGAATAAGCTTTCGTGGGTGAATACCCACTTCGTCAGATGCATGTAATGGAAATTTTTATACCTGCCTCTGGACATTTCCATTACATGCGTCTGACGAAGTGGGAATTCACCCACGAAAGCTTATGCTCCAATACATCTGTTAGTCTATACGGTGCCAAAGGATTCTTTGTTGCTTTTTACAGCTCCAGACTAACACAGCTACTCCTCTGATACAGTAGAGATGGAAGTTCTTATTTTTAAGAAAATAAAAGATTGCAAATAGCCTTCCTAAATGCAGCATCCGATATTGACACTTCAGTAACAGCATTATGTCTCAAATGTAGGCACAGCATTATGTCTCAAATGTAGGCGACTGCTTTACATATGTCCTAAATACACAGGTTCTTCAGTGTTGCTGCTGAGGGTTCATGAGTTCTGGTGGAGTGAGCTCAGAGTAGTAAGAGAAACAGCTTTGGTCACTTCATCACAGATTCTCACAGTCCAATAATCATCAATAGTCTCTGAGATGACATGAGTCTGACTTATCTTCTTCACGAGGGAGAGGAGTCTGAGTGAAAATCTGAAAAGCTTAGTTATTTGCAAATAAAATGCCAGGGCATATCTGACATCTATGGTAAGCAGCATAGCCTCTGTTTTGAAAAGGTGAGGCTTAGAGGAAAAAATATAGGTGGGTGAATTTGCTGGTTTAGATTAAACTCTTTAATGACCTTTGGCAAAAAACTAAAGACTTGTCCTAAGACACTTTGTCTGGATAAAAAAATAGTATAAGGAGAGTCAGCAATTAATGCTTGTTTTTTTATTGCAAGGAGGGCAGGAGAAATCTATGTTTTCACTGATAAGTATAACAATGAACAGATCACCGTTGGCAAAAAGGATGAGCTCACCAGAGCCAAGAGAACTAAGTTATGGTCCTCTGGTGAAATTGGTTCTTTAACAGGTGGAAGAACTTTAACAAGACATTTCAAAAACCCAATCACAGCTGAGTAAGAAAACAAACAAACGTGTGTTCATGTACTAGAGGCTGTTGTGCAGAACTTGAAGCCAGATGAATCCTGACTGAGCTAAGTGACAGGTTCAACTATTTCAAGTCAAGCAGGTAGTCCAAGATTTCTGGATCGTCTTGCGGATTCAGTACTCTGGGTACATCAGGAAGAAAACTTTGTCTATTTCACCAGGTACATCTACCTTGTAGAATCTTTCTACTGTTCACTAAGAGAGTCTGGACAGTTGAGGAGGAGGACTGCTCTACATTCAACATTCATTCAGTAACCAAGCCATGAGATGAAGGGGCTTCAGTTCTGGATGCAGGAGTTTCCCTTCATTTTGTGACAGTAGATCCAGTAGCAGAGGCAAGGTCTTTGGCTGGAGATGGAAGCATTCAGTATGTCTCGGAACTGAAACGGTCTCAATCATGCTTGTGCTAACAATATCAATTTGATCAAGTCCTGTCTGATCTTGCAGAGTGACTTCGTGAACTTAGAGTTTATGAAAGATACCCAATTGACAACCTTGGAAAATGAGATCTCTACAATATTTAGCTTGATCATAGTGCTTTAATCCAGAGATGTCAAAATGTTTTACAAAGGAAGGCAAGCACACATCATTCCCATTTTACAGATGAGGAAACTGACCCATCAATTGTAAAGTGCCTTGCTTAAGATCACACAGAATGTCAATGGCACAGCTTGGAATAAAATGTAGCTAACTTCTAGTCAAGTGACTTCTCTAGACCATGATGCATTTAAATAGATGGATAACCAAGATAGCACAAACAATGGCATCGCAAGCTTCCACACTCCCACTTCTGCCAATATGCTTCAATCCTGAAGTACAACCACCACTGCTAGGAATTGGAGGCTAATCTACATCATGCCTATTCAAATATGCCTCTACTGAAATGGCAAAGAAAAGTATCAATTAGTGCCACTTTGGGGTATTGGTTTTGGGATGTGGATACCTGGCCCACCAAAAAAAAAAAGTTGAATTGGGTCCTCCACATTAACACATATAGGGTAGCCAAAAGCTATCACATAGCAACACTTTCAGTCACTACAGATATAGGCCAAACACAAACTGATGACTTAGAAATGGAAGCCTCCACATGTAACAGAGATCATCATCTATTAAGTTCGATAGTATTTTCCTATTCTGAAGGCATTATATGTTTGTATAGAACAATAATTTTCATTAGCTCTTTACACAGATGTATATTTGGAAAATATATAGTGGTCCCTGCTCTAAAGACCTTACAATCTTTACAACATAGCACATGATGACAAAGGAAGGAGGTAGGGAAAGGAAAGACAAGGGTTAAAAACAAGAATAAAATGAGGGACTGAATTATATACAATAGAACGTGAGTTAAACACCTTGGGAATGGAGGTTGTTCGTAACTCTGAACAAAAATGTTATGGTTGTTTTTTCAAAATTTTACAACTGAACATTGACTTAACACAGCTTTGAAATTTTATTGTGCAGAAGAAAAATGCTGCTTTTAACCATCTTAATTTAAATTAAACAAGCACAGAAACAGTTTCCTTACTTGGTTAAAAAAAAATTTAACTTTCCCTTAATTTTTTTCTGTAGTTTATATTGAACATGGTATTGTACTGTATTTGGGGTTTTTTGGGGGGTGGGAGTGGGGGATCTCTGCTGCTGTCTGCTTCCATACTTCTAGTTCCAAATGAGGTATGTGGTTGACTGGTCAGTTCATAATACTGGTGTTTGTAACTCTGAGGTTCTATTGTAAATTCTAACATTCAACTGGAGACTAATATAGGCTGGAGAAAGAACAAAGGAAACAGCATGATGTTTCAAGTCAATGATGAAAAGCAAGGCATTTTGAGGAAGGATTGGAAAATGAGGTCAAGGATGTTCAGTGTATAGAAGGAAATTGTTCCAGGCAGCATGAAAACGCATGCATGAAAAATGGTATGAAGGCAAGAGTCATAGTAGCTACCAAACAGAGCAACAAGGCAAGAAGAATAGGGAACAAGAGGACGGGCGATGAAAGATGTTAGCAGGCAGTGTGTTGTACAGAACCTTAAAAGTGAGGAGAGATTTGACCTTTATGCAGAAAGATACAGGGAATCGTGAAAGGAATTGAAGGTGTATTTCTCAATGTTAGAAACGTTGAAGAGTTAGCAAGAGTTGAGGTCAAAGGAAAAAGCTTGTTTCGGCAGTCCAGTCAAGACAGAGTATGAATCAAAGGTTTGGCAGCAGAAAAGCAGAGGCAGAAGTGATGGAATTTACTGAAAGAGCCTGTATATAGAATTTTGCTTGTAGAATCAAGAGATGTTCTCAAGGGTACTCTTGCTACTTGCAAGCAATCTAACTGGAAATATGGGACTCAACTTATGGTGCAACAAAAACCTTCAGCTAGGTCTATAAGGTAAAAGAAAGATAATGAAACCAGACTTCAAGCTAAGTATATGTACATCCTAGCTTCAAGTTAGTTTTCCTTGTCTATTTGGCCAAGGATTGTGTGCTCCATCACAAGGGAATTTTGACACTCTGGATCCTGTATGTTTTGTTTTAAAGATATACATTTCAGTCAAAAACCTGCTTGCACTACATTCAAAATAAAGGTATCCTTTGATAGAGCTGGTAAAAACTATGTACATGCTTCTTATTCATAATATTAAAGGCCACAGATCTAGGATGAGATTTTATCCACAATGTGTAACCAACATCAAGTTGAAAATCTTGGTCATAACTACCACCCAGTAAGTGGATGACTAGTATTACTAATTTCAGCTGCATGGTTGTATCCAGTGAACCCATAAATGGGTACGGACCAATAGGTGGGATGACTATACAAACCATTAATTAGAGCAAGCAACTGGAAAGTCAGGGAAGTACACAAACCCATCTTTGGGTGATAGTGGGGAACAGGGGACACGACATATTTGGTCAGGCTGCAAGGAGAACGTATTGTCCCTGGAAGGGAAATGGGTAGGGGAGGAAAGCCCCTCACCCGAAATGCCTGCCCCAGCCTCATCAGGTCACTGAAATGTTGCTGGCTAGGCTAAGGAAGGGTATACACTGCTCCCAGAGGGAGCAAGAAGCGACAGGAGAAGAGCACATTCTGGATTCATCAGCCTCCCTCAGGTTCACTGCATCCCATTGGACAGTCAAGGGAGGAGGGTGGTAGCTGATTGGGGGGGGGGGGCAGAAGAGAGACATCCAAACCAAACAATTTAAACCTTTCCCCATCCTGCTTGAGCCTCTTTCCTCTTCAAGCTGCTCCACCATCCCTGCCTGTAGTTGAACACACTCAGCTGTGTTTCCAGGATGGTGTGGGTCTGACTGAGCACATGCTTTTTGGGTATCAGGAAATAATTTTTCCTGGTGGGCCAAACTGGCTGAGGTACCACAGGTTCTCTCTCTTTTCTCACAGTATTGTGTAGGCAATTGGGATAATGAAGATCATGATTTAGAAATCTAACATTAAAAGAAAATATAGGAATGTGTAGTTTGTCGCAACTTGCAGCTGGCTTCCATTATAGCTAACAGCCAGTTCCCAGAAATAGATGCTTGGAAAAGAGATAACTAAGGTAGGATATGATAGAGGTCTACAAAATCATGACTGGTGTAGACAAAGTAAATAAGGAAGTGTTATTTATTCTCATAACACAAGAACTAGGGGTCACCCAAAGAAATTAATGGGCAGTAGGTTTAAAACAAACAAAAGGAAGTATTCCTTCCCACAACACACAGTCAACCTGTGGGACTCTTTGCCAGAGTATGTTGTGAAGGCCAAGACTGTAACAGGGTTCAACAAAGAACTAGATATGTTCATGGAGGATAGGTCCAACAATGGCTATTAGCTAGTATGGGCAGGGATGGTGTCCCTACCTTCTGTTTGCCAGAAGCTGAGATTGGGTGCTGGGATGGATCACTTGATGATTACCTGTTCTATTAATTCCCTCTGGGGTACCAGGCATTGGCCACTATCAGAAGACAGGATACTGGGCTAGATGGACCTTAGGTCTGACCCAGTATGGCCATTCTTATGAGATTTAGGATTTTAGCTGGGAGATCTGTCTCTGTAAGGAGAACGGCATGCCTGAAGTCTTTGCAGATACAGGTCCCCCACAGACTTTGGCATTCTCAACTCTTTAGAATAATTACTCACACCTCCCTTGTTGAAACGGATCTTTTAATGGCCCACAGCTGGGCAGATGTTACCAGTACCAGTGAGAATTTGGACACCAATATGCTTAATGCTCAATCATTTATTTGAAAGAATCACATGAGCAGTTAAAGTTACATAGTATACACTCTTTCCAATAAGTCTTAGCTCCCCAAGCATAATCCCTCAGTAACTATGTTAGGTCTACACAGTATCCTGATTAGCAAACAAAGCAGGCATATCTACTAGCTCTAGCTGCAGACTACTTCTTTCTTTTCCATCTCAGGCACTTGGTCTGTCCCTCAAAGCAGGGCCTTGGTTATCCTGACAACCTCTGATTGTAAAGTCCCACGAGCCGGGGTCTCAGTTACCTCGACAACTTCTGTCTCTCAGTCTTGAACCTCTTTGGATGTTAATTGGGGAACTACTCTGACATTTACTTTGCTTAGCATTTATATACCTTTTTGTTCTCAAAAGGAGTCACAGGTTCCAGAAATATGCCTCGTAGGCATTTATTATTGGTATATTCTAATTAATATTTTGGAAGGAGGTGCTACAGAACAGACCCAGACCAAAGCTCAATCAACATTTACCCTCTCATCAATCGTTCACTTAAGCTCTTATGTGATACCATGCAGAGGGGTCACTTTGGCCCATGTCAGCCTGTTCCAAGCCCACTGATCGCATGATTTTGTGTGTTTTTTTTTACCTTGTGGGCTGATCCCCCTTGGCTGATATTCCAAAGTTCGATGTTGAAACATACATGTCCATTAAGCCACTGTTAACTATTCCAGTGCAATTTCAGCACCTCCAGTAGTTTTCCACTCCATCTATCTAATGCTAAGAGAATCCTGCTCCCAGACTCCTCTAGCAAGTTCAGGCATACCAAGCCATGCTTGCCACATTTATCCCTATCAATCACAGCAATTCATAATAATTTGGCAATGTCTCAACATCCCTTACTGTAGACAGTGGAATAAAAACAAAATACTCCACATTTACCCCCTGTTCTGGTCTTACATGCAGAAGCAGCAAGCATAGGTTTGATAGCTATGCTTTGGCATTAGCGTCAATCTCAATTAATAGACAGGAGTATTAATTCCCATACCCACTAAACTCAACCCAGATTGCCATTACTTACTTTAGTCAAATGTGAAGCCTCATGCAACAGTAAATGAAGACAACCCAGCAAGAAGCAAAGCATCACCCCTCCCCATCTCACAAAGACCCCTGTGACTCTATACATCTCATTTAGCATGTCTAGAATTGGTCTAGTCTAACCTATGAGCTTTCACTCTTCAGCCATTTCTGCCTTAAACTAAAAGCAGTTAGTGGGCATATCTTCAGTAGGGACACTCTTAGCCACCAATCTGCTTTCACACTTCCTTACATAACAAAGTTGATGGCTTTTCATAATTAACTCAACTATCATTAGTCATCGCTTTGGCAACGCAAAGCATTTTGTTTTACAAGGCTGTAAACATTTCCAGTAAAAAACTACCATTTTATGAGCACTGCCCCCTTAAGCAGTTAGCTTGTGGTGTGGGTGAAGGTGGATTACAGAGAGGGAAGGGAGTGGGTCGAGTGAGAGGAGAGTTGGTCACTTCATTTATTTACCTAATCTGCTTGGCTATTGCTGGCCAAGTTTGCTCTTGGAACAATGAGAAAGGCCAATTAATTTATCAATCTGTACTCCTCTCTGCCATAACATATTTTCCTCTTGCCAACAAAAAATGTGTCCATTATCAGCCAGGTCCCTGTCCTCCCAGGCAGCTCGTGCAGCTGTATAATTACACTTCTTCCCTTGACAACTTGCATGATTGTTTTCCTAACAGTATATTACTTCGTTAGTACTTTCCAATATACGTTATTTTTAAACTGTCACTTTTGCCCAACTCATCCCAATTCGCACTCGTCTGTTTATCATAACAATCATTAATAACTGTCACTCCACGCCATCAATTTAACGAACTCACTCCCTCATTAGCATGTGCTAGCATTTGTTCCATAGAAAGCCTGATTATTTTCTACAACAGGCCAAGCCAATTACTTTAGTGAAATGGAATCACATTAATCAAAACTTAACAAGGTGGCAAATTTAAAGATATCAGATTGCAAAAGACAGCATAACTAATATGTCAATGTCAGAGGTACTATGTAGGTATGCAGCAGCTGTACTAAATATATCTCTTCACGGAGGCCACATGAATTTTGACGTTTCATATGATCTGACAACTACCAAAGTGATATGAGAAAGCTAGAGGCTGGGCTGAACTGCTCCCGATGACTTTTGTAGATTCTGGCAAGGACAGCACAGAAAGGAAGGGGGGGGGGGGGGGGGAAGAGAAAAGAAAATGGTGACCATGTAATATCTATGGTGTCTGGCAGACAGCAGTTCAACACATCCCTGTATGCCAAGACATTTTCTTTTACACTTTAAATGATGATACTCATCAATCACAGCCTGACAGCTGCGTCAGAACCAGCTGCACACATGCAAAGCCCAGCAGTCTAAAATATGCTGACAACTAACAGAAATACATATAACATGTTTCTTTCCATCTATATTGCATGGAGAGGGTAGAAACATTCTTAATATAGTGGTGGATTTTTTAAAAATAAACATAAAAGTTTGTGTGTCAACTGTTACCGCTTGAAACTCTTTTTATGTTAAGCAACCACACACCTGTATCCTCAATCCTCACACTACTCACTGGCTCAGCTATTTTAAAATACCCTGTTCTTGATACACCAGCAGAAGGTAAACACTCAACATTAGTCTCTACTGGTTTGGACAGGAAATTACAGCTTTATTGAACACACCTGAATGCTCTCTAGTTTTTCCATACAAAGAGTGGCAAATACTCATGGCTAATATTTATTATTTTATTTAATTATTATTTTAAAGTGGGACAAAGAATCCTAGAGCTTATAAGTTCTGCTATATAATATTATTAGGCTCGGTTATATCATGCAGTTCATGAAATTGTGCTATGATTCATTTTTACAACTTAAATAGCTATTTGGTTGGGTTGCCAGGTTGAACATGATAAATGTATATGATAAAAAAGAACAAAGAGAAGGGCCAGTGCTTGTAAACCTACATTAGTCAGGGTCTTAACCCATTCTACTCCGAATTGCTGGCATTTTAAAATTCATCCTGATCAAGTTTGCTCACTTCATCCTGTAACATCATGTTAAAGATTTAGATTTTCATTAATCGTAGAAGTTACAATAACATACTAAGTTTTTTTTTAAATCTCCCATCACGATCACACACACACACACACACACACACACACACACACACACACACACACACACAAAACAAAACACCCCAAAAGTTTTTATAGGCCATGCATTTTTAGAGTCAGTCCCCAACTTTACCATGAAACTTGAGGAATTGTTTCAGATTCAAAATAAAAAAATTCACTTCTCTGTACCATATGATATACCTATAAATCTTAATTTCTCAGCTGATATTTTTGAATGAGTTTGCTATCTAAAATGTCTAGACATTTAGGTTTCTCTCTCGAACACATATTGTGGACCTTATGAACATATCTGTGCCATAATATATACATATGCTATACTGTGGTTAAATTGTAGTTTAATGCGATTGAAGCACAAAACATCTGTCAATTCCTATTATAACCGAAGTTTTAACTGTGTAAGATTAATCAAGACACACCAGTCACCAATAGCAATACAACTATTATCTCTGATCAATTAGCATCACATAATTCACAAAATTGAATGCAACCTCATGATAGACTTCAAATTTATTTTGACTAATGTAACCAAAACTATTGTCTTCTAACAATGAAATGTTCTTCTATGTTTTAATTAAAAATATGTATTACAATAGGAATACAAATAAGCACACAAACTAATGAAGTATCTCTCACCAGCACACCTGAGAACAATCTATGCTACCTGAGAATTTCAGATTTTGGACAACCTATATGCATCACATTTATTTATATAGCACCTTCCGCCCCAAATAACTTCAAAAGATACAACTCACTGAAAACACTTCACCCACCAATGAAATGCAGCTACTTCTGGGAAGGAACAAGCAGCTATTTCACAGTGCAAGACATCATTACTAATGGTTTAGGACACAGAGAAATATTTAGCACTAAAACTGCAAGGCAAGTTTGGGTTAGTAAAATGCAGTTACTGACCTTAAAGTACGCCCTTGTCCATGATACCAGGACTTAACACTCCAAATGTTAAAGGTGAGATCTTTTCAAAGGCACAAATGTCAGTTAGGCACCTAAATCTTTAACATTAGCCTCCCACATAATAGAAACCTAGATGCCTAACCTTAAACTCTCACTCTAAAATTAAATACCACTCTAATAAAGCTTTCTTACAGCACCCAGTTTCTTCTGTTATAGTGCCAACAGGACACCAAACGGAATCTGCCCAAGATTGGGTAAGAGCAGTAATTACAAATGTTGTAATTACCAGTGTTAATATGCTTGATAGAACATTACATGTAAACACAGTGAAGACTAAATTTAAAATGGAGTGAAGCCACAAGAATTCTGCTCAACTTCACTATGCCTGGATAAAAACAAAGTTGAAACACTAGGTAGTGGGTATTAGCAGTACTACAGTCACACATCTAGAAGAGATTTCATCCAGATACTCAATATGCTTTATAACCAAGAATTAAGCCTCAACACTATTGCGAAGTAGATTATAGCCATTGTTCAGGTAGAGAAACTGAGGCACAGAGGTTAAGAAGACAACATGAAGTCACAGTGAATCATTAGCAGATGCAGGAATAGAAGCAACAAGCCGAGGCCCCCAGAATCCTACTCTAACCAATGGATAATGTTCCCTCCCTACCTATTAGGCAGGCTGCAAGAGGTCCCCCCAAAGAACTGTTTTTATGAAGCTTTCATTTTGGTCAATTGGTGATGGTTAGTGCAATAACTAACTATAACTATAACTATATATATATTTTTATTTTATTTTATTTTATTTTACCTCTCCTTTCCCGCACAATACAATGCACATCTGTATGGAATAAAATGAAGTTTAAAACCATTGTTAGTTCAAAATGTAATCCTATATTAGTGCACGGGATCAATTGACTTTGTTTCTTCTTATAAATGTTGATTCTGAATTGAAAGTGCTATATTAATTTGATTACTGCTAGCAGACGTAACCCCTAATATCAAGTGATACATTTCATAGAATTTTTTTCTTGTCTTGGTCTTTCATACAACATAATTTTCAAAAAGACTAATTTATCCATCTGGTCTTTGTAATGTTTCTCACTTTGTTATGAATAATAATCTGCGTAATATAGCTGACTTGAAACATATTTTTGTCTAACGCTTGTGATGATAAACCTGCTAATTAGCAAAGTTCTTTACCAAAGATTATGCTAAACCTGTCACTGTCCACTCCTGTGTTTCAGCCACAAATGCAGTATTAACAGTAAGTGTCCTTTTAAAATTTACACTATATAACAGCATTCTTGAACTACTGTGTGCTGCATACTGTGTCTAAGATTAATCCCTCAGGAGTTTTTTATTTCCTATTCTGCCTATCTTTCATCTTCACCCCAGACTAAGCAGATGGATGTGAATTCAAAGTTTTCTGATCTTTAGCACAAGTTATGGAGGGTTATCTTTGGCTGTATATCTTTCTGCTGGCAGCACTCCCTTGGTGATGAAGGATTAACCACCACAGCTGTCTCTTCCCAGAATGATGCAGTGCAGCGCTCCTCAACACGACAGCATCACTTAATCTTAATGTCCGCTCTTCCAGCGCAGCCGCGCAGGACAAAGCCAATCAACATCAGATGCCACCAAGATGGACCTACTGCTTGGCCCTGGAGTCTTTCACCCTCATACACCTATTAATCAACATCATCCAGCCCAATCCCAGAGTTCACTTCTCTCAAACCACAGTTAAACTAAACTAGGGTTTATGTTAACAGTCTCAGGCATATAAAAATATATTTGTAGAGCAAGCATGCATATGCAAAACCATAATACACGTTCAAATTATTGTTTGTTTAGCACGGTTCATCTGGATAAGCTTTAGGTCTATCAAGTTTTAAAAGTTAATGATATTTGTCTGAATTCCTAATTTGGGTAATTTGCTTTTTTTAAGCAAAGAAAGCTACCACATCTTTTATCACTGACTACCTCATGCCTGGAAAGGCTTAAGAGGACATAACTACTGCATCGTAGGCTGTGAAATTTTTATTAGGAACTGCACCAGCCCACAAATAGTAAATACATCTTTATATTGCTGAAAATTGCTTGGTCTCAAATCACATACTTTCACAACAGTATATTATCTTGTCAAGACTTATTTTTGCAACTTTAAAACTTACCATATGCAGACTGTTTAGTCCTCTCTTTTTTCCCCTGGCTGCACAGCAATTATAATATAGTACCTTCTTTTTTATATATATTATATATAAAGGCTAGCAAAGTTTTCAAAAGCAAATGCAATAAAACAGTAAATTATAGATAGAGTTTACTAAACAAATGCAACCTAGTTAAATTTAGAAAAATCTTCACTTTTGCTTACATTTGCAATTTTACTGCTGAACTACTGGTATTTCTTACTTATGCAACATTAAAATGTATAAGAAATCCTCTTGTGTGCTATATGCAGCAACTACTCTTGATTTATAATACCCAATTTAGAAAAAAAAAACCACAACTAAACCTGATTTAAATCACAGATTATTCTGTAAAACACAAGCAAGGAACTATTCCAAATCCTAAATGTAATTTAAACATATTTATATTTTACAGTGATATATTTTCCCCATTCTTTGTCTTACTACTGTAAACTTTCTGTAATTATATAAGCAATTTCCCTGAGGTCACAACATTGATCACAGTTATATATTGCTCAAGTATTACAAAACACAGCTACCAGTAAAATATTGCTGGACATCACTTATTTTGTATATAAAAAAAAAACGCAAAAAACTGAGGTGCATAAGCGGCAAATTTTGCAATAAAGTCTTTTCAATAGATTAGTCATTTCCTGGCTACCTCACCCTTTGTTGATTATTGTTAGTTCCACCCAAAAGAGTTCTTGTATTTTCACACAGGAAAATTTCTAAGAAATAGAATAGCGTGAGAGTTAAAACATAGGAAATAACTTAAATGGCAGCAAAAAACTTTGCCAAAACATCACATCCATTTATATTATTCTTTACCTGCACTGAGATCATACTATCTTTGTTCCCTTAGAAACTGTCACTGTGGCCAGGGGCTCACAGTATTAAAATATCCCACTGGAGCTCAGCTCAATTTTTAATGCTTCTGGTTAAGCTGGAGTTCTCACACACTTAATGAGAGGCGAGTTCGTAGCTCTCAATGCACTATGCAAATAGACGTTATTTAGGAGCAGTTAGTGTTGGCATGTTACTTAGCTGAGCTGATGCACTAGTCACTGTACGTTTGTTAACAAATGCAAGACTCCCCTTTGCGCAGATGCTTATAAAAAGAGATGACCGGGAAATGCAGAGGTGAAAATAGGGAGAGGCTGCAAAAACGATACGCATTTAACAGGGTTTCACCAAGAGCTGTAATAAAGGGTGGAAAGAAGCCATTCACTGGACTCAGCATACACTTCAGGAGTAGGAGATCATACAGCCTTCAGCATTTGTTTTGGAGTTAATCTCAAAACAGCGTTTCCCAAACCGTATTTTACAACCCCAGAGTAGGTTTGGGGAGATTGCAAGAGGTTACGAAAAAATGTAACATTTTACTAAAAGAATTAATTTAAAAAACGGATAAAACATGGTTACTCACAAGCCCCATCATAGCAAATGCCTTTAAGACCACCATATTATTGTAACCCAAGAACTCTAGCTAGTTAATTGTGGCTTATAGCAGAATGTGACTATCTGCAGCAAGCTGCTAGAGCCCCTGGTCATGATTTTCTGATGTGCAATATGATGCCTTTGGGGACACAGATACAAAATTCCATCAATGAAAGATACGCATGAGAATTTTTTCTCAAAGAAAATTGGAATTCTTGCAAAATCAAGATGGCTTGATTGCTCAAACCAGCAGTGTCAACATGAATACGCTTCTGATATCGTATTTGGCATCTCTACAAATCACACACTGGGCAAGGTGCATACTTTGCAGAAAATCAGATCTTACTCTGTGCAAGAGACATGGTTTCAATAGTTATTAGGGCCTGAAGCAGCTACCAATTGAACTGTGCATGTCAGATAGTGCATGCCGTTTCATAATGTATTAGTGATCTGGGTGAGAACATCCACCAGCAACTGCTTTTAAAAATTCAGGAGAAGCAACTAATTGGCCGTTCAACTTGATGAGTCAACCAGTGTCTGAATGCTACACCGCTTCCAGAGTTGGTCAAGTTTTTAGAAAGAAAACTTGCTCCTTTGTAAAGCTATGACCAATCACACAGAAGGAGAATGCTTATGCAAGATGTTTTAGAAAGCACTCAGATTTCCAGATTCATTGTGAGTGATGTACTACAACCTGCATAGATGATAACAGGGCACTAATAAGAAAGCATAGTAGCCTGGTCTCATGGATCCAAAATATAAGAACTATTGCTTCATGGCTTCACTTACGTGTATTATCACACTTTTGCTGCTAAGTAAGTTCTTCACAAAAAAGTCTACTTTACTGAAGGCATCCAATAAATTCTCGACTTTGGACTCTGCCATACAACGACATAGGCCCCCTGCACCAGCAACTGTCTTCACACTGCAATGTGGTGGTTGTCATAGGTGAAGTGTTGGCACCTCTCTTCAAGCAAGGCAGTGAAGTGATTTTGGGTGCCATTTACTGCCTTTCTGATATCCTTAGGCACCTAAATGAAATGGACTCTTCTCTTCAGGGATGGAGCTTAGCTGGTTCCTGGAGCCGGCCCTGCCCTCAGTTGCTGTGAGAGAGGCCTGCACACCCCTTTTTGACTGATGTAAGGAACACCACCAACCAGGAAGGAGCCAAAGATCTGGTTTCAACAGCTGGAAATGAGGCGTACACACCTGCAATTATGGTCAATAGATATCTAACTTCTATGAACAGGGCTCTAGCTGCCATTCATGAAAGCCTATCTTAGAATCGCTAGCCTATACAATATGTTTCAAGGAAAAAATTGTGTATGTTCATGGGGTGCAATGGAGATAGAAGGAAGACAAACTACGGAGAATGCCCAAAGGGTATGTAGGTTGGATTGCTCCCATAATGAAAAGGGTGGCCACACAAGTTTGTGCTTGAGTTCACACCATTGTAGTAGTAATTGCTGATCAAATTGATTAGTGCATAACAGGTACTTTTTTGAAAATGTTACCTACGTCACTAACGGTTAAAGTGCTTAAAACATTAAGTAAATCCCAGCCTGAACACTGAATTTGTTTAAACTCACACAAGATAGTACACTGCCTTCTAAATGACAATATCTGGTTGGTGCCTCTCTTAGCCAGAGCTGTATCATTGCCCTAGTACAGCATTTGAATGCATTGTCTTTTAGATGAGATATCAAATCAAAATCCAGGCCATTTGTGGCTGTTCAAGTGTCTAGGAGGGGTACTTTTTGGTAATGTTAGGGATTTTTTAACTCTAGTGACCTGGACAAACTCCAACTTGGGTAGTTATGCATTTACTCCATAATCCTATAAGCTTCCAATTGCAGACAACTTTCACCACTTTTTGTTCTCAGGGGCTCCAGCACCAACCTCTAAGCTGCTTATTGCTGTCTCAAACACAGAGAAAACACAACTTTGTACAATCAGTAAAACTGCAAAAAGCAAGTTTGCATCCATCTTAATTAATATAAAATATTATCATTAATAAAGGAAATAAAGGCAGGCAGTTGCAACCTGCTGTGGCCAGCAGCAAAAATAAGTGTCATGAGGCATCTGCTGAATGTATCTTCCAGTTTTCAAGGACCACCTACCACAAAACCATACTGGGAAAGTCTCCTTTAAAAAGAGTAATCCCACACTGGGTAGAAATTCAGTGAGCAGTCAGAAAGCAGGGAGGACTTAGCCAAAAGGGGGCTGAATTCCCCCATCTCTCTGGGGACATTGGAGCTGGGTGAAAGCTTAAACTGGAAACTTGTGTGTCACAGGAGAGAGATGACACCCAACTCTGTCTTTATTGTGTTCGACTCAGATAATGCATCAGCGGCCTTAACCCATGTCCAGTGAATACTGGGATATTGATGAAAGCCAGCTGGATGAAGATCAATCCAAACATGGTTGCTGTGATAACGATAGGTTAGGGGAAGCAGCCTTAGGAGATGGCAGGGATAATTTCAACCCCTCTATTTGAGGGTGCTGCCCACCATGGGTAACTTGGTTTTGCAACCTCAGGGAGTTTTATCGGTGGGGAAGGAGCGTGGAGAGTGGTGATTAGACTTCCCCCAGCATTTGTTTTATGATCCTAGTAAATAGAGCAGGAATATTTTTCCAGCTGTTCTAGGAACCAGGGTTGACCAGTGGGAGCCCCTAGTCATTACTGACTAACAGGTACCAAAACACCACCCAAAGGGGCATGGTCCACTCCTCAATCTCCTCCATTACTTTTATTTGTTTGTCCTGTTTTCAGGGGATGAGAGGGGTTCATTTGTTTCTTCTTTGTTTTCCTTTCTCCTTTGTAAAAAGGTGTTACATATTTGTTTCATCTGAGCCACTACTGCATGACACTATGTCTTATACACCAGTTAACACATCTAATTAAACTGTTCTTCTCCTACCATGGCACAAACTCAGGATAACACTTTTCTAAGGCAGCCCAACTGTAATCCAGAAATGGCACAAGTTCAGGCTAACCTGGTAGGATGCTTCTATTAGCATACCTTTTCCTATGTTGTAAAATTCCTTACCTACTTTTCCACTGCTTATTTAAATTTAAGTCCTAATTTAAGGTTTTATTTAAAGTGTATCCTGTGTATGTTACACCTTCAGTGCAGGGCAAAAAGTTTTCCTGCCAGGCCAATGCTCAAACCACTGAGCTATCCCTCCCAAAGAAAGAAAGAAAGAAAGAAAGAAAGAAAGAAAGAAAGAAAGAAAGAAAGAAAGAAAGAAAGAAAGAAAGAAAGAAAGAAAGAAAGCAAAAGATTAGTTGTGCAAACAAAACTAAGAGCCTCAACATTTTGATGCTGCAGTTTAATCCAAACTATCTTACTTTTGACTCCCGTACACCTATTATGTTCCTCATACTCCAATTCACATGAACATGTAATACCATCATTTCAAGGCAAAGTCTCAAGAAGAAATTAAAGCCTTGATCTTGCAAAGATTTATCCATGTGTTTAATTCCAATGGAACTATTCAAAGTGTGTGAAGATTAGCATGTACATAAATCTTTATAGAATCAGGGCCTAAATGGTATTTAAGATTAACAGAAATTACTGTCCACTCCCACAACACACTTATTATGAGGTGGCATGCTTACAAAAAACAAGCTTGCTATTACTCTGCAAGTAGTCCACTTACTTCCAACTTCCCTGTCAGTAAGACTACGCATAGTAGCAAGAACTAGTCCTGGTAGATGTTTGCAGGATCAGGTGCTTAGCCACTAACATATTGAAGAGACAATATGAGATTACGGAGTCTAGAAATGGTACTTTAAATCATGTGTGTTAATTTTAATATTAAAACAAATAATCAAGAGTAGGTTAAGAAAAAAGTTAAATTAATATGCAAGATTATACAGCACTAATCTTGTTTTACAAAATTATTATTTGTGTATTGTTGACACTGAAATAACACTGGCAGCTGTGTTTTTGTTCAAGTTTTTAAGCACACACCTTTCAGATTTGACAGCTTTTGCAGCAGTCCAACACATTCCAAAATTGTGACACCAAAAGAAAGTGAAAGTCAGCTACAGAAGGAAACCATCACCACAAAAAAGAAAAAAAAATGGTAGCCCCCTTATGACACCCACTTGGCACACATGTAGGCCAAGTCTGACACCTCATCAGCTCACTTGGTCATGCCACCTGCTCAGAAAGTGGCAGTTCCAAAACATTTCCTGATCCAAAAAAAAGGCCGACTGTATCAACTGTCCCAGCAACACACTAATTTATGGAATTGCATTGCCACAGATCAGAGAGAGAAGTACTCATCTCAACTTTTGGCTGGAGATACGTGCATTGCTGGGAAAGGCTAAACACTAACCTGGAAATGAATGGGTGATCCTATGTAATAAAAAAGTTGGACTCTTCTGCCAACCAAAGCAAGGGGGGCGGGGGGGGGAGGAGGGTGGCGGGAAGTCTCAAACCAACTTTCTTTTAAAATTAAACTTCATCTAATAAAAATATAAAAAAGGAACAAGTCTGCCCTCATTCTGAAGGCATGGTGGGGAAAGGTGAATAGATAAGAAAGGAGAAAGTAGTTTATATCACAGTAAAGAGTTTAAATAAGGAAGACAGCAGAACAGCAATAGTAGAAAAAATAGTAATACGATTGCCGAACTTTTAGGTGCATTTTTTAGTCAAAGGCTTAAACATACTACTTAGTCTTTGTAAGGCATTTCTTTGGACTTTTAGGAAAAGGTGATATTTATATAGTCCTACTGTTACTTTTGATCATTTCCTTTGCAAGAAGAAATGTTCACTATTTTAAACTTTACTTGCAATGACAAAACAATTTAAAAGTTTTTAAAAAATGAAAATCCATTCTTCATTCAAAAACCTCCTCGGTTTCTGTCCTTAGTGATTTATTTCAAGAAAATGTTCAAGTGTAGGCATTAATAAAATTATACATGTGATAAAGTGACTATTCTTTTAAAATCTGACCTGTAATAAATTTTATAAATTCTGATTGCTGGTTATTGAAGCCATCAAAGCTTTGCCAACAATAGCCAGCAGAGGTCTATTACTGAAGTGGTATTAATATAGACATCATCACCAATTCAAAGCAGATAATAAAGGACTGACACATTTATTATCATTATTAATTAACAGTTTTCTGAGATGGAATTAAATCAATATGCTGCTCTGATATCATTTTAACTAGTTATGCAAATCAAACATTTAGAGCCCATGAATGGATATAAATGCCACTCAAAATTCACTTCACACTTATTACTGTAATATCAGAACTTTCAGGCTTTGCTAGTAAAAAAAGGACTTAATGCTCATTTAATTACACTCAGACATAAAGCTTATGGAATGAAAGTTGAAATAGCTGATTAGTTAGGAAGTCAGAGTAAGGCTATAACACTAGGGATAGACAATGAGATAATGTGAAAATGCAGAGCTTTTGCTCACAGTTGCTCTGGCAGATCCTATTAAAAAAGAACAATGACTATGTAGGAGAAAATGTTTTAAAATTACAAAGTTGAGGAATCTTTGTTAAAGCTAGGCAGAAAAAGAAACCATTAGCTGTCATCTGTATAAATAGAAAAATGCTAGGTTAAAATCACGTAATATTTTTTCTAATTACACAATTATGATATTTAAACTTTTAGATGTGAAATTTTAACTATTTGTCTGCATAAATAATAAGTAAAATCCGGTTTGTCAGGATCACATTTTTGAGTATATTCAGGGATAGAGACTGCCAGTCAGAGGATTAGTAACAACTGACCTGGTGAAGGGCTTCTGACTGATGCCTCTGGAGGCGACAGTCTGTCAGACGAAGGACCTACGGTAAGGTCAGTGCTTAGACTGACTTGGCCAGTCATGTCAAGCCGTTGGCAACCCACACTGGCCAAATGTGGTGTGGTTTCAGCCAAACCCTTCAGCATTATGGAAAAGAGCATCTCTAAAAGGCCTTCACTATGATGAGCTGAGAATGGCTGATAAAGGAAGATTATAGACTTGGGGGTTAGCAGTACATAAGCCTATTTATGAACATTTTGTAAAACGATCAAATTGCCAGTGAGAGACACTCTATAGATTAATTTAGGAGGCAAGCTCCAAATTCGTAGAATCCCAGCAACACAGGGATCCTGAGTGTGTAAGGAAGTGGGGAGGAGGGACAGGGACATGGAGGTTTTTCAGATGAGCCTTTAAAAGTTGACGTCCTGCCTGATCTACATAAATATTCAAGGTCCAATGGCACATTTTGTAAGAGGGTTGTAGTGGCTTTACCCCAAATTTAACCTATCGTAACTGCTGTACCCCTTACTGGTTATATGCCTGGTTGCAGCTTCCTCCCACCCCACACTCAAAGATGACCAAATATCAGCAGTACATTAGGCTCATAGAGAGCCGAGACTGGCTGTAAAGCACTCATCTTTGCTCCACCAGCATTCAAGAGGGATGAAGACCTGTCACCTCAAAATAGTACCTAATTTTATACTGCTTGCAATTTGTTCCATCATAATGGGACAATATGCTGCATACCTCTGGGACAAAGTGCACCAAAAATCTCAAAAGGAGACTCCCAGAAAGCAGACTTATCTGTCTGGGAAAAGAGATCATTTGCTCATTCTGGCAAAGTAGAACTTACAGATTGATGTAACCTTTTCATGAGACTATTAAGCTACAGTAGAAAGGCATCAGATTTCAACAGACTAGCATGGTTTAGACAGATTCTATTGTCCAAGTTATTTCCAAGAAAGATCGTTAGAGAGTTAGTTTAACAAACTGTTTTCTAATTTAGATGGAATTTCATGGTGGTCTGGAGACCACCTTATCTAGAGAATTGAAAATACCAGCTTCACTATATTTGGCATCTGACATGTATGATCAATAGAAACAACAGTTCAATTGCGATCTATAGAAAGCTAGTAGTATGACTGAAGTTTAGCATTTGGACAGTTTCCTGACCATTTTTACAGTCTCTGGGAAGAAGCACCCCTCTATACACAGGCACTGGAAAATGATAAAGAGATCCTAGTTGATGCCTGTAGATAGCCAAAAGGTGAGTAGAATCTATGAAATTTATCAAAGGTGAGACAGGTGAACTAATCCTCTTCTAGGTGAAAACAATTTTATTGAGATGTGTTAGAGAATCTCCAAGAGAGGATTCCACTGCTTGTTAGATTCCTTTGACTTAGCCAGCCTGCTTGAAAAAAGTTGCCTGCTCAGGCTCTATGTGGTTCAAAAGAGGAAGTGCATTTCTCTGACAGGACAGATGCTAGGTGATGGCCTCTCAGTGATTAAATTGCTGTAGGTCCCCTTTTTTGTCCTCTTCTCGACCCACGTGTGTTTGAAATGTTGAAGGACTATCTGAATTGAAGAACCAAAGTGCAACCGTAGCTCTAGAATAACTAGGTTGCTTAAAGGAATAGGAGATAGAACTGTCCTGACAAGATACCGGGAGACCATACGTAAATCCTGTACAGACAGAAGAGTGGGCGGATATAAAAAAGTCTAATTTAACACAGTATCCATCCTTGAAGAGTTTCTCCAAGGAAGCTTCACTGAATAACTTGACTCCTAAAAAAAAATGTTTTTGTTGCTGTTTTTAAAGCACAAGTATTAAAGCATTGTAAATAGAATTGCTGCTCGTCAAAGGACTACGGGTATACTTGCACTTTGGACTACAACTAACACCTTTAGGGACTCATATAGCCCCTTTTTGATATTTGGTCATTTGAAAGGTAATATACTAGGTTTAAAATGGAGTCAAGAGCTGGCAGCAAGAAACAGATTTCTGCAGCATATAGTTATAGTATTGCATTTACCCATGATCCTTGTTTTCAAATTAGTTAACTTAGTCTTGGTGAAGTTACAACAATGGCATTTCTGTTTTTCAGATCACTTCTTTGTTCCTATTTTGATTTTCAGTTTATCTACCACTACTGTCCATTCCATGGGGCCATTCCCACAACTGCCCCATTCCTGCTACATATATTTTCTAAAATTCTTCTCATTTGTGCCAAATTGTAATGTGATCAGTTTAGTTCCCTGTTCTGTGATCCCATGATCTCCATAATATCTTATGATTAGTATGGTGAGGGAAGATTGTTACTCCAATGACCAGGATGTTCATTCCTCAAAAAAAATCAGCAAACTTTTTACCACTTTTGTTCAGTTCAGCGAGCCCTTATTTCCCCATCATTACTTCCCTGACAGTGTTCCTGCTCCTTACTTTAGCATTCATATCTACAATTATTGGGACCTTGTCTATTATGTTTTGTGGTGACTTGTAGAAGTTTTCTTTTTTCCTCTTTGCTAGCTTGATTTTCTGGAGCATATAATTGAATAATGGACATTTTCTGGAACTTTGATATAAATCACAGTGTTATAACCCTGTTATAAACTGCCGCTCGTTCTATCAGGCTTTCCTTGATAGTATCAGACCTATTCTATATATGTCTAGGTCACTGGGATTTGGTAGCCCAGAATACAGTAGGATGTGTCCATTTGAAAAAGTTATTTGTCTTGATGTTACCCATCTTATTTCACTTAGGCTAGTATAACTAGTTTATATCTGTCCACTTTTTATTATTGTTTAGACCATTTTACCATTCTCATACAGTGTTTGCATATTCCATATACCAATTTTGGTTAGGAATTGAGGAAAGAGCAAATTCGTTAGCAGAGTTGCTTCCTTTTGGGTTTTGCCAATTCATGTTAACATCTCTCTTCTAGGTCTGTTTGAATTGAGTTGAGTTGGAGAGCAGCAGTGTAGGTTAGAACATCACTAAGCTAAAGCAAATGATAACATGAGAGTTTAGAATTGCACTAGCAAACAGATGAGACGAAGAAGTCTCATATCAATGTTTATGTATGAGGATTCAGCAAACACTGAACATGTATATACAACCTCAGATCAATCTGAGAATAATCATCACCATTATGTGTGGGACATGCAAGGCTGTCCATAACCACTGCAGGCTGTTGCATCATTGCTTTGCACTGTTCACACTTTTCACATGAGACATTCACGCACGTTGCTTCAAACTAGTTAACAGTAACATGACAAATCTGACGCCACTCTTGCTCTTTCAGGGGCTGTTGCTTCCCAGTTGCTGGGGCCAACCTGACGTGCTTTCAAGTTTGACTTCAGTGTGTTTTACACTATTTGTACTGGCCACCAAGAGATCAGGTGCTTTGCTTTCGCTTACCATAATATATGTCCTTGGATGTTCCAGAGTCGGCCATATGAATGAGATGGCCAGACGAGGGCAGCTGAGCTTTTTAAAGTATGCTTTGAATGCAAGACATATGATAATGATTAAGAATTTCAATATTGGGAATCCTGTCCCACCATTTGACCCTGCAAACAGGCCAAAGATCAAGAGGCAAATAGATACCAGGTGCATGTAGACAAAGTTGATGGATGACACAGAATGCAAGTAGGTAGAGGAAACTTTCACTAAAACTTGTGAAATACTGGGATTCAGAACAAAATATCCCAATAACGAATGGTTATCTGAGGATACCTGGCAGAAAACAGAAAAAAATATGGAAAATTAAACTGAAACTAAATCAAGCAAGAACATAGACAAAGCAACTCTAGAAGGGATAAGTCATGAAGAATAAAGAAGCCAAAAAGAGTGCTAGGAAAAACTAACAAGACTTTATAGACAAAACAGCAAATGATGCACAGACCACTGCAGCACAAAAATGACAGGAAGACGCAGTATAGCATTAGTAGACAGCTGTCAGAAAGAAAAACAAATATTCACCAACCAGTTGAAGACAACAAGGGCAACTTAGCAATGAAGACATCAGAACAATTAAATATAAGGAAGCAGTACTTTAATCAACTACTGAATGGCAAGCCAGCAGCCAATCCCCCCAACAGAGGAAAAAGAAGATCTAGACATTGAACTATGACCTATCATCAGAGACGAAGTAGAGAGAGCAATAAATAGGTTAAAAAGTGGAAAGGCACCAGATAACATTCCAACAGAGGTCCTTAAGGTAGACTTGAAGACAGTAGACATTTTGATAAGACTCTTACAAAAGATATGGAAAGAAGAAAAAATACCAAGTGAAAAAATGATCAGCGTAAAGCTGCCAAGAAAGGAGACCTCAGTCAGTGTAAAAACCGTAGGGGCATTCCACTGTGTCTATCCCAAGTAAAATATTTACACGCATTATTTAGACAGAACAAAGTGGTAGATTCAAGGTTATGACAGGAACATGCATATTTCAGAGAGGAAAAAATCATATATAGATCAATAGTAACCCTATGTATCATTAAAGAACTGTTGATCAAATGGCAGTCACTGCTTTTATGAATTTTACAGATTTCCAAATAGTCTTTGCTACAGTGGATAGAACAGTTCTATGGAAGCTGCTTCGCCACTATGGAATCTCTCAAAAATTTGTGACCATCATTCAGAGCTTCTATGAAAATATGACATGCCAATACATCACAGCAAGCTAACTAAGCCATTCAAGGTTAATACAGATGTCAGACAAGGATGTCTTTGTCACCCATGATCTTTTTACTGGTAGCAGATTGGTAATAAGACCACAGAACAACCAATGGACTTTCACATAAAAGTTAGAAGACCTAACTTTGCAGATTACATCAACTTGCTATCCCATACCCATAAAGACACGCAAGCCAAAACAAATGATCTCCAGGTCCACGCACAATTAGTGAGATTCAAAATCAACGAAGATAAAACTAAAACTATGAGAATCAACACAACAAAAAAATACCAAAACCACTTTCTGAAACCGACATAAAAGAGGTCCAATATTTCCCATATCTCAGCAGCATTGTAAGTACATAAGTGAAACAGACAAAGACATTTAAGCCAGAATAGCAAAATTCTAAAGCTGATCTGGAAACAGAAATCTTGCCCTCCAAACTAAGCTTTGAATATTTCATACCACTGTTACGTTGGTTTTACTATATGGTGCAGAAATTTGGAGACTTAAGACCTTACTATCTCAGCTCCAAGTTTTCATAAACAGCTCCTTTAGACAAATCCTCAATATCAGATGGACAAAAAAAGGGCAATCTAAGAACTCAAGAGGAAGACAAAAGAAACTGACAGGTCAGGAAATTACAGAGCAAAAATGCAGATGGCTAGGACATACACGGAGGAAAGACCAGAACAACGCAGGAGTTGGACAAACCCTAGGGCAAGAGGTCCCTTCCAGTCCTAGAATCTATGAATAAACATGGATATACACAACAAAAGCAGAATTAAAGCTATCAAAATGGCATGGGAAGAAACTAAGACTGCAGCAGGAGACTTGCAAAGATGAAAGGCAGTGATGAAGGCCCTATGTTCCGCATGGAATTGAGAGACATCAGAAAGAGAAGCAGCTGCGATTTAAGCCTTTAGACTCCCAAAGATTTACACCCATTGGGAGAAGCCTGGGGAAGACTGGTGGCAACACTAGCTGGATCTGGGATAGGGATCAATGGAAACAGTTCTCAGAATTCATTTCTGATACCACTGTTCTGAACAAGGATAATTATCTCAGGCTTCTGAAAGCCTTAGGAGGTTAGATCACTAATGGCTGCTCAACTGGATCATGACCGTCTAGAAGACATAGGAGATTTTGCCCTGTATAAAACCAGAATCGCTGAGTAAGAGACTTGGGTTTAAGGACCTTGCCTTACTTTAAACTCCATCAGTCCTACAGCACATGAGTGGCAAACATTAAATTTTCATTATTCACAGTTCTTTAATGAGAGATAGCAGTTCAAGGAGGATGAACAGAATGTCATTGTCATGCTCATGGTCTGAGCTGCTAGACGGCTTTGCTCACCATAGGATTATGAATAGGTGCCAGAGACAGGAGGATACAATAGGCCACCAGAGCAGCTCAGTGCCTTTTGCTACAATAAGTTGCTCTGATTTACAATGTCAGGACTGAGCTCAGGGAACACATGGATTTTTCCTTCTAAAGCAGGAGAAGCTGCAGCTAAGAGAAAAGTGCTGTTGCTGCTGAAAACCCTCAGCTGAATGTGTTAAAGTAAACTGGCTCCTGAGACTTTCTCTGGGGTCCCACGCACCGACTAAACCCACACCAATTAGCTTCTCACCCACTCCTGCAAGTCATCTTATTTAGGAATACGGAGGCAGTTTGAAAGAAAAGGTGGTAGGAAACAAGGTCCAGAAAGAGGAGATCCCAGACTATTTGCCAACCAAGAGGAGGGCAGGCTCACAATGGAGCCATTGTTGATAACCCTGAGGGGAGACAGGCCAGCCAGTGGTTGTAGTGCTTTATTGAAATCCCCCCCGGATAGTCTCCAATTTGTGGTGCATTAAAGCTAATGTGCAGATTCAAGAGCTACCAATTTTTCCAGGGTGGGGGAAGGCTCTGGTGCTATGGGAATGTTCCCCAAAACACTGCACCCAATTATAAAATGAAAAATTCCTTTGGCAGGCCAGAAGGGAGGAGGAGAAGGGAGGCACTCAGGAAAGGCACTCTCCCTGCAATGCTAGGGTGAAAAAGGAAGCCAATTATCTAAGTCAATCTAGGGGTCTTACTATAGCCAATTCCATCCTCCCCCACTTCTGGAGAAAGCGAGGAAGTATTTTCTCAGGGGAAAGTTTCCTTAAAACCAGCTCGCTCTCACACGGAAGAAAAAAAAAATCCAGTCTCCTCCACGGAGGCAGAGATGCTAAGGAGAGCATAGCTGGTTCACATTCCTGATGGCCTCCATCCTATGTTCTTCTAACATCAGAAGCCTCCAGGGCTAAAAGCCTGAGTTTCTTCAGCTTGAGCTGAAGAGCCAGGCACTGCAGATGGGGGTAGGAAGAGTCACATCCTCTGACGGGGCACCAAGGAGGAACATACCACACTCTGTGTACTGGGTCACACATGCAAAAGAAGAATTATAATATTTGTAATACTTCAGTAGCAGCCCAATTGTGATCAGGGCCCCACTGAGCTAGGGTCTGTACAAATACAGGCAAAGAGAGTCCCTGCCCTGACAGGAGGAAAAAAATAGAGCTCTGCCTCTATTAGCTGATTGAACAGGATTACTCATGAGCTATTACTTCTCTGCAGAACAGGAGATCCAATGCAGAAAAAAGTGCAATGGTTTAGTGCAGTAGCATCTCCCCTCTGGAAATCTTCCTTAGGTGAAAAGGGATAATGAAATAGCCAGTCTCCTCCTATCACTCAGTACACACTACAAAATCACCACACACTTTGATAAAAATTCAGCATAACTGGCAGCTCTGAACCAAGAAAGGCCCAGAACTGGAATAGCAGAAATTTGGCCAAAATTGAAAGGCACTGGCAAAGCTGTGTGTAAGATGTGCCAGTTGCTTCTCATAGCACTCATTTGAGCTGCCCTTCCTGAGAGTGATTTTCTTTCATGAGCACTAAATTCACTAAATAAGAACAAAATGACTGAAGTAGGATTGGAAGTGGTGGCAAGGATGATCATAGAAAATTTAGATAGGGGCTTAAATGTACTGCATCTAAATATGATGGTATCATGAGAAAGGTTACTTAACTCTTCAGTATTTTTCATAGTAACTAGCCTCTGAAATTAGCAAAAAGAACGAGGAGTACTTGTGGCACCTTAGAGGCTAACAAATTGTAACCATACATAGTAATATTTATTCCTGAAATCACTGAGCATACACAAGCCTCTCAGCTCCTAATGTTGACCATCCCACATGCGTCATCCTAGGGCTAGGAACACTTAAAAGGACTTTCCTTGTAAGGCTGCTCTGGGCCAAGATGGGACTGAGCACCAGAACTGGGAGAGTCTCTCTCTTACACGCTCAGTATCCACCCCCACTAGTACACAGAAAGCATGGAGAAGGAAGCCATCTGACTCAAATACAGAGTGCACAAAAGCTGGACTGGGAGGACATAGGAGTAGATTGGAGTCTGGTGAGACTGGGTGCAAGGGGATGCCGGGATTGGAGTCAGTGAGGGAAATGGTGTGGGCGCAGGACAGCAGAAGCACTAACATCAGATCAGACAGGGAAATTGGACTGGCTGGACAAGGAGACTTGGACTAGGAACTAGTGAGGGAAGAGAGGAGAAAGGTGCAGCGGAAGAACTGGAATTGTTGGGGCAGAGAGACTGGGATGAGGAGCCAGGAAAGGGAGGGGGAGATAGATTGCATGAGGATCCTGGGGGAGGGGGAGGGAGAGAGAGAGAGAGGAGGACTGCAAGGTAGCAGAGTACGGGGAGAGAGAGAGAGATCAAACAAGGAGCCAGAAGAGAGTACTGGAATTTGTTGGATAAAAGACAGGGCCTGGGATGAGAAGCCTGAGGAATGAAGTCTGGGACAGAAGCAAAGGGTGGAGATGAGACAAGAACTGGAACAGGAACAGGTTGGAGGCAACAGGGTTGAAGAGATCAAACCCTCGGGTAAATGGGCAGAAGAGTCAGTACCCAATAGAACACACTGCTATCTAGAGCTTGGAAAGAACCCAAGATTCTGGAGTCTCACCATTCCTCTGTTGTCAGAAAATACCTGTGAAAGCCCCTGGTAGGCATCGCATTCCACTCTAGAGCTGGTTCACATAGAGGCTAACAACCTACTATTACTATCAGTTGCTCCAGTAGGTGAAATGGCAGAGGTCTGGGCAGTGGACCTAAAGATTCCAAAATGCTGCCGAATATGATGTCAATGTAATGCCACATGATGGATTTTGTCTTTTCAGTTTCCTTTTCTGAACTAGCCTAGGAAATTACCCAGAAAAACTACATTAAAACAATATTAAGGTTGCAAAGTCAGCAAAGGTTAGGCAATGCCAGAATTAAGGTACTCTGTGAGGCAGAGCTTCTGTGGAATAAATAAATAAATAAATAAACAAACAAAAACAAACCAACCTGTGATTAGACACTATCATAATGCACATGCACAAGGAGGACAAATTAACATTGCACAGACATTCCTAGTTCTGGCATTTCCTAACCTTGACTTTTCAGCCTTAATATTCTAACAGGTTTTTTTTTGTTTTTTGTTTTTTTGTTGTTTTTGTTTTTTTGGTGGTTGTGTGTAATATGTACAACATAGATCAGACAGTTTGGTTGCCACTACTAGAACAAAATCCCCTAACTTTTCAAAGCTGTGTTTATGAAGTTGTTTGCTCACCTCCTACTGATAACATAAGCTGCATGGCTCAAGATCCATTGGGTTTCACAGACATCATGGAATCTATTTCAAAACAGCTGTCCTTAAAAGTGTTCATAGACACGCCCCAGCCCATCAGCAATCTTTCTGGTCCACCACTTTCCCATGAACAATGCTCAGCTAGCAAGAGACTATTTTTCTGTCCCTTCTTAGTCACCCCGTGGTTAGTACAAGAGCCTGTATCTCCCTCTAGCTCCTTCCATATGGAATAGCTTTCCTGAATCTCCAGGCACGGACCTCTTAATTTCTTCACCTTTCTTTCAAAAAAAAAAAAAAAAAATTATATATATATATATTCATTCTGACGGTACTATTTAACTCTGTGATGCATTTTGAAATATTGTTTCTATGAAAGATGCTATGCAAAATGACATTATCCGTTACCTAAAATTATTCCCACCACATTGAATTCCAAAGGAATCGTATTACATTATTTTCAAAGCAAAAACCATAACAGTTACTACTTGAATATTTTATTAATTATTGAGAAGAATATCTCTGGTGTTATTCATTGTAATATCAAAGCACCTAAAACATTAATGAACGAAGAGCTCTGAGATTTACATCAGCATTGCCATCCTGTGACAGCCTATATCCCTGTCCACCCCTTTTTCAAGGCTATGATAAATTTCGTACAAAGTATGTCTTGTGAGGTATCATTTGAAAACTCAATTTACTGATCATGATTGTCCTGGTAAAATACATGTGGCAACATTGTATGTAAAGTTATAGGATTCTACTGATGATGAGACACACTCTAAATCTTGGGAAGAGTCACAAATCAGTTCCCCAGAGACAAAAGGTTAGCTGATGCCTCAGCCAGGTGTCAACAAAAATCAAATGGTCTATCTGCTTAAGTGACAGGAAAGAGGATGTAGGCAAAAATCTACATCTTGACAAAGAACCAGATGGGGGTTCCCGTGCCGACAGACTTTCCGTCTCATGAACCTCAGGTGGAGATGATTCTCAAAGAAGAGCAAAAAAGGAGAGAGGAGACACCCTAAGTTATTCCTCCTCTCTCTCTACCCATGGCATCTACAACACCTGAAGAACAAAGGAAACAGCTTTGGACTGGGGGAGGGATCCTGATTGCAAGATTCAGCCAGTAAGACTGCTGAAACATGTGGTGAAAGAGACCTTTGCTTTGAATCACTGTAGCTTGTTAAGTTAGGTATTAGTTGCATTTAACTTTTTATTTACTTGTAACCAATTATGACTTTTATGCTTCATTACTTGTAATCACTTAAAATCTATCTTTCTGTAGTTAAACTTGTTTTATTGTTTTATCTAGACCAGTGTCTTCTGATGGAAGTGTTTGGGACGATCCATTAGGGATAATAGGATTTGTGCATACCATTTTCTATTAATAAAATGATGGACTTTATACATGCTTGTATTGTCCAAGAGAGAACTGGGCAGTACAAGACATACATTTCTGGGGGAAAGTCTGGGACTGGGAATTTGCTCGTTTTTGCTCTGAAGCTTAATTCAAGGGTGGCTGGCCATAGCACTCTTGCAGTATAATAGAGAGTGACTTGCATGCTGGACGCTATGTGTGTGTGGAAACTAGGAGTGGTAAGTCTCACAGCAAAGCAGTGTAAAAGACACCCCAAGTTGGAGAACTGAGGGGACAGCTGTTCATCAGTCCAGACCAGTGGTTCCCAAACTGAGGTTCACAAAATGTTACAGGGGGTTCTTGGGGAAAAAATTCCCTAACGGCAGAAAGCTGTCCCTAGGAACTCCGGGCAGCTCCTGGACTTCCAAGAGCTAAGCAGATCAAAGCAAGCATATCTATCACACTGAGGAGATTTAAACTTCAAGAGTCCTTATAAAAATGGAAAGGGGGGTGTGGATATTTTTTGCTGTTTTTAAAATTAAATAGGCAGGTAGTATTGTTTTTAAAATTATTATGAAGAACAAGTTTAAGCTTTGTTGTAACGTGCATTGTTTGCCTGGACTGCTCAAGACCTCAATGCTTGTGTAGGAGGAACTCTGAGTTGGCTTCTTAAATATCTTCATTCTTTCACATCTGATACTCCTTGATGAAACATAGGAGCCTAGTCTTATAACAGGCTTATTCAAAGTGATACAAGCTACGAAAGTGAGATCTTGCGGTTTTCATAATGTAATAAAAATACTGTAATGATAAATAATAATTAATAATAAATAGTGTGTAATAAACATGTCATAAAACAAAATTTTATATTTCCAAGATCACTGCTTTTATAATTTATACTCAGGTAAACGAGAAAATCCCTGGAAATATTCATTTTTAGGAGGGGGTTCGCAAGACTTGACATTTTAGTGAAAGGGGTTCACAGGTTATTAAAGTTTGGGAATCACTGGTCCAGACTGTATCCTAGATAATGTGACACATCCCTATTTTGCAGATGGGGAATTCAAGCATAGAGAGATTTAGTGATTTGCCCAAGGTCACAAGTAGGGTTGCCAATTTTGGTTGGACGTATTCCTGGAGATTTAACCACATGACAAGATTAATCTTTAATTCCTGGAGACTCCAGGCCAATCCTGGGGTGTTAGCAACACTAGTCAAAAGCAGGTGTGGAACTGAACCCAAAGCAACTGACTTCTACTCTTGTGCATTCATCACAAGACAGTCTTGCCTCAATCCCAGAAAAGGAAAAGTTATTGGGGGGATGGGGAAGAATATGTGCAAACACTTAAGAATTAGATTTAATGTAGTTTAGGAATGGTTTTTAGAATGCATTTAGTCCTTTGACTCATTATATAGCCAATTTCTAACACTATGCACTCATTTTTGAAGTCTATGACTCTTACTAGATTTTTATTAGTCCTGCTTTAGTAAGAAAGCACCAAATATGATTCTTCTCTGACAAGAAATACCAGCATAATTTATTGCATTATTACTCCTCTGAACTGAAAGCAATTAATTACCTCCAGCAGGATGCACAAGTGAAAATTCATCAGAGGAAAGTGATGAAAAATGTACCCACTGCTTTAAAATAATAGGTGCTTAATGGTTTTTTGTTTGCTGGCTAATCTAGAGCATCTTATAAATGACTCGGGATTGGTTATCAGCTGCAAAACCAGTTCTCCCCCCCCCCCCTTTATATTATTCTATCATCCATAATCTCCTTTGAGGACAGGAAGAAAAATCTGCAACATTCAACAAAAAGGAAAAAGGCTGTATAATTTGCCTGTCCTTGCCACATTAAAATTATCATCATAATACATTGATAAAAATATGATTGGCATACAGTTATTAGCTAGGTTGGTGGTGCTTTTTTAAATTATTGATATACCATCCCCTTCTTGAATAAATAGTAACATTTTACTTTAAAAGTTAGGAATGTGACCTGATGTCACATTACATTTGTGCAACAGAGAAAATGACACATTCTTCTTATTGTAGGGAACTCCAATGTGTGTGACAAAGGAGGCAGTCTAATAATGTAACATGCACATCATAATGAACATCTATTAAGCTATATTTTGTAAAGCAAACACCCTCCATTGAGTACATTTCAAGCTATTATAAACAATACCTTCCAGCAAGTTCAAGGTAAAAATGAGAGAAAAGGAGAGGAACTGTATTTTTATGTTATTAATAAATTGTGCATGTATGTAAACGATAGGAACAGAGCTAAACTCATTACATTTATTTCCGCTTTTCAGAATTATTCACATCTGTATGATTCAGTAATTGTTTTTTCTATAAAGTTATTGGAGTAATTTTGCTCAGTATATTCCCGATCAATTCTTCCTCTCAAGGGCACAGTTGAAAAGTGATATTTGAAAATGGCCCCTGATAGATTGCATGGTTAGTCAGCAGCAGAGACAAACAACCTAATCCAGCGCAAATTAGTTCGGCTGCCAGCAACAGTTTTATACAAAGATGTAAATTATGTTGTCAAAATCAGTCGCTTTCTAGCTTGCTGCTCAGCTAACAAGAAACCACTTTGGCTGATAAAGATGAACACTAAGCTTTTCTCGCTTACAAATTTGCAAATCTGCCATTTCAGCATTCTGTTAGCCACAAACAAACAGCCCCATATAATTGCTTCCTTTTCTCTGCAATGGTATTTCTCGCATAGTACTATTTCTCTAGACTTTGGAGAAAATCCTTGCAGCACTTTAAAAAATGCCAACCAGGACAAGACACACACACCCCTATTTTTTAAATGTTTCCAACAGAACCACAATACACAATGCCCAGTTATAAATCACACCTAGTCATACAAATAATTTACAGACTTCACTGGATTCCACATACAGTGAACTACTGAACACACAATAACTGTCTTAATAAATGGAAAAACACAAATATCTATTTTAATGTACACTAGTGTCTCTTTGGAACAGCTATGGCTTGACCATAGTCCATCTAGACATGTTATTATGGGTGGCAACTACATAGGCTGTTGTTATTCCACCAGTCTGCCTTCTTTAAATGTAAGCTATATAGATCTAACATAAGTATGAAAATAATAATGCATTATAACTGTAATTATATCCAGTGCAAGTCAAATAAATAAATTATAAATTACAATTACCCTTTAAAGTTGCTAGTCACACTATTTGCTTTAAAATTAATTGCAGGTGCTCAAGTATTTTATTACAGTCCCAAAGTTGTATATTTGAAACAACAGTACAGATGATTCCTGTTTATTTGTTAAATTAAAGCTTTGTTGGTAAAATTACAGCTTAATTAATATTATGGGTACTGTATAACAAAATAGTTTACCTTGTGCATAATTTATTTCCACATGCATATCTCAGCACAGACCCATTACAGCTCTAAGGCAACTAAAATAAAATATTCCTCCTTTGCTGGCATTTTTCTAAATAGCAGTTCACTAAATCAATATTATTCACTTGGTATTTTTAAAAGCAGTGTATCTTAATAATTACACAGCATTAGAGTAGGCAATAATTTTACTTGCTATGCATATTAAATTTAGCAAGCCATCAGTCAAAGAGTTTGTTCTTCTTCAGAATTTGTAAGCAGTGAGTGAGAGAGTTTGGAATCATGTTACTTTAGTATAAATGTCACATATAGTTTAAGAATGTGTATGTGACTCCCTAAGCAAGCACAGTGCCATATATCTTTATTAGTTTCACTGGTCAGTGCAGTGACCAGTTGTTTATTCTCATTACTCAAGACAAGGTGAACCATTTGGCACAGACTGCAATCACAACTAAAAACATATGACTTAGCAGAAAATAAAAATTGTAGACAAGGCTACATACACAGTGCTGTATACACTATCAGAATAAGATTTTTTTTTTTCTGTGGTGTCTCCAGCTTCCAGTTTTCCTGGTATGCCAAACCATAAACCTTTAGCAGCTTGGTATTTTTTCTTGTTGATCTAGTATCAAACAACATCATTTCTCCTTTGCTCTTCATCATGGATTTAAAAAAAAAAAAAAAAGATTAACCAGATTATGCAACTGAATAATAATCCAAGAGTTAAAAGGCACCACACAGAAAACACCACCAGTCCTGATACACAAAATCAAATGTCAGTTTTTTCCTTCTGGTAAGGTTTCTCCACTATTCTCAGGGAAAACACTTCCTTCAGTATATGGCAACAGTTGCATTCCTTTAGTCCTGGGGTGGCCAACCTGCGGCTCTTCAGAAGTTAATATGCGGCTCCTTTCATAGGTGCTGAATCCGGGGCTGGAACTACAGGCGCTAACTTTCCAATGTGCCAGTGGTGCTCACTGCTCAACCCCTGGCTCTGCCCCAGGTCCTGACCCCACTCCACCCCTTCCCCAGAGCCTCCTGCATGCTGTGAAACAGCTGACTGTGGTGGGTGGGAGGCATGGTGATGGAAAGGGAGGTGCTGATGGATGGGGCTGCCGGTGGGTGAGAGGCACTGGGGATGGGAGGGGGGAGCTGATGGGGGGCTGCTGACAGATTACTGTGGCTCTTTGGCAATGTACATTGGTAAATTCTGGCTCCTTCTCAGGCTCAGGTTGGCCACCCCTGCTTTAGTCAGTGCTTGGGATAATCATCAAATTACTAGTATATTAAAAACTAAATGATTGCAATTTGTAGGTCTACAATCTGTTTTGTTTTGTATCTCCAAGCATGAACTTCACCACCACAAGGCATAAGGCAACCTTCCTCTAGAGGAAACAAAGAGGAAATTCCTCTCCCCCATACCTCTTTTTGGTAAATTCCAGGATCATCCCCCATATTCTAAGCAAGTCTCATTTTTTGTGCCTGAACACTCACAAAAAGCGGGGCCTAAAAGAAGATGGAGAGCTGGAGACATATGAACGCAACTTCTTCTCTCCAAAGCCCTAGTAAATCTGTCTCTAACCAGATATTTAGGAGTGGAAATCTGCAATACCAGGTTGGTGTTTACTGCAGGTCCAATGAGGAGAACAACATTTGGTAATAATTATAGATGCCTTTTTAAAAAAAAAATGTTAAGATGTGGGGAAGAGTATGCAAGTAGTGGAGCCCAGATACTATGGCGTCTGGGGCAGTCTGAACACCTATGACACTAAGGGTATGTCTATACTTCAAGCAGGAGGTGTAATTTCCAGCTCGAGTAGATGTACCTGTGCTAGCTCTGGTTAAGCTACTGTGCTAAAAATAGAAATGTTGCCGCCATGGCACAAGCAGTGTGGGGGAAGGAAGGGAGCTAGCCCCGAGTACGTACCCATCAGAGATGCATACTCTGGCAGCTAGCCCTCCCTGCTGCTTGCACTGCCTCAGCTACACTTATCTTTCTAGCACACTCTCTCAGTCAGAACGTAATGGAATTACACCTCATCCCAAAGTGTAAGTGTCCCCATAGATAGGTGGGAAAAGTAGACAGATATGGGGAGAGGAACTTGTGGCACAAGAGGTAGTGTTTTTAAAAGAAAGCAGGGGAAAGGGGCTGGACATAGAAATAGTAGATGAGGAGGCTACAAAGAAAGGAATGAGGCAGCAGGAGGATGGAGGCAGAAAAGGAGGTGGGAAGGGTGAAGTGAATGGTAAGCAAGTAGGTGAAACTGGGCAGCAGGGTAGGACATGGAGTTCAGAGGGTATAACAAAACACACAAACAAATATATGGTGATAGGTAGATGGCATGTTAGGACTACCTCCCAGAACCATCTAATAGTATTTACCATCTACAGGATTTGCGTAGTACCTATTTAAAGGAAGATTGGAAACCCTGCATCTGCCGAGCATCCAGCAAAAAAGTAAGGAACCAAACATATATTTGGACATTCAAAATATGCCGAAGGACAAACAATTGCATGTTCATTCTATATCAACTTCCAGAAATTAGTCACAGATTTTCATTTCCAGAGAGCATAATCATACGCACCTATTCAAGCCACTCACCAGCTGTCTTGGTGAATGGAACATGAGGGAGATTTCCAGTACTGGGCCTTAGCATTCAGCCTAGCTACAACTCCTAAACCCCTTTATCAAGGCAGCAGTTGTCCTGGCAGCAGACCTGAGATGGGAAGGAATGTTTGTACATCCATAACACATTTTGCTTCATCAGGAACAGCAACCTAGCTAACTGTGAAATAGGCACCCAAGCTCAAGAAGTTACACCAAAAGTGAGAGTCAGTCTTTCCAGAAGAGAAGGTCTCTATGCTCCAGCTTCAAGAGCTCTCTCCAATGAAGGCAGATCTGGTGTCAATGGGCCTATGTCTCAAGCTTCAAGTGACATGACATGACAATATGAAACTCCACATTAACTGCCATAAATTAACCCAGTTAATTTCTCTGGGCTACTTTCCATGGACATGTCCTAAATGAATTTTTAAGCATGCTCAGGAAGCTAAAGGCTGAGGACTAAGCTGTGTAACTATCTCCACCTCCAACAGCAAAGGACTTGCCTAAAGGATCAGAACATACTCAAGGTGGGTGTGATTCCAGTGGTGTCCCACAGTGCTCAGTTCATGGTCCTATGCTATTTAACATTTTTAACCAATGACCTGGAAGAAAACATAAAATTGTCACTGATAAAGTTTGCAGATGACACAAAAAATCAGGTGAGTGATAATAATGAAGACAGGTCACTGATTCAGAGCAATCTGGATCGCTTGGTAAACTGGGAGCAAGCAAATAATATGCATGCTAATATGGCTAAATGCAAACATATCTGGGAACAGAGAATGTAGGTCATATTTACAGAATGGGGCATGATCCTGGGAAACAGTGACTCTGAAAAAGATTTAGGGGTCACAGTGGATAATCAGATGAACACGAGCTCCCAGTGTGACACTTATCAGAGGGGTAGCCGTGTTAGTCTTAAAGGTACCACAGGACCCTCTGTTGCTTTTTACAGATTCAGACTAACAGAAGTATTGGGAGCATAAGCTTGATTGCATCTGAAAAAGTGAGGTTCTTATCCACGAAAGCTTATGCTCCCAATACTTCTGTTAGTCTTAAAGGTGCCACAGTGTGACACTGTTGCCAAAAGAGCTAAATGAGATCCTGGAGTGGAATGAATAAACCAGAGAACCTTGAGTAGGAGTAGAGAAGTCATTTAACCTCTGTACTTGGCACTGGTGCAACTGCTGCTAGAATATGGAGTCAGTTCTGGTGCTCACGGTTGAAGAAGAATGTTGATGAATTGGAGAGGGTTCATAGAAGAGCCATAAGAATGATCAATAGATTAGAAAACACGCTTCATAGTGACAAACTCTAAGATCTCAATCTATTTAGCTTAATAAAGAAAATGTTAAGGGGTGACTTGATTACAGTCTATAAGTATCTGCATGGTCAACAAATATTTAATAATGGGCTCTTTAATTTAGCTGAGAAAGGTATAACATAAGCCAATGGCTGGAAGTTGAAGCCACACAAATTCAAATTGGAAATAATTTTTTTTTACAGTGAGAGTAACTGACCAGTGGAACAATTTACCAAGGATCTTGATGGATTGTCCATCACTGACCATTTTTAAATCAAGATGGGATTTTTTTTCTGAAAGATCTGCCCTAGGAATTATTTCGGGAAAGTTCTATGGCCTATGCTATACAGAATGTCAGACTAGATGACCACAATGGTCCCTTCTGGCCTTGTAATCTTGGGGGCCTTTCCTAAAAATCATCCCCAGTGGATTGTTTTGACAAGCCACATCTTCATACTGAAGATCCCATTGTGGGCAGAAACCAACATGACTGAGCACAGCAAAAACGTCCATCAACAGAGCTACCTGGCAGGTTATCCACTGTCTGGATGGATCTCTTGCTGAGAGTGGGCAGAGTATCCAGAGGGACAATCCCATAATTATAAATAACTATGCCATAAATATGGAATAGAAATGGCAATAGGGTCAAATGAATTATTTTCTTAGATTGTGTATGCTCTTTCAGGAAAGAGCCTGCATCATCTTCTGTGTCTAGAAAGCATTTAGCACAGCATTGGGTCTACCACTATTTATCTTAATACTGTAAATAATAACTATGAAACAAGCATGCAGAAGCCTCTAAGCTCTACCAACAGTCCCTATTGCTATATTTTTAAGCCAACATGGAAAATACCACAAAGATAGCAAGTAGAAAGGAGACGACTTGCCAACAACTTCTTCCACTTTGACAGGAACTAATGACAACCATTACAAACAATTTCTATACTCTGGCTGTAGGCCACACTTGGGGAAAGTGAGATGGTTATTGATCCAGCAGAACTTGTTTGGCACCTCCTTTTTAGTTACCACTTACAGTGGACCCCTGCCATGTGGTCTGGTGCTTGACAAGAATCCTGATAATTCTCTCACACACAAACACTTGAGCGCTCAACTGACAATATCACTCAGCATAATCTTTATCCTGCAACTATCCTATAAAGCATTCATTGGTGTTTTAGATGGTGAAAGAATTTCCATAGTCAATGCATGGCTCAGGGACTGCTAAATCAACAGTGTAACTTCTATTTTCCCTAAATAAAGTGCTTAGGATGAACTCCTTAAGAGTTCAAAGGCACAGTGGTCTTTGGTCTCACTCAGTAATCATCAGGCACCTTACATTAGCCTGCTGTTCAATTTCCATTGTCCACAGGGATTTTAATCTCATCCTAAATGCCCCCAATGGATTCCCCACTTACATTTGGAGAGGACAGAGACAATGACAACTCTCAGAAAAATCTTCCCAGTGGCTATATTGTTAGTGCATCATATTAGGGGACTTACATGATGCAACCTGCAGGTACATACACCTTGTGTCCCTGTCAAGATATAGAAGATCAGTGCTATGTTTCCTCCACTGAAGAAGCCATCCTTCCTCCTCTGTGCCCAGATGTGAATAAAACAGTTCTGGATTGAAAAGGGCCTTTCAAATGTCCTTCAAGAGAAATTGAGAAAAGAAAAGTCCAAATCACTTTTACATAGCATGTATAAAAGGGGATATGCAGCTTTGGAGGGAACATAGTCAAGTGTTTGAAGAAATGTGTCTGGAAGACGTGCATTTGGTCAAAGAACAAGAATCTCTTGCTGGAATTAAAGGCAACCCTACAAAAGCAATATCCTGGTAAGTAGGTGGTTCGTAATTTTCACTATATATGTTAGGTTTCAGAGTAGCAGCCGTGTTAGTCTGTATCTGTATATATAACTATATATGTTATGCATTGCAGACTGATTGTGGCTGCATGAGTTGATTCCACCGGTCACAAAAAGATTACCATAAACTGCCATTCCTAGATAGTCCTGCCTACATATATTGGTGATGAGTATCGATTTTCAAGTCCCACTGTTCTGAGCTACTCTAAGAAAATGCAGGACAAAAAGCTCTTTTTTACCCATTATTTTGGTTCATAGTCCCCCTATAGTAGTTGCGTCTTGGAGACTTAATGGCTCAGGAGGTTGGTAACAAGGTGTATCACATCTTTCATCTCTATGGTACGTCGTCAGGTCAAATTCAGACTAAAATTGATAGCGACTTCAAGTCCTTACCACATGAACTGTGCTTGGCAGGCTACTGTATATGAAGTGAACTAGCTGACTTGCTCTAGTTCTCACAGGAGAAAAGCTAGCTATCTTATTCTAGTTCTTAGAGGGCAACATTTGCATATAAACACACACTCCTACAATCAGCAGTTCAAGAGGACTCAGACTTCATGGACATGACTGACTGACATATCCATAGGCTGCTTCTGAGTAAGAGCTGAAATACATACGCAGGGCCTTCAGAAGCTTGTATTCTCAAAGCCCACATTGCATTTGTTCTTTAGAGAGAAAGAGAGTGCCCAGTATTGTCAATCCAGAGCCTTTTACACAAGCACTACTATACCTAGTACTAGTTAAGTTTACATCTGAAGTTAACGTAATACATTTACTGCTTCATTAAGTAATAGGTGAATGATAAATGGTTAGTCCATTTGTTTGAGTTGGTATTGGAATCCTTTTTCCACCAAAAAATAAAGAAAAAATTAAAAATAAAAACGCAATGACCTGGAATACAGTTAAATCTGATGGTTTCCACATAAGCAAAAATACTTACAGGATATATTTTTTCTTTAACAAAACATTACCATTATCTGATTACAGATAACCTTTTCTTGTTAAAATATATCTAGTAAGAGTCTGAATTTGTACAGTGTAAACCTTTCTGAAATTAGGCTGCAAAGCCATGAATGTTTACATCTATTAGAAATGTGGCTTGCAAATTGTACATGTTCCTTTCTCTTTCTCTAGTCAGACTGAAGGTTTTTCATTTTGAGTTTTTTTTGTTCGTTTCTTTAAGGAAGGTTATATCCCAGGTTGTGACTATTCAAGAGACAGTGAAGAGTATGTTTTAGTGGCTGCTGCACCAATTTCCCATAATAGTGATTTTCTTCCCCAACCACCACAGAGACAAGTTTTAAAATGCCTCAGGGGTGGGGGGGGGGGGGAGAAATGTACCAAATCCTCACATCTTGCTGATGTCCCATGATTGCAAGGTGTCCAAATCCAGTTATCTACAGCATTATTCAAAAATTTAACATAAAAATGTAGAGTGAATAACAAAGCCATTACTCAGTGAATATGTATTACAATCAGCTGACCTATGTTTGTGTCACCAGATAAGTGCTTACACAAAGATACAGACAACCAACTGAGCTCTTCTTCACTTAGAGGAAAAACAGTTCTGGTAGGCAGGGGAAAGAGTACTATAGAGAGGGTTTTTTTCCCGCCCCCTCCCCCCCACCTTGCCCTGGACTGTGGTATAGAAAAACAATGGCTTTTCTGAGGCACCGTGCAGACAAGGCAGCTCTGAAAAAAAATAATAGCCATGATTAATGACAACAGGCTAGAGGAGAGTTGGGACACAGCCGCCACATATATCATCCTTTCCCATCAGTCTCTGCTCCTCCTTGCCCCTCTTCCTACTACCAGCAAGGCATTATAAAAATGTCTTATCTGCTTTTGACTTTTTTCTGAAATAGCAGCCCTGCCAGGAGAGAGAACGAGAGAGAGAGAGAGAGAGAGAGAGAGAGAGAGAGGCGATAGGTTGAACAAGAAAATGGCATGTAAAATAACTATAAGATATTCCAGGGGAAAATGTGCAGGCTGAAATCATTCAAGATTTCAGCAACTTGACTCTTCACATGCTGAAGCCACATTTTCAAGGTCTTATCTGCCATATGGTTCCCTGTTTGGATGATTTATTAGGTGTAGAAAGCACACTGATAAATTTTACTGCATTTCCCTGAATAGGCAACCTATGGTGTCAATAACAAAGCTCAGGCCGCTTTAATGAAAACTGTAAGCACCAAAGGGTAACCATTTATTTATGAGTCGCTATAGTATTACTAGGACAAAATTTATCTTCCCTTCTCACGCACTCTGCAGAAACCAAATCTGGTCAAAGAAACTGAAATCACATCCATATGTCAGTGACTTACTAACATCTCTCCTGCATGGGCTGGTGCTTATTTCTGAACAAGCAAATTGCTTTATTCGAATTACTAATTTTTATTGAAACCATTTTTTAAAAAAATTCAATAACTTTATTTATTAAATTATAGTGGTGGCAATTCATACCTCTGAAAAGGAGAAAAGTTCCCTAGGAAAAGAAAATTAGGGTTAAGTTATTCCATTACATAGAATTTTATTTGTTAGTTTTCAAATATTTAAAGAAAAGTTCCCTAAGACAATCATGTTAGTTGTTTGAGATTTAGCAGTGGATGAGTGGATTGTCAAAATCACTTGAGAGGGTCTGGAAAAAAAAAGCCATAAACAAATGACAGCTTGTAAAAAAGGTCTGATGCAAAAGCACTGTTTACTGTTCCATCAAAGGTTTCAGAAAGATTCATGGGCTGACACTTTGGCCTTAATTCAACAACCATAAAACTCTTAATAATATTATATATATGTTTCTGTACATGGATTTCTTTATGGCCTTCACATTTAGTTTAAAAGGAATGTGTATCAATTGATCTCCCAATTCATATGCTGAACTTTACTTATGTATTTTGCTCATAATCCAAAGGGACTTTACAGAATTTTTTTAACCATTTTTTTAGTTGCTATTGTCATAACCACCATTTGGAAGGCAAACTGAAGTCCTTTGTTATTCCTACTGCATGTGAACTGGTTTGCTACTTTGGGCTGATCGAGAGTAGCAGGACTGCTGGAATTTTTTTCCTTCCTCTTCCCCCATTCCCAATCTTTCCTTCCTTCTACAATAAATAAATAAGGAGGAAATAAAATTAAATGAAGTCTTTAGTACAAGAGAGTACAAATATTCATGTGTATGAAGGTGTTTAAGTTTTGGGTCTTCCAATATCGAGTATCCAGTTAAACAGAAAGCTTCGCAGAAGTAATACCATCTGCATTAATTTCAATTCTACCACCACCTTCAATGAAAGAACGGTAAGACCAAAGACTAAAATGCCAGATGTTTAAAAGGTCATTGGAGCTGCTGGCTGCGGAGCACTTGTGAAAACCTTGCTACTTCATCCTGCCTAAATGGGAACTGCTAGATGGCAAACTCTTGAAAAATCTGGCCCTGAATGTCCACCTTTTAACTCACATCCATAACACGTTATTGGTTCACATGTGTCCATTTTATTATAACCATAAACCTGAGCACTGTAGTACCACTGAATATTTCTAGTTATAAGTGACATACACTGCCTGGCAAAACTCCAAATGAACTCAGAATTCTAGTTCTTGGGGCATGCATTAGAAATGTGTTCAAAGGGGTACACAGTTTTGGTTTTGTTTAAAAAAAATAAACACACAAAAAAACCCCAAAAAACTCCTGTACTAGTTTTTAACCTCTGGTTAGCTTAACCTCAGAATGGCTTTCCTTATAAGTGAAATGACTGTCATGGTCTCATTCTGGCCTTTTACATCTATCTGTTTACATCAAAGGCACCACCTACTGCATAATATGGGTCATCCCCATTTGGATAGGTTGAACCCTAAAATGACAGGTGTGCTTCAAGTCAAATGCTGAAAACAAAAAATGTCAGGTAATTAGTAACCAATATTTTCTGCATTACAAAACACCCTCACTCTTGCTAGTAAGAGACTGTAGCAGCTTTAAAAAACAAAAACAAAAAATATCCAATTGCTATACAGATTTTCTTATTCCACAACTATGTAGTGAGACTAGATCCAGGCATGTTTGTTAAGCACTTTGAAATCCCACTTTGTCTTTGTACAGAAAAGGGGGCCTGACCCTACCCTGACATTAGTATAAATGAGGAACTTTATAGTGAATGGAGATCTACCATTAAAAAGGTTCTGGAAAGCACACAATTGGATATACTGTTTTTATTATAACTGGATAGTAGTTACAAGCCACAGCTCTACAGTGAGAGACCTCACACATGCTGTGAACTACTAAGTCATGCTCGTTCACATGCTGCCCATTTGAGAAGAGAAGTTGTTTGTGCATGCGCACGTTTGTGTCCTGCAAATGTAGTTCCTTAAACGTGACTGCTTCCCCTTTTCTCCACCCAGCATAGGTCTCCTGAGAATTACAGAAACTGATTTACGGAGCAGATTTATTTGTGAATGACATAACCTTCTGTCATAGCCTTTTAATAAGTCAGTTTTATGGAGTAAGAAATGAATGGACTGCAGCAATTTAAATCAACAATCATTTTTATTTGCCTTTCCACTGCCAATACTCCAAATTTTCCCCTTGATGGGGAAAATGCATGTCAAACTATTTTTAGACAAATAAATGCAAGGGCTGTAATACATGGGTTACAAATGACATGCATCGTGGATTAGTAACATCACACTCTTTAAAGTACAAATTTTGTTTTAGTATTGTTTTCTTAAACCTACACCAAACTACACAGCCAATCCATTTCTTTTTATTATCAAGCCAAGGTTGTACTTCATAGTTGAAAGATTTGATTCCTAACCAACACAAAGTTTTAAAGAAAACTTTAGCCTGCACGGCTTTTATACCTGCCTTCTCCACCACTGAAAGGAGATCAGAGTTAACATACGAGTAGACTCTATTAGGCAGCTTTCTAGGGGTCAGGAAGCAACACTTGCCAGTTTCCAGCAGCCAATCTTCTCCTCCCAGGTGAATTACCAACTCACAGAATGTAGGTGCCACTGCGCATCCAACTTGGGTCCTCCACATAGAACCATGAACATTATACCAGCTATGCAGTATCACCTGAGAAATTTGGCGATTCTTTACCAAGCTGATGCCAAGGATCTGCCCTTTGTACTTTGAGCTCCTCCATTTGCTTGGTGTACACAATAAATCTCTTATCCTACACTCAAGATTCAAGCATTTCAGACCAGGGACTGTCTTCTTGTTATGCATTTGTGTAGCACCTAGTACAACAAGCTTATTAGCACAATACAAATAATGATAACATACCCATATCTTCTCCCAATACTTCTAGATGTGGGTGCTCAACCACTGAAAATAAAACCACATCCTTAGGTGCCTACTATGATGCTGGCAGACCAGGTGCCAGCTCATGCCAAAGCCCCAGGTCAATCCACTTGTGTATTGGTGTAGATCAAAGTAATTGTTAAGGGTATAAAAATGTATTTGATGTTTAAACTTAATGAAAATTAATGGGCTGTTACATGCATTGTTTTCACTTATCTGTATCTTGTTATAATGGAGTAGCAAACATTTACAGTGTGTATACCCCTGCAACTAAATAACCCATCAAATGAAGAAGCCTTGTGGAATGCAAACAAAGAACTTTAACAGAAAAATGCTAATTTCAAAGAAAGTGGTCATTGTGTGTGATTACTGGAGGTCAAAGACTCTAAATGAATTCCTCACACTCCATCATCAAAGGAAAAGCCCATGTGGGTAGTGAACCTGTCAGCTTGTTTTCTCTAAGAAGAAGTGATAAGTAAGGATTCAAGGAAAGATCCTGCATCTCTGGACTGTTTGGATTCTTTTTGAGCAACTGGCAGATTACTACATCTACCACCATTTGAAATTATAGCCTGACTCATCTGTACATATATCTAGCCTCTCAATAACTCTCACTTCCTTTTCTTAGCTAATAAACCTTTAGCTACCGCATCACTACATTTTTTGGAGATTGGGGTTTGGACAATGCCAGCTGCTTTTTTTTCTCTCAGTGTATTCAAACTTCTATGAGAGAACTGAAGGTGACAAAGCAACGATATGCTGGTTTCTAATGGTATCAGAGACCTTTTAGGTTCTTCTGAATAACCTGTAAATTCTTGGTCCTGCATACCATAAGTCCACCTGGAAACCTGTAGTTCTATATTTGGACCTTAGAATTATCCTTCTATTTTAAAGGGGAAGATCTCTGTCTTTCAAATAACCACCTTGTGTTTCTTTTTCTGCTTTTTTAATACTCCCAAAAAGTCATTGTGGGTATGTCTGTCTGTTATGCAGAGCTACTAAGCTGAGCAGCTGCCGAAGAATGCACCAAGCAAAGAAAGTAAACAGGGAGGCCAGTAGGCCTCAAGCCAAGCAAGAGAAAGCTTGCTCACTCTGAGTAGAGGTGAGGTAAAAATCAGGCAGTCCAACATGAAATCCCATAGATGCTGTAACTCCACCATTTACATGTGGGGCCAGAATGACACTAACACCAGAGGGAGCCAAGACTGCAGAGGACCAAGAAGCCATGGCTGGAGCAGTAGAAATTTTCACAGACGCTAAAGGTGCAGCAAGCAGAGGGGAGTCTATGGAGAGGGGAAAAGTGGAGGGGCACAGCAGAGAAGGCTGCCAAGGAGCCAAAAGATGGTGGGGGTAGAAGAAATACCAAAAGCAGCAGAACTTGTCAAAACAAGGCCTGGCCAGGGCCCTTAGGCCTAAGGGCTCCTCGATCTTATGGAGCTGCTTCTGAGCTGATTAAAGTTGTGGAGCAGGGCTGCAAACTGAGGCAGACTGCAGAGACTAATCAAGTAGGTGGGTAGGTTGCAATGCTCATGGATTCCCAATCAGTCAGGCTTGGAAGAGAAGTGAAGACTGGGCATCCCTTAGAGCTGCAAACATCCACACTGACCTGTATGGAGACTCCTTCCCTCCCAGCTCTCAAATTCTGTAACTGATGTTTCTGAGATAAATTTGACCACTTGTCCTCAGTTTCAGAAGATGGGTGTGAAATTACCAAGGAGAACTAGTTCTCCCTGATTCTTTCCCTCCCAGCCATATAGCTAGAGCTCTGCCTTCCACTCCCAAACCCCCACAGTATGAAACTGAGCTTTCTTATTGCTTCCATCCTTTTCTCTCTTCCATTTTCTTCTTTTTTGCCTCCCCTTTCTTCTTCAATGTTCCTGCTAGGCAGAGAGGCAGGTACAGAAGAGAAGAGAGAACAGGAGAACATAAGCTAAGACCTGAGAGTTGGGGCTGCAAAGAGAATTGTAAGGAATGGAGTCCTATAAAAGCTTATATCAGTGTTTCCGAAATGGTGTATCCCAGCCCATGAGTAAGTTGTGGGAAGAGTCCAAGTGGGTCACCACATTTCAAGACACCTCTATAGTGCCTGCCACTGGCCCCACTGTGTGTGTCTCCCCCAGAAGTGCTTTCAGAGACACACACACACACACACACACACACACACACACACACACACACACACACAGTTTCATTGAGCTGGGGCAACAACATGAGGAACAGGATCTGGGCAGCAGTGGGCAGAGGAAGGCAGTGGGGAGGCAAGGGAATGGAGCACTGAGGAAAGGAGGGGGAACAGAGGGTCCCCCCACTTTAAATGGTGCTCCAGAGCCCTGTACAACAGCTCCTAGCAAGCAATGTATCTTCTCTGAAGGTTCTCTCCTAATGAAGCTAAAAAAAAAAATAATAATAACCTGTAGTGACAGAGGCCCAGACAATGGCATTTAGGTTCCTAAGTGCCTAACTCCCTTTTGAAAATAAAACAAGTTCTTACATAGATTAGGCTTTGCAACACTGAGCGCAGCAATGCCTAACTACCCTTTTAAAAATCTGGCCAAGAGAGAGACCTTGAACAATCATTGGCTTAATTATGTTGTCATCAAGTTCTTTACAATATTTTCATGGAGAAAAGTGACAAACAGATTTCCAGCCCTTGATATTTCATACTGGACAAAACACTGCTAATTAAAAGAAATAAACCTTTGAAAAAAATAATATACTATATTCTAGAATGCAAACTGGTCATCAGATCTGAGAGATTATACTAACTGAGCTGCAGGAAGAATATACCACCAAAGGGATTCTGGACAGAAAACCTCTAGAGCAAATGCTCCACAGCATGAAATCCCATTAGATTCCTCAGGTGCTGAAGTGTTTGGGGAATTTTCAGGTAAAATAGGCAGGTTTATACCCCCATGGCAACTCCAGTAAAGTGAGCTGAATTGTATGGGGATATATGTTGACCCAGTCTCACCAAAGATAACTGAGTAGAATGCAGCCCCATTTAAAGAGAAGAATGATTCAATAGCAGTTATTGAGAGCATGCCAGTGGTCCTGGGTGCTCCCGTGTTTTCCTGTCAGCAGAATAACAGAACTGATGACTTCCTGTGCTTGCCAGGCTGAAAGCCCCGCACAGCACCCAGGCACTCTCCACTCACAATAGACTTACTGGCTGGGGGTCAGCACAGCTCACATTGCACACTGGTCACTCAGAAAAGTGTCGTGCCCAGCCTCAGCTGAAGAGAAACAACTCAGCAGCTGGTAGAGGAAAGGGAGACCTGCAGAGAACATGGAGCCTGAAAGCAAATTCTTTGATGTAAGAGTGGTTTCTAGTGAGCCTCTAAGGAGATGACTTTAAGAGCTGAAGTTAGGTACTAAATTATCAGACAATGAAAAGTCACGAGAAGCATTTCATTTTCAGCTACTATGTAGAGATGATGTTTTCCCCATTATAATGTAAATATTTTAAACTAGATATAACACAATTCAGTTGTACCAAAGCCATATCTAAACTAGTGAACCCCAGGCACTTGTGGTTAATTATTTGTTATTTCAAAGAAGCATATTCAGTCAAAAGCTGAGTTTTTCTACTTCTTTTTTCATTAACTTATGTTGCAGCTTTTTTTGTGTACATCTAAACAATTTTCAAAATCTTGCTACAAACAATAGTTTAGGACACTGATATGTTAGGTCATTTTAATATCAGATCTATGCATTATTATTAATGCAGCATGACATTTCAGAGGAGACGCCATCTGTGTGTATTAAAATCAAGGCACAGCCTCATCACAGAATTCATATGATTCAAAAACTCCTAATGATCAAAAATACATTTTTTAATCTTTATGCCATCATATCCTTTTTATGAAATCTTCTGCACAACCATTTCTCAGTCACTTCAGATCAAAGCACTTCCTGTCTTAACAAAGAAACTTTAACAATGGTAACTTTATATGGAGAGCAAGTTCTCCCCCTCCCCCCATAAGGATTTCATTTTATCCTTTTTACAAAGTGACTTGTGTGCATTGTTCAACTTTTTTTTTTTTAGATGCAAGCATACTGTATCTAATTTGAAAAAAGAGTCCCAGTTACCTTATAATTCCTGTTAGGAAATATATGACCTTATTGTCCCTCAACATAATTCAGTAGTCTACAGTCACATGTATTAAAAAAGATTTTGGAGTGCATAAAACTGCATATAATCATGATTTCTAATGATATCTGTAAACATTATATGGGTTTCACATTTCAAATCATAGAATAGTGAGTATCAAGTATCAAAACTCTAACAATGAAGAACTTCACTATGTGGTTTTTCATATTTGACCAGTTCTGCAATAACTGAAGCACACTGGCATATATGATATTCCATCATAAATTACTTTAAATACATGCTAAGTTAGTGGTTTGTTCTAAAAGCTTCCCTGTGTAGAAGGTGAACCATAATTCTCCTTAGTAATTTCCCTGCTATCCTGAGGACAAGTGGTCAAATTTATTTAAGAACCAGCAACGCTACAAATACTTGAATGTGTTGTTCAAGAATTGCACACGGATATTCTTTTCAATAGCTATTACTGTTCCAAAACCAAGAAGGAAAAAAGAGCAGCCATTCAATGTAAAAATATGGATTTGCATTTTCAGGGATGTTTTGAAACGTATTACTTATAATTAGCAAAAAGAAGCATAGTCCTTGTGACAGCTTCACTTGACAAACCTTTGAATGTTTGACAAGAAAAGGTCATGTTTTGTAAAATCCTCAAAAGGTCATTCAATAACAAATCACATGAATGAAATCACAAAGGTTCAGTGGGGTTAACAGAAACACCACAGGCATTAAAGTGTGTTTTCAAGGTAAACAAGGTAAAAGAAAAACAGTCTCTGTCTCAGTATTGGAGAGAGGAAAACAAGCAATGTCTCATTTGCCAAACACTGTAATTTTAAGACATTTTCTCTGTACTGCGTGGTTTAACACTAAGTATTATTTCTCATGTTCAACACATTTAGGGAAGGATTAACAGATAAGAGATGAAACATTTAAACTCTTCAAAGGTCTGGGTTGACCTTTCCCTCCCCACCCCCCAACTTCTGACTAGACACTTTAAAAAAAAAATAAAACAATGCTCATGTCAACTAAATCTCAATCTTAAATCTCAAAACTTCACCGCTTGAAACTCTGCCAGCCTTTCAGCTAAACACTTTGACCTGCTTGTGACCTCTTATTTCCAGGTCTATTTTCTTCTTTACTAAGAGCACACAACATTTTTCACAGGCAGGAATAACAAAGCGTTGTTTATATAGGGTAATTTAACCACAGGATCAGTGCAGGGAGCAATGTGATGTATTTGATCCACAGGCCATGGAAAAAAGCATTGCTCACCAGTGCTAAAGACAAGCCTATTGAATAGTTTTCCTGGGGCAACCCAACCAACTGGGGCATCTTTTCACGTATAGGCACAGAAGGGAAGCACTGAGGAATGACGCTGGGTCTCACTCTCCCCAGGATGTTGGAGCTCTAGCCTGTTACAAGCCTAAAGTTTTCAAGTCCCATTGTGCTGCAAAAAGGGAGTGCTTATGTACGCTAATCCAATGTTATTCAATGGAATTCACGACGCAGGGGAGGAAATTCCCCCATAGCACGGGAAGAATTGTAGGGCTACCATCCATGCACAGGATTTATTAACAACATTTTGCAAAGCAGAATATCATCCTAGAATGGAAGGCAATACGAGTTCAAACAGTTAACACTCTTGCAAGGGAGGTACATAGGGTAGATTTCATGTGCACCCTAAAAGGCACTCTGTACCTGAGGCTCTCAGAAGGAAACCTCAAGTGAGTCAAAATTCCAGTCTCCAAGCATGAAATTGAAGTGGGTTCTCAAGAACCCTAGTACTGCCACTATGGGTACAGTCTAGAGTGTGTATACATGTTCAATCAAACAGCTGAGCAGGAATAGTAGTATCACTGAAAAGAAAAGCCTGGGCTCTTAATCTGAATAAGTCTGGAAATCATTTGAGGCAATCAAACACTGTATTCCCTCTATTTTATAAATTTTAATCACAAAAAAGTGTGCTGTATTTGAACTACATGAAGACAAACACTGTATTTAACTGAGTAATTTACTTTGGCACTTGTGGGTACAGTAGGCTGCACACCACATAACTCCTATTAGGTAGTGCTTCCAGAGTAATCAATATTTATTCTTAAAGAAGTTAAGGTGCTATTAATATTAATTTAAAATTATTGTGCACAACCACCAAAATTTGATCAAAATTATATTCTAGTTCTCATTCCATATTCATGAAATATATTTTTCATTTTAATTCTGCACTGGTACCATGGTAATAAGGTCATAGAAGTAGTCCTCTCCATTCTTCATACCACGGTACCTCAAGACTTTTGCTCTACACAGTATTAAGATTCCTATTTCTATTATTTCACATTCCAATCGTTACGCTATGTTCAGCAACACATGGGACAATATTCTAGGTGGGTCCCTCCTGCACAATTCCAAAAACAAAGAGCTGGTGGGTAAAAATGCTATCTTGGTATTTAGGGTGTGTGCTGACTTTTTTCCCCAATTATTCTGTGTTTTGTATTTTATTTTAAAGTACATACACAGCTAAGCTAAAAATGCCTCTTGTCCATTAGTGCTATTTTTTCTTTAAAAAGCTATACCAGTTTGTACGATGACT